>NW_005054418.1:331977-336491 GCF_000277835.1 Geospiza fortis | reverse complement strand
AAGAAAGAAATAATAGTGCTTCCATAGAGTTAGATATTAGGCTTTTAGGATGCATGATCTTTTGAGGTGAGAAAGATCTTGTACAAGGTAATAGTCTGCTAAGGGTTCATGCAATTTTTCCCTCAGGATTGCCTCCAGAAAATAGTTTTCTAAGCAGAAGGATCTCAAAGACTACTTACTTAACTGGTTCAAAGGTCAAACCAAGGCTTGAAACAAACTGACACAGTCTGAATAAGAGATTAATCTATTTTAACAACTATATGGCCTGAGATTTTAAAGGGTCTGCCCTTCCCCTTGCTCTGGTTATTTCTGCTTTTCTCCTTGTTCTTTGAAGTCCAGAGTCTGTTACACATTGTATCTTGATTCCTAACTTATAACCTATGAACTGATACTTCTGAAGAAACAAGGCTTGTGATCTGAAGCTGAGGTGTTATTCTTACACGTCTGAACATAGGAGACTTAAGTAGAAAAGCTTAGTTCCCACTGCTGGCCTTGGCATTATAAGGTTTGTTCAGGGATGTTTGTTCTTAGTGTTTACCACTGAGGGTTTAAATACAAAGAGGAAACATTTGTTTTGGTTGCTTTTTTTCTCAGAACCTTAATTGTCCTGAGCCTTATTTAAAAGATTTCAGAGCCAAAATTGGTCATGAAGAGTGGGTTCTTTGACAGGGATTACGATATGAGAGTATAAACCTCAAGAAAGGAAAGCAAGAATTCTCTTGAATGAAAAAAGCTAAAATGGTTGTCTTGAAGATATTTAAGCAATTTTAAAAGTGGCATCATATTTAAATTTAAAAATGCGTATTTTTGGGGTTTGCTTTTTCTTTGTCTTTCTCTTGGTTTTAGAAATTTCCTTCTAAGTAGTGGTTTCATGTCTAGGGAATACTTCTACTGAAGGTATTCTGATCAGAAAAAGGGATTGTTTGTGGTCACCATTGTGTTACATGAGCAGAAAATATTCTGCGTCAGCAACTGGTCCTGCTCAGACGACCATTAATAGTGCTAGACATTGATCTTAGCAGCACCCCTAACCCCTTTTCTATGTCTTTCTGGTTCTCTGTCTCAAATTTACTGTTAAATAAAATCCATATTATTGATTTCAGCATGCGTTTTTGCTTGTGCCTTAATTTGGGCAGAGTCACCTCTCACTGGTTGGATCATAACAATAGTATAAGATATTCTTACAATATTTTTAATGTGGTTTTATTATTTACAGGTATTTAATGGGATTGCAAGTGAGAGAATCAAAGGATTTTTTTAACTGCAATTGCTGATACAATGTCTATTAAAAAAATCAGAAAGATTGCATTTGCTATTTCTTTTGTATTTTGTATTTTGTACAGGTATTTGTTGCCAGTTAAAGTAATGGATGCTCCTGTGGCGAAAATTATAAAATTAACTGGTGGGGATAGAAAAGAAAAAGGACTAAAACCAATTGTGTATAACAAGCATACAACAGTGAAAATCTCTGAGGAGTTAGCATTACACAAATACTCTATTCTAACAAGTTGCCTGATGTTCTGTAGAAGGAGGTTGGACTCAATGACCTTTAAGGCCTCTTCCATCTTAAACAATTCTGTTGTTCTGTGTTTTTTTTTTTTTGTTTGTTTAGTTTTTGTTTTGTTGGTTGGTTTTTTTGATGTTGGTTTGTATGTTTGTTTGGGTTTTTCATTGTAAAGGCCATTTACCAGGTGTCCTTAGAAGAGCAGTTTTCATTCACATAGCCTTATAATATCTATCTGTAAATAATCACAACAACAGAAAGAAGTAGAGCCACTGACTTGCTCCTCCTGTACCCTGGAGGGATGGGGAGGAGAATCAGAAAAAAGTAAACCTTGCGGGTTGAAATAAGGTCAGTTTAATAATTGAAATACAATAAAGCAAAATATAATATAATATTACTAATAATTACAATGAAATGGGAAACAGCAGAGAGAGAAAAAGACAGAGCAAGAGAAAATTCAAGAAAACAAAAACCCCAAGTGATGCCTAATGCCATGGCTCACCCCCTACCAACCAGTCCCACCAGTCCCCAAGAAGTTCACTGTCTACTTCTCCCAGTCAGCATACTGAGCCTGATGTTTTATGGTGTGAGATATCCCTTTGACGACATCAGATCAGCTGTCCTGGTTATGCTCTCTCACATCTTCTTGGGTCCCTGCTCACTGGCAGTGCATGGGCAATGAAGAACTCCTTGACTTATTTTAAGCACTACTGAGGAACATAAAAACATTGGTGTGCTATCAACATTATTCTCATACTGAATCCAAAACACAGCACTATACTGCCTAGTAGGAGGAAAATTAACTCTATCCAAGCAAAAAGTAGGCCAGCCCCCAATGATATGTGTGTGTATGAGAAAGCTTTTCCCTGACAGTCTACCTTTTGCTGTCTCAGCTCAATAAATACCAGCAGTGTCATTTTTGATCTCAGTGACATGTCCAGTGCTCAAACACCCCAAGCAGCCTTATAGCACTATACTAGATTCAATTCCAACATGCCAAAATCTTCCTTGTACTGCAAACCCTTGAGTGCAGGGTTCAGTACTTCAGGTGACGCCTGGTGGGAGCTGGCTTCCATCTTGTTAATACAGTCCAGCAGGTGATTGCCTTTCTCTCTTTGTTGCATGAGATTATTGATGACTCATGTTTAGCTTCTTCTCCTTCACATTCCTATGCTTTTTCAGCAGCCTGCTTTGTAACCAACAGGAGCCTTGTCTTCATGGTTGCACTGGAATTATTCTATCCAAAGGCAGGTCTTCCCATTTGCTTTTGCTGAATGCAATGATATTCCTCCAGCCTGTGGATGTCCCTCTAGGTAGCTGCTTTCTGCATCATATCAGCTTCTCCCTACAACAGGCTATTGTCTTTGCATTTGTTGAGGCTTTCTGTCCCACCTTTTTGGTCTTTAATTACATTACAAAGTCAACAGAGCACATTTTCTCTCCCTCGAAGGCTATCAAAAGGACCTTGCTGCTTCTTTGTCAGCTGTTCCTGTTCACTTCCTTGTGCTTACTGCAACAGGGCATAGCTGACGGAGGAGTGTGGCAGACTGGTGGGCCTCTAGTCCCCTAAGATTTTCTCTTCCCCTTCGTAAAGAAAAGAGTGGAAATTTATTGAGATACTTCTCTGTTCATACTTACCATAATGTAAAAGAATACTACTGAAATTACAGCCATGGGATAATTTCCGTGAAATACCCTGCCCACAAAAGCAAATGTGATTTACAGGAAAAAATAATTCAGCTTCTCTAAGATTCCTTGTTTCATCATATTTCTTCTCATTTATAAAAACTGTAACAACTTCAAAGACTTGTTATGCTTTTTGTGATCTTCTCTAATCATTAGCAACCAGAATTCTCAGTGTCCTGATAGGCACATGACTGCTGTATACTACACATGGGGAGAGACCTCTGTCCACAACTCTTCTTTCAGGATGTAATTGATTTCTGCCTTTTTTATTTCCACATAGACAGTAATCAACCTTACCTCTGCATACACCAGCATCAGCAAGAGCATAACAATCTTCAGATTGTTCCAGAGTGCTGTCATATTCCTGACAGAATGAATTTACAATAAACCATAATCAGCAAAGACAGTGGTCAGAATTCATCCTCGCTTATACTGATGAAAATCCAAAGCCAGCTGAAATGAGTCAAAATGTGGTCAGGTGACATGGAACTACATTCTCACATAGTAACAGAATAATTTTGAACCCTGAAGTATAATTCTTTGAGTTTATATTTTGAAATATTACATTTGAAATATTATTGACCTTTGCCAGTCTACTGATGCTTGGGGCAGTATCTGCCTGTCCAGGAGCACATACTGCACTGTATTTAATAATAACTGTGAATTTCAATGATAGTATTAAATGATTCTTTCTCCCTCTTTGGAAAAAAAAAAAAAAAGAAAAAGAAAAAAAAGAAGAAAAGAAAAAAAAGGCAGGTAAAATACATATGGATCTAAAAATCTAAAAAATATAAAAAAGGTGAGGAGAAATTTTCCAGCTACTGCGACTCTGACCCTATACTAGCTTTATGTTGGTAAATAATTAAAGAGAGCACTTGATTCAGAGCAAATACTTAAAATTAATGAAGTCCAGCACTCATTAATCCTGTTAGAAAGAAGTGGCTTAGTAAGGACTCTAAGGTTTTCTCTTTCTGTTAAATCCATAGCAAACATCAATATTAAATCCTATATGCCATTTAAACCCTCAGAATTTATCTGTGGACATATCATGTGTCTGTGCCTGATTATCAAAAGTAATTGAGAGTTCTAATCAGTTTTAAGCATGAATAGGATGCCTACAAAACATAAATACAGAACATAGAAGTTCAGCATTTTTTGGCTGTTATTTCAATTTTTATTATTATTGTTATTAATTTTTTTTTTTTTTATTCTGGGTGTGTTGTGTCTAGCTGAAATGGAGTCCATTTTCCCCACAGCAGCTCTCACAGCTCTGTGCTTTGCATTGGTAGCTGGAAAGCTGTTGGTGACACCACAGTGTTTTGGC
>NW_005054418.1:289750-331964 GCF_000277835.1 Geospiza fortis | reverse complement strand
ACACAACCTCAGCTCTGTTTCTCCAACACTTCATCTTCAGAGAAGTCTATGCATGGGAAAGATGTTGGGAAAGCATATAACCAAAAAAACTGAATCAAAGTGGCCAAAGGGGTGTTCCATATTGTATGACGTGTTCAACAATAGCAGCTAAGATAACGGAGGAAAAAGGATGGGGAGAGTAATTTATCACTTGTCATTTACAGCATTTGCCCTTTGGAGCAGCCACGACATGTGCTGAAGTCCTGCTTCCTGGGAAGTGGCCAGACATTGCTCCTGATGGGAAGAAGAGAATAAAATTTTGGTTTTATTTTCCTTTGTTTGTGTACTCATGAAGCTCACTGCTGTGTTAGTAAACTACCTTTATCTTGACCTATAAGGCTTTTTCTCCATTGTATTCCCTATCCTGATGAGGAAAGGAGTAATAGAGTGGCTTGCTGGGTGCCTGACATCCAGCCAGGTTCAAACAGCTACTGGGGGAAAGTAAAATGGTCTTTTTTGAATACACAGCATGTAGAGTTAGGGACTGATAATATTTCCAGTGGTACTGCAGATTTTCAGGAAAGTCAGTTGGGTAAGAATCTATAATTTTTATCAAGTGTACATAAGACATAAATTTTCCAATTCAATTCTGTGTTAGAGTTTAATTAATTCTTGTCATGCTTTAGGTACTGGCAATGCAGGCAGGCAAGCAGAGTTGGTAGAAAGAGGTCAAATAATCAAAACCATCCCAGAGTCAATCCTGTGCAGAAAAGAGAAATTTTAAAATTTTGAGAGGTAAAAAATAGTGCTATACCTTTGAACACAGATCCAGGGCCTATAGAGTCAGTTGATATATTAAGGAATTTAGTTCACAACTTTTAGGGATGTTTTAGGGGACTTTTTGAGTTTTGACAACTTTAGAAGTTTACAATTTCTAAAGATTCTAAAGGAGTGAATATTTTATTCCTTGGAAATGTTTAAGGTCAGGTTGGATGGAGCTTTGAACAACCTGATCTAATGAAAGCTATCCCTGCCTATGACATGATGGCTGGAACTGGTTGGTCTTTAAGGTACCTTCCAACCTAACCTATTTTATGATTTTTCTACTATTCACTAACTCTAAAGTGGGCTAATGTAATTATAAAAAAAAAAACAAACCACAAAACCAAAAGAATAAAAAAATTAAAGAAATTAAACATAAATAAAATTAAGGAAATTAAACATCGTCTACAAAAATATTTAATTTAGAAAATTCAAGTTTTCAAGTAAGAAAAGAGTTCAAGTATGAGACCATAAGAGTACAACAGAAATTAATAAAATATATTTCTATTCATAATCTAAGCATCTAATAATGGAGGTTTAGTCTTGAAGATATGAAAATTTTCTCCTTAATTAAATTCTGAAAAGGTCAATATAGCTTAGGCTAAATTTGGTTACTGTTCATGGGTATCTCCTTAAGTGAAAATATATGGTTAGTCTTTTCCATTTTCTTTGCTTTTCCACTGCTGTTTTTTACTTCGAAAAATCACACTGTGCTGCTGGTATGGCTTTTTACTCCTCCACTATGGTAGGATAGAGATTATTCTCAGTCAAAAGATGAGAAGGTAGCGATGTTGATTTCAGATTGTTACAATGATAAGATCATTAGGTTTTGACAATAATTTATCTGATCCTACAAATGGTAGAGAAATAGTACAAAATCTAATTATATATATTTCAGTCTGACTTAAAAGTGAAAAAATTGTCAGAGCTAAGTTTTTTAATTAAACCATTTACAGTTTTGCCACAGGTATATACTGCTCTCATGACTCTATCAATATTTTTATTCTATATACAAACCCTATTCTATAAAAATACAAGTATTTCTTATAATCACAATGATGATAAATAATTTATGCATATGTTCTTTAAGTTACTCAAAATCCTTGATTCAAGGACCTATGGTGAACAAAGCGAACAAAAAGTAGAGTATAAGCTGTGATATGTTTCTAGGTTAAATAGTTTTAAAATCTTTTGTTTAGTGAACCCAGTTTCAAACTTTCACTTCCTACCACAGGAAACAGCAGAAACTGAATGGTATTGTCACACATCTGAGGAAAAAACTCCTAGTACTTTACCTTCAGAAAGCTAATTCAGGTTAGGATTAATTTCAAAGCAATGCTTAGAGTTTTAAAAGTTAACCTTCAGAATCTGCACAAGGATCACTTTGTAATCAGTGAGAGGAAAAGAAACATCTACAGAAGAAATTTCAGGTTGTTATAAGATAGACAGCTACCATAAATTAGATGTGGAGGAATTTATTCCTCTCCTTTGGCCATAATGAGAGCACAGGATAACTTACATGGCAGATGCTAGAGATCTAAATTTAGATGAAATTGCTCTGCGCCTTTGTACATGCCAGTAAGTTTAAAAGGTTCTTTTCCATTAAACTCAACTAACTTTAAAGCCCATTTCAAGGAATAAAATGCATCTACTCTTTTGCACTTAATCATATTTGTCAGGGCTAATAAATTAAACACATCCAGGACCATTTTCTGACACCGAAGCCAAGTGCCACAGAAAGGTTTGTGCCCATACTATTGAACTCTGGATAAGTGTGTCCCTGGATAAGTGTGCCCACAGCCACCCAAGAGGGACTGGACTCTTACCAGGGTGACAATGCAGAGCCAGGCTGTGCCTGGGGTTGTTGCCACTGGCTAACCAGGAAAACAGCCTACCACAGCACTTGCAAACAAGATGGCACTGGCTTATTTTATGGAGTCATTAACTTCTTGTCCCTCAATGCACTTTATTGAGGGTGTATAAAATACAAAATTACCGATACATTGAGAGACTTCATACTAGCAGGGCTTATTTTGGTATTTACCCTTGTAATTATTATGTCCAAATTAAGTGAAATGGATGACATGAAATGAAATTAATATGAGTTAGGAAGAATAGCAATAAATAAGTGGTTTCTTAGTACACCTGCCATTGGTTTTCAGGTGCTTAAATGGATTGCTGAAGCACTGTGCAGATATATTCATTCAGTATTTCAGAGCTCTATAAAGTGGTAACACCCTATTCTTTCTACTCTTCTAGTCTGAGATTTTAGCTCACTGGGCTGGTTTGGGATGGAGTAATTTTTATCACAGTGGCTAGTATAGGGCTGCATTTTGGATTTCGGGTGAAGACAGGGTTGATAATATAGAGATGTTGTTGTTGCTGCTGAGCATGGGCGGCTGGAAGGAGACACAGCTGGGACAGGTGACCCAAACTGGCCAAAGGGATATTCCAGACCATATGGCATCATGCTCAGTATATAAAGTGAGGGGAAGAAGGAAGAATGGGGGGACATTCGAAGTGATGGCATTTGTCTTTCCAAGTCGGTGTTACATTTGATGGATGAATACCTGTCTGGAGATGGCTGAATATCTGCCTGGCCATGGGAAGCAGTGAATTAATTCCTTGATTTACTTTACTTATGTGCATGTCTTTGTCTTAACCCAGGAGTTTCCTAACTTTTACCCTACGATTCTCTTCCACTTCAGTCTGGAGCGGGGGTAAGCAAGTGGCTGTGTGGGTGTTGGCTGCTGACTGGGATTAAATCATAGCAACCATAAATAAAACAAAATTTCAAAATTATTGTTTTGGTTTTTTTTTAATAAATTCACTGTGTATAAATTGTATATGCTAGGTTTAAAATAAAATTTTAAAATCCTGGTTTAGTGGTATGCAGAGATAGTTTTAGGGATAGGAAACAGAAAAAATACTGGTTTCTGGCAAAGAAACACCTCCTGGTACACCAGAAAAGAATGAAAATGAGAAGCTAAAGTGACCAATATTACACTCTGCTTATGGATCCCCATGAACCAACACTTGTCCCTGCTACTTTAGGAGCAACCACCTGATGGTTACTTAATACAAGAAACTCCTGACTTTGCAAATATGGATCCATTACATCCCAAAGTTAAAGACCTTAAGTGAACTCCTGAACATTCAACCATAAAGCAAAATTTAGGAATATTTGTTTTCTAGGAGAAAGTTGTTATGTTCAAATGAATATAATATATAATTTATCTATTTTTCTTCAAATTTGAACAAATATTTTTCACTAATATATTTTTGAGATTTTTAATGGAAAATTTTGTTTGAGTAGCTCTTCTTTATCATGTTATAATGTCTTAAGGAAAAAACCCAAATATCTTAACATTGCTTGAAGAACAAGCTAGAGACACTGAAGAAATCCCCACTGATGTTTGTTTCAGAACCACAGTATGCTGCAGAACTTTGGACCAAATGCTGACAGGGGGAATAAGAGCTAAGCCTTTAAATGCAACTGTCAGAGGATTTTCTTCTGAAAATCAATTATAAACATCAGAACTGGTTCATTAATGTTTTCATAATTAAAGGCTAATGGTTTAAACATCAAATATCTTTAGTAAACACTCTTGTTCAGTAAACTCTTTGCTTTATACTTCAGTAATTAGACATAAGGCCAAATTGTTCTCCAAATACCAGAAGTTGATGATATTATGTAGGTCAAACCTAATTCATAAAGGATACACATTTTGGGGGGAAACAGAATGTGTTATCAGCTACTTTATACCCTTTCTAAAATTGGGTCTGTGGACTAAGTGCTACAGAATTTATTGAACAAAAGCTATTTACTGAACAAAAAAGCTTTATGCATTAATCAATACCATTTGTTTAATCTTCATTTCTCTGCTCTTCTTTGTCATCATGCCTTTCAATTTTTTTTCCTATCTAACAATGAATTTCCTTGTCTCATTTAAGTTCATGAGATAATCTGGAAACAGAAATATTTGGGTTTGGATACTCAAATATTCAATAATGGTGAGTGACATAAGAAAAAAAGGTAAAAGGCAAAAGTAAACCTACCCAAATTATTAGGAGTTAAAAATCCCACAAGACTTTGAGAATTCTGCTTTTTTCTGTAAGACTGACGTTAAACGATAACAGCTGAAACACAATAATTTTATGCATATGAGACTAAATACATATATATTGATACATTTAAGTTGAAAAAAAATTACAAAACTTAAAAAATATCCAATTCTTATGGTTTGTTTCCTGCTTTCAGCATAATGTTAAGACAGAGAGATCCATACTCAGGACCCCAGATTTGTGGCAATAATAACATTACAGCATGCAACATCAGTAAAACACAATTTTAAATTTCAGCAAGACTGATACCAAATTAACAGCAAAACCTGTATTAACCATGGCAACAAGAAGTTTCCATTTTGTGAACAAGAATCAATTATTATAAGAGAAATCCATAAAAGAAATATTATAAAATGTTCTCCCTGTAGTCTTTTCATCAGACTTCAAAGGGACTTTTCTCAAACACATTAATAATATACTATAATTCAAAGGTTGCACTTATGTTGCAATATTAGCTGTAAGAAGCAAGAGAACTGTAAGATGCACACTCTAAGAGTAGCCTTTGTTTCTTCTGAAGAGAAATAACCATTTCAGCAACAGAAGTTTCCTATGGGCTTTTAAATTTCAAACAGGAAAAGAAACATATCCTATATTTTTTGGAACTATCTGAAACAAGACAAAGAAATCAATACAATCTCAATGAGATAGAAATGACCATGTCAATGTGATTTTTGCAAAGATCAGAGATTGGATAAAGACAGTACTACTGAGTAATGAGAAGGTACTTCACTATTCATGGTTGTAAAAAATAATAGAATGACATGGCCAGTTCTAGTATCTACATTACAAAAAGAAAGTGTTTGAAACATAGCACTCAATTATTGCAAATTGACCAAAGAAAGTTACAGAATAATTTGAAATTCATATGTATAGAATATATATATAAGGATATATAGCTATATGAACTTGTTCATATCGAAAATTAACAAGTAATAGCAGAAAAGAGTTTAAAGTAGAAGAAAAAAAGAAAAATTACCTCTGTGAGATGATATATCAAATGTAGAAATAAGCAGGTGGACTACTGACAGACAAGCTTGGATATTTTTTATAAAAATATATCTAGCTGAATTACAAATGGACAAAGAGAAGCTTACATTTTTTATTTTATTGCAATATTTCTTCTGCTGGGTCTTTTTTCCTAATAGACTATACAGTGGTCACTGTTCTAAACAGTAGTCATTGGAAAATTGGAAAATTTGAATATTGTTAGGCCATGCTCATTTTCTTTTTTTTTTTCCTTTTTCTTTTTTCTCTGAAGGATGCATGTGAAAAGTCAGGGCTATATAAAATATCACTTATTTGTCTTTAAATCATCTAAGCTACTACAAAAAAAGCAGCAGTATGGTCTTTCTTTAGAACCTTGTCCTATGATACAATCTTTCACTGATTTTTGGAATTTCTTTTATACATATGAATACCCTACCACAGACAAAGTTGTCAGTAAATTGACAATATTTGTTTTGAAGTCTCTCTCAAGTATTCCCACTCTCTAGACTAATAATAAAACCAGCCTGGTGTGGATTTTTCTTTTTGTTTGTTTGGATTTTTGAAGGGATGAGAAAGGATGGGAAGGGAAGGGATGTGTTTCAAAGGTGTATTTAATAAAAACCTTTCTCAGACTTAAAACACAAATTACTTTATTCTCAGCTTCAAAGTGAAAAAACTCAATGCTGGGCAGATTTGTGCAAGGCAGAGAGGAGGGGAAAAGGAAACAAAAAACAAAGAGCAGATATCAAGAAACATTCAATTGTGCAGAGACTCATGAACATACAGAATTGCCTATAAAGCATAATTGTTGAGTCAAAAAGCATTGAAAAAGCTGCAAAAAATTAGATGGCATCCTGAGAGACAAGCAAAGCTAAAAAAGATTTTGATGGGTTGAGTGATCATGGGCCATTTCACCACCAATATCTTCATGTTCTGTGCTGCGGGTTTTTTCTTTCTTTTGGCTGTATAGGACAATATTTTTCTTTCCATTATAAATTATTCAGTGTATTGCAGAATAAATTAAGGATTTACAAGTTCATCTAGAAAATTTAATTACAAAGATCTTTTGCCTTTTTATTTTTAGGAAAAGGAAAAAAGTGAGAGAAAAAACCTCCAGCATATTCTGCTTCCCATTATAAATTATTCAGTGTATTGCAGAATAAATTAAGAATTTACAAGTTCATCTAGAAAATTTCATTACAAAGATCTTTTGCCTTTTTTTTTAAGAAAAGGAAAAAAATGGTAGAAAGAACCTCCAGCAAATCAGAATTTCTAAAAGTTAACTTAAACAGAAATTTGTATTTTGTTTACTGTGGAAATATAGTATTTTGTCCTTCTCCATAGGAAAATAAAATTAAGTTATTTGGAAAAGCAATGGGATTTTATTTAAATACACCCATCAGTACTAATCTGTATGTTGTACAGATATATCTGTGAAAAAAGGAACCACCTTAATTGTCTAACTCATTTATGCCAGTCCCAGAGAAGATAATGAGATGATTAATGTAATTAACATCAGTAGAGTTTGGCTTATGTGGTAGAAATATTAGTGGTGCTTGGAATGCTTAATAAGTACTCAATTATAATTAGTATTTCATAATCCTTACTCCTCTGTTGTTGTAAATCTTTAATGCTTTGCTAAAAATATTAGTTCCATGTTCTTCTTTCATGCAAACCCTTTGAAAAGTAAAAACTAAATTTAATGGACATGTTGCAGAAAGTTGAAATCCCAAAATATATTTTATAAAAAATATATTGTTGTTGCTGTATGAAATAGCAATATTTTTCTTCAAAATTATAAGAAATATTACAAGAGTTTATTTCTGTTTAAATTAATTTCACATGCTATATAATTTATTCTTTAGTTTTCCTTCCAATTTTAAAGCTGTGATTAATGAAGGAGGAGTTGTCTTTATAGTCAGTGAATGTTAACCATGTGTAGTTTAGCTGTTCTTTCATTCCAAACCAGATAAAAGAATTTAAATAAATTCTCAATAAATGCAGAAAAAAATGTCAGTTGGTATTCAGTTTTTGTAATTAGCAGTAAATGATGTTTTTTTTTTCACACAAACACAGTTACAGTATTTACTCCTAATAACATAAACAATTTTCATTTGCTCTTCTTGTGTTAACAGCCACATCCCTACAACAGGTGACTTTCTCCTAAGCTGTAGTACAGTTCTGTGTCTTTAAAGGTTAATTTTTAGACTAAAAAGGAAATCAATGGACTCCAGCTGGGATGTAAGTCAAGTCATTTATCTTTTCCACAGCTATAGTCTACTCTTAAAATTCAAGAGACAAGCAATATGCAGAGTAATTTTCATTTTTTCTGGGCAACTCAGACATCTTTTATTTTTTTTTTCCTTTCGAAGAAACCCATTAAAAATTCATCTTGGTGGGAAAAAAACCCAAAACTGTTTCAAAATGTATTTTGTGGTAGTGTCTCTCTCCTTAATCAACATGTCCAGTATAAAAAGAAAAAAATCCCCTAAGCAACAAAAGCTGCCTAACAGAATCAAAACTGACAATGTTTTTTAGGAAGTTCAGTAAAACATATAAGAAGCTGTGCCTAAGGTGTACAGTTGCATGAGGGAGGGAGCTTTACTGAAAGTAGAGGAGTAAAGAGGTTTTGGAGAGAACAAGATTGCTTCTTTTGGTGACACTAAACCACTCTGGGGTCTTGGTGACGCCATTGAACATTAGAACTGGATCTGAGCAGGGAATAGAGCATCAGTGAATGAGGCCAGGCACTGGATGTAGATCTTCCACACTGATTAATTTCATCAACACATTTCAATTGCTTTCTGAAGAAAATAATGGGCATAGCTTGGAGAGCAGTACCCTTCAATTACAGCTTCCAAAAGGCAACAAAATGCCTTTGCAACAGGAGTGACCCCTTCATCTCTGCATAATCCTCTACTATTAACGTCAGAATGCTTTGTACTCTCACGAATTCTAGCATATTCTAGAGTCTTGCCCTAAGACACACAGCATATGTCCTCTTCTGTAGAAGTACTGCTTAATGCATACAATGGAATCATCATATTTCATGAAAATCTTTAAAAATAACAATTATGACTAGGTACCTCTGGTCAGAAGAGTAAGGGGACGTGACAACATGTATGAAGAAAAATAAACCTTTTTGAGGCAGTAAGAAAGATGATCAACAACATGAGCAACTACAGCTAACAAATAGAAGATCATAAACGATGCTAGGGCTCTGGCAGGGTGCCAGGGACACTCAGGATCCTGGTAATCTGGCAGCAGCAGCCAAACACGCAAATGCTCTTTAATACACATAAGAGTTGCCCTGCCTTTTGACTCCACCAGAGTGATTTAAGAGTATCACACCACATGGATAATGTGGATGGCATCCTGCCCATGCTGCTGCTATCAGTAAACGGTCAGGATGCCAAGAGGCAGAATGTTGGCCATTTGTCTATGACAGTGATCTTGGTCAAAGGACAATGTATCAAGAGCCAGGGTATCAGTAGTGCATGAAGTGAGATGAAATTTGGATTGATGACAGAATATGGTGGATTGTGCCTCCAGTTGGTTAAAAGACTTGAGTCCTACCTAGTTTAAACTTGAGTTTACCCATGCTACTTATGTCTGGAACCACAGACTAATGCCAGCCATTGTTTTATTCAGCAATATAAAATACATAGCATAGCCTCAGGTTCAAACTTTGTCTCCATAATCAAAGTATAAACTTTAACCTCAGTCCACATAACCCAGGTATTGCCAAACTCATCAGATTACAGCTAGGGGGTACATATGTCCTAGTTTCCCCTTCTAGATAGTTTCTATTTTATATTAATAATTAAATAGTAATTGCCTCTAAGAAAAAAAAAAGCTTCATATACACAAGAAAATAATTGTAACTGTTATGGGTAGAATTCTGAAAAATTAGTTTTGTTTGTGGGCATGACAACCATCTCGTTGTCTTCTTTCATAGGACTCTTTCATTTAATGTAAGTGGGAATTAAACTTGTGAATCATATAGGTAGCTTATGAAAAAGTGCAACATCAAACGAGCTGCCTGAGCGCAATACAGTGATTAACCTTGTGGTAGCTACTTGTATGCTTGAAAGTTATATTGAAAATAACATCAGAAAAAAATAAATGACAAACAGCTCCATTACAAGCTGAAGAGAATCTTTTATTTTTATTTGAACTTTGCTGACAGCGTGAGCTATAAAGAAAATAAGAACTGTGTTGTAGAAAGCATTTTTTATTCTCTTCTCATTTTTCATTGAATAGTTTGGAATAAGTTTCCATCTCATGTAGTTTGACCAAAAAAATTCATCTAGATTTAAGAATCACTTCCCTTTTTTTGGGTTAAACCAGTTCTTTTGAAAATCCATCAGAGTATATCAGTCCTACCATCTGCATGAACATAGCCAGTAATTTTTAAAATATTTTTCTCTACAAGAGGAATGAAAGGTAGCTAAGGACAATAACACTGAATGAATTAATTCGGAATCTATCCTATAGAGTAGGATAGAGGTCTGTACTGGGAAAAGTAGTACATAGTAACACAGATCTAGCTATCGACTATTAAAAAATAGCAGAAATTGGTCCAACTGCCTCTTCTCACTGTGTAGAATTAAGGTGCAGATCTCCTTGTCACAAGGCATTATGGTTATTATAAATTTATGGAGGAAATAATTCCCTCGATGGCCATTAGAAAACAAAAATATAACTTCAGGCTTGTGAATTTGCAGATTGCTGGAGGGTTGCAGAATGGCCTGGGAAAATATCACTGCATGTGGGTCCTATTACTATGCTGCTTCACAGTAATCTTCTTTCAGATTCTGTTTAAGGCAGACTGCTAGACTGATGGGCCTCTGGGCTGACATGCTGCTTAGCTTAGTAATTTGTATGATTGTTTGTAATTGCCTTTTTTTTTAAATAATAGTAGCTGAGCTGTCTGTAAAAACAAGAAGTTTTCTGAAAACATGCCTATGGATTCTGAAGACATCAGGGTAGAATAAAGCTAAATTCCATTTTCAATTCAAGGGTAACAGTTCCTTCCCCTTGAAGATTTTTCAAGTTGTCAGACTAGCCTTCTGCTTGGAAAAACTCTCCTACATTATATTAATTGCCTACTTTACATTATGAAGGCTTTGCAAATTTTAATCTGAAAAAGGCAGATACATTGTTGTTGTAATCAGTGACATAATTCTATGGTCAACAGCAACAGCTTGTGTGACAGCAGCCTGAGGGTGGCTTTTATTTTAGAGTGTATCAATTGCTGCTGTAAAAGTTTTTCCCTGAGTTCATTTGCTGTTTATTCACACTCAAAAGTCTGTGGATGTCTCCCCTACTTAGCCAGACCAACATGGAGGAAGTGTCTGTACACAGGCTAACCCAACATAGAGGATAAAATCACACAAGTTGGACAAGAACTGTGATGAGAGCAAGGAGCTTGAGGTGGTTTCAAGGCAGGTGTTCCCCTCTGGTGACTGGATCTGCCCAGCTCTGTGAGAGTGAGCATATCACAAAGGCCAGTAATGGGAATCCCGTTGTTACAGTGATTGAAATGTATATTGCAATTGCTGTATCTTGTTAAGTGTAACATGTATTTTGTTGTGTCGTTGAATCACTCTCTATCACATATATTACCACACATAAATCAGAAATACTGTGTTGTTGAGAAGGATGAAACAAGAAAGCCTTATAAATATGATTGCCCGGCAAAAGATTTTGAGAATATAGAAACTATAAGTGAGGTTGAAAAGAAAGCAACCTTTGAGATCCCTTAGTTACTGAATAACAGGAAAACAATGGTTTAGCCACTGAAGGTAATTTCAACACAAAAGATGATTTATTGTATTGTAACAAGAACTTCGCTCTCTTAGCTCTTAGCTCTTACTCTTACTCTCGCCTCTTACCTCTTACCCCTTTTACTCTCTTATGCTTTCACGCTCTCATCCTCTCTACCCCTCTCTTCTCCCGGGCCTGCTCCGAGCTGCAGCTGGCAGCTCCCAGCAGGGCCCTGCACCCAGGCCCTTTGCAATAAACTGCATGTCCACGACCTGGCTTCAGAGATCTCTCATCTCCGTCCGTCCTGATCGTGAAGACCCCCCGTCGCTCCTACACTGTGTAATATCAATGATCTTTAAAATAAGTGAATTTGATATTAAGTAGTACACCATCCATGGGTGAAGTACTTTGTCAGAGACTATTGGATTCTGACATTGATGCTGAGGTCTGCTATTATTTTTTGGCAATGAACAACATTCCTAGAAAATTACTTTTCTGGGACATGGAAATAAGACCCCGAAAAGCAAAATAAAAGCAAAATCATATGTGTACCTGTGTGGGCTGGTTTATATAAGTGCATGTGTATGTATGCACATGCATATATACACAACTTTGTATATAACGTGTAGGATAGAGGGGAAGAACTAATTCTGACAGCTGTGTAAAAAGACTTTGGGTTTCTGTCTTCCTCAGTGTCTCTGGGCAAAAAAACCCCTCTAATATCTGCACTGGGTGTCTTGCTACTGTCATTTCTATTCATAACACTTCCCTATTTAATCATAGTGCAGTAAAGAAAAGCCAATGAGTCATTATAAGATAAACAAGTCTGCAAGAGCATCATACAAGTAATAACATTAACATTAACTTTTAATTTGGCATGTTGACATTAAGAGACTAAGTCTATTTTGTGAAACTGGAAAGCTTGCAGCTTAAAATCAGTATTCCCTAGCTAATAAAACAAGGTGACAGTATGTTTCCCACACTTTGTCACTGGCAGAACGGTTGAGTTTGTTGTCTGCTGTTTTGGATTTTTTCTTTTCAGAATAGTAATGTAAACCTTTTTCAGATCACTATGCTCAATGACAGTTTCTTTTCATAAAAATTGCCCAGCATTAGAAGCTTGTTGTCAAATTTTTTTTGTTTATACTGAACTGCTTTTATCGTCTGCTGTCTCAATTGCACAAACAATCTAAAAGTTTTTTAATATGGTTGAATATCTGCTAATATTTACTACAGCTTCAAATTTCATGCTAATTTGAATGCTACTTTCAACACCATTATCCAAGATCCTTATGGGGTATTCTCTGTAAAGGTACATCCCCCACTGCCCTGCCTCAAGATACTTTCTGTCATTGCAAAGTTGCAAAGCAAAGACTTCCATGGATATAAAGCCAGGACAATTTTGTTTGGAAGAGACACAAGGACATCTGCTAGTTCAATCCTTACCCAGATCAGGGTCAGCTAGAGCAGGCTGCTCAGGGCTGTGACTGTTTGGATTTTGAGTATCATCAAGGATAAACTCCACAATGTGTCTGAACCTTTCCTGAGTTATGACAATGTCATAATGAAAAAAATTTTTCCTCTTATCTGTATCTTACCCTGATTAATAGAAAAAAAATGCTCATTTTATGACTTCTTTCTATATATAGGAAAATTTTCTGTTCAATTTTATCATACTTTTGGCAAAAAGGCTTCTATTTGTGAGGAAAAAAACAATACATTAGAAGAGAAATAAAGAGGTGGAGTATGAACAATCAAATTAAGTAAAGCCTAAGAATGCAGAAATTTTTAGGTCTTGGCCTTAAAGATAAAATAGATCATAGGCCATCAGGTAGGATTCAAGGAACTGAATTATCTTTTGTTAACAGATTAATTCCTTGGTACAAATCCATCCTCTAGCATAATTTTGTAGTGATCCTTCCTAATACTGCAGTAAATATGATAATTTATAGTGGACATTAAAAAAACAGCTTATTGGGAAAAATCAGATAGAAGAAAAATAAATAAACTGTTTCCTCAATACTTTTTTGGGTAGTTTTGGGTTGGTTTTTTTTTTTTTGGTTGGTTGAGGGCTTTTTAGTTTTTTTTTTTATTGTTGTTGTTGTTGTTGTTTGTTTCTTGTTTGGTTTTTATTTTGGTTTTTTGTTTTGTTTTTGGGGTTTTTTTGGTTGGTTGGGTATTTTTGCAATATATGTAGCAATTACAAAATTATTTTAGAGGTTTGACAAATAAGCCCAGTAAATTTCAGTAGCCCAAATGCTATGTTTAAAATGCTGTGTTTTGTGTGTTGATGATGCACATCAGGCTTCAGAAAACTCAAAACCTAGTAAATTAATGCAAAAGTAATAATATGGTGGTTTTAAAAAATTTAATAATTATCCTCATCACAAAATTGCAGCAATAAATCAGTGTAGACATGTTTTATACATGTTGTATGACAAATGTTTTTGAACTCAGTTTTAACAGACATTTATAACTGATATATTTGTTTATAAACAAAAAATCTTGTGACTCATTACAAGTAAATTCTTTTGCATCTCATTGTTTTATTTGTTGGAATAAAATAATATGTGTTAACTAATCTGGTCGAATGAGTAAATCTCAGACACTTAGTTTTACCCACGCCTTATAATCCTTTTAAATATACGATGTTATGCAAGGGTGGAGACTCCATAAATCCACAATGTAGCCCAGAAAAGTGCAAGTAGCTCTCAACATTTCCCTGGAAGTGACTCACCAATATTTAGGCCAAAATCTAGATAACTAGACATTCTTCACTGATTACATTGAGACTTTGTATACCTGGTGATTCACTGAAAATGAAATTTAGCCTCAGAATAAAAGATGAACTCTAAGGGTCTACAAACTTTGTGTGCATATACAATTGAAACTCTAAGTATATGGTTGCTCATAATTATAAATTACATATGAATATATCAAAAAACATTTCACCAGGATATCTATGTCTAACATATAGATTATGACAGTAAAACTGTAAGTGTTGTGCCTAAATAAGCAGTAGAGATAATATGCAGTAAAAGGTTTTGTTCAGCCTATCAGTATAAACCTATATGGCAGTCTTGATTCCTTTAGAGGCAAAAAATAGTATTTTTGCAAGAACAGGTGGTATTTAATTTTTCTATTGAAACATATAAAATGCAGAGTTTGTCTCTCTACATCAACATTCTGCCTTCTGTAGCAACCCTTCAAGAGATGGACAAAAAGGTTGAAATAGCTCATATTGCAGAGGATGTTTTGAGGGATGAAAATTTTGGAATATTCCTGTGATTTCCTTTTGCTTGTACAGTTATTAAACTTTCTGTCTACTCTTCCAATGAATAGAAATAGTTAAAATTATATTCTTCATCGCTGAACTAAGTATGCCATTTCTTTTCCATATGCATAATACTCCAGTTATAATGACTATGGAAATACTTAAGGTAATAAGGCCTTTCTTTCCAAAGATACCATTTATAAGCTATGCTCATTCAGTTATATATTTAAAAACCAATTTAAACATTTTCTGACTGGAGAAGAGCGTGATTATTCACAGGATGAATTCAGACATTCAGATTCAATATTTCTACAGAGACAGAACCTCTCTACAAACAAGCTAGGCAAATCTAATTTCAATAAGTTTTGCAAATCATCTTCTACAGTAAATTCATGGTTCCTTATACCTATTAACATCTTGATTGCTTTAGCTGATTGAGAATACATGAGTGTAATACTATATAAATATTTATTTGGAATATATATAAATATTAGTTTATTGGTTTGAGTCTCTGGCCATTTTACCTTTGGTATACTTATGGTTTATGTGCAGAAACTGCCTCTGCATTTTTATTATTTTAGTTTCTCATATCTAATTTTTCTATTTGCACCTTTTTTTACTCTATTTCCAACATACACAAACACCTTTATGGTAAGTATTTAAATAATTCTGAGATATATTTCTCTGTGTAGTACAGGTTTTAAAGTGAATATTATTATGTTGGAGACATGACTATAATCCTCAAGTCTAATTCTGTCTCCATGGGAAGCAAAAACTGCAAAATAGAATTCTGTTTTCATATTATGCACGAAAGACACATGGATCCTTGGTCACCAAGATTTTTGTCATTAAAATGTCGTAAAAGGGGCTTTTTATTGAGTGTGCTGTCTAAATCAGCTTTCCCATCAATTTTGCAGCCATTTGTAGTCAAAAGTAATGAGTGTCTCAGCTCATAAGTTTCAAAGTAATATATTAGAAAATCAAAGTAAGAGTGCACTGAATGGAAACTGCATTGAACTTCAGAAAGCAATATTGATAGGTTTTTTCCCTGCTGAGGCAATTATGGTGAACAGCAAAACCTGGTTTTGATGCTATTAGCTGTTGACAATTTAATTATTCCAAGGATTTTCTTAAGAAGTTTCTTCAAACTATTAATGTGTTGCCCAACACAATATTTAATTGCTCTTTTTTTTTTAACAAGAAATTGCATATTGCTACTAGATTGCATTTAAAATGTAATATGTATGAAAGCTTTAAAACTAAAAATATATTTTCTCTGAAGGGAGCTGAAATAATAATGCCAATGCAAGAGGTCCAATATTTAAATATACATATTATATCCAGAAAATAAAGAAAGAATAGAAAGGAATTAATAGAAAGGAAAAGAAAAGATTATCAGTCTTGATAGAGCTGTTGGAAAATCCTCAGTGTCTTTTTAGACTATGATGCTGGAGATTTCTTAATGCTCTATCACGAAGAATCTCTATTTTAATTAATTAATTAATTAATTAATTTTAAAGTGTTACCTTGCCATGATACAGCAATGAATATTTTCTGTTACATTTTGGGTTTTCTTATAGTTATTTTACCTACAGCTGTCAGAAGCAGAAATACTGCATAAATCATTGTCTAGAAAAATACCCTGTATTTGCACAGAAGTTCATTAATGAAATGAAACAAAAGATGCGGAAAAGATCTCGAGGAAATTATATGATTTGAAATTTTCGTTCACTTAATATATGAAATACAGAAAATTTGGAAGAATCTCCAGATAAATATTTATTGATTGCATACACTCCTGTGTTGGAGACCTTGCAAAAAATTTCTCCTTAGGTACCTGAGTGTAACTATAGGAATGGTCTCAGAAGCTCACAAAAATTATCAAGCATCCTGTTTAACAGTGAAGTATTAATTTGTTGTTATCTCTTCTTCACTCAGCTGTAAACTGGTAAACTCTATGGCTCATGTCACCCCAGCACCAAAAGGTTTAGAAAATTGTGTCACCAAATTTTGTCTCCTCTGAAGCTGCTTCCTCCTTTCTCTGAAACCATACCAATTTTTACTGTGTTTTCTCTTTTTTTTTTTTTTTAAGCCTGCTTTTTCTAGACTAATGTCATTTGTTCATGGGATTCCTGCTTTCCAGATGTGCATGTTTATGAATGATGTGACCCCAAAATTATCTCAGTTGGTTAGAGTGTGGTTCTAAAGGTGACAGGAACACCAGGGTTGTGGGGTTAATCCCTGCATGGGCCATTTACTTAAGAGCTGGACTTGATGATCATTCTGGCTCCCTTCCAACTCTTAATTATTGTGATTCTACGACAATTAGCTAAGCAAAATAGTAAATGCTGGAAGGTCATGCTTCTCTGTGCAAAGGTATGACAGCACAACTCTTTCTGAAATTAGTAGTATCTTCCATCATGACAAAACAGGAAGTCAGTGTTGTCACTATTAAAGAAACAGGCTCAAACAATACTGTAACATTACAGAATACCAGCAATCTATGTTCCAGGTGAGATGTGGTGAAAGGGTTTAATGAAACATACATAAATGCCAGAACTATAAAAAGTATTCTGCTAGGGGTATTAGGTATTCTCCTAATTTAAGATGTGTTGCTTTATGTAGCAGTTAATATAAAAAAAAAAAAAAAAAAGGGATCAGAGACCTTAAGTCAGCTGTTGTTTAAGTAAAGAAACACAGAAATTCAAAAACATTTACTATGTATGCAGTTTATCCCTGATTCACAAGCCTTAGGAAAAAAATTTCCTCTCTTCACAGAACATTGGAAAAAGCCTCATAGGATCCCAGAATCTATATATAAGAACTCTCTAATCACTAAAAAATAAAAGAGCACTTACAAATCTAATTTCTTCTCTGATAGTTTTCCTTTATTTTTTCAGTAGTTATTAAAGGAAAGAGATTAATTTGCTTTAATGTGAATTGTTTTCAGATTGTCTGCTTAATTTGCCAAATTGTTCCAGTAAATATAAATAGTAATTTATATGTGTCTTTTGAACTGTAAGTTATAGTAAGTTTTAAATCTAAGGTCTTTTAGCTGGGGGGTTGGTTCATAGTAGCTGAATTTTCTTTTAACTTAAAAAACATCACTGTCATAAATATAGACTTTTACAGGAGGTGAAGAAAATGTGCTAATTAACCTTTCCTTACAATAAAATCTAGATTTATGAAGGCATTAGTGTCGCTATGTTGGAGCAGATCCACCAGGGAGAGCAAGAGCTAAAATATTGAAAACTGCAGTTGAACTCAGTATTAATTTCAGGCCATACTTGCAACTGTGTTAACAGTGGCAAAGGAACTTTAAAGTATATTGGTCATCTTCTTTAACATTCAAGTTTTTTTGGGTAGTAAGTTTTTTAAAAATTCAGCTAAATGAGCCATCTCTAGGTCGAACAGTCTCAGCTATCTCTGACTTTCCTCACTGGAGGAAATGCTCCAGTCCCTTTATCATCTTTCTGACCCTTTGCTGGACTGTCTCCAGTATGGCCATGTCTCTTTTGTACTGGAAAACCCAGGACTGTGCACAGGACTCCAGGTGTGGCTTCACTGGTGCCAAATAGAGAGCAAAGACCGTCTCCCTTGACCAGGATACTCGCTTTGAAACAAGGGCATATTGCTGTTTCATGTTCAACTTGGTGACCAGCTGGAAACCCAGGTCCTTTTCTGTCAAGCAGAACTCCCTCCGGGTGGCGCACAGCATGCACTGGTGCCTTGGGTTGTTCCTCTCCGGGTGCAGGACTCTGAACTTTTCTCTGTTCAACTTCCCCTTGTTGAACTTCCCCTCATTGAACTTCATTATGTTCCTGTGGGCCGCTTCCCCGGCTTGTCAAGGTCACTCTGGATGGCAGCACAACCCTCTGGCATATTTATATGTTTGATTTTTCCCAGGATTTCCTTGTCCAAAAGGCCGGCTGACTTTTTTTTTTCCAAATTCTTTTCTCTTTTAGATGGAATACTAGTGAGGTGGTGATTACTTTGGAATAAGGTGAACGTGAATGGCTTTTCTTAGCCCCCTCTCTATTCCAGGGTCTTATCCCATGAGAGTCTTTCAAGAAGATTCATGAGCAGGAAGTGATCCTTCCTCTTCTGGAGAGATCCTTCATCTTCTGAAGTACAGTTATGGTCTTGATGTTTTTCTCTCACAGGATCCAGAGCTCATTACTGAAACCAATGCTGACCTTCATACCACCAACAAATCTTTGATTTTAAGAGGCACAAATATTTCTAAATACTAACCATGCAGTCCTCCTTTCTGTTAATTTACTGATCTACTGATAAAAATAATTATTTTGATTACCTTGAAAGGAAGGGAGCAGTTTTGAAATATCTTTTCTACAGACATTATCTAAATTATCAATGAAATTTGTAAACTAAGCATTAACTTTTTCTGATTGACATGAGTAAACCTGTAGTTCCACAATATTAGAGTTGGGGAAAACAGGTACATTTTGCCTCACATTTTTATTAATAATACAAGAAAGTGTAACCCTGTGGCTTTATTCGTGGTTACTCTTGCAAGCACAGGCTCATAAAATTGTGACAGCATCAAGCCTGTGAACTTAACATGTGCCATGTTAATTTCAGTAGTGTTGTTGAGCTTGCAAATTTTTTGGGAGAGAAGATAATGACATGGCTACACGCTGACTGGTAAAGTACAAGGTTGGAACTTTTGGCTTTGTAAGAGCACAGTTTCCTGTCTCAAACACTCTTTAGGCCAAAGAAGGATGTTACCATGAGTTAAGCACAGAGGGAGTGACAGGATGTTTCTATCCTGGCAGACGTGAGATCTGAGTAGCACATCCTGGTTCATGCATCCAGACAACAATTCCCTCTGTGGAAATCTGTGTAAAGAAGCAACTGCAAATACAAATATCACAGGCCAAAGAAAGATCACCACACGTTATGGGATAGATGATGTCTAAGATCAACCATGACCAAGGAAGCTCCCCCAAATATGCTTCTCTGGATGCCTGAAACTTGGATGGAAGATAAGCTACAACAGCTGGGAACTCAAGATAAGGTAAAGGTGATACTGTTGTTGGGTTGTTATCTCAGACCTAGGGGAAGGTAACAAAGCTGGAGGGCAAGAAGGGATTACTGATAATGGACACAAAGAATGCAGAATTTATGGTCCACAAGGAAAGCCAACTCTGCTGAAACCAGCTCTGACTGGCTAAAAGGCAATTTCAGGAGGCAGATTCTGACCTTGGACTCACAACCCAGTGAACCAAGCAATCCACTGACTCAGAAGAAGAGAAATACTGAGCATGGAAATAATTAGTGTTAGAAGTGAGGAAATCATTTATCCAATAGAGTAAGAGAACTGTTTAGCCAATAAGCATTAATTTCTTTGTTTGCTGAAATCTATGTGTAGTTAAAACCTTAGGACCCCACGCCACTGAGGAGCCCAGGGGTGAAGGAAGATCAGCAGGCTGGTACTGGATCTGTGGATGCTCTACCTTCTGATTTATCTCTCTGTCTTTCTCATCTCTTTTCCTTTTAACTCTCTATCTCAAATTTGTTGTTAAATAAAATCTGTATTATTGACTTTGTCAATATGTCTCATTTGCAACATAATTCTAGCACAGACATCTCTAAATAATTGGATCTTAACAGATATCTTAATATTCATCTGAGTATTTTTCCTTGAAGAATATCACAGTGGGACAAGGCCTCACCCTACATCTGTGTAAAGTTATGTAACAGCTTATTTTAACAAGAGCCTTTTTGTTTTCATTTGGACAAAACAATGTCCTGTTCTTCTCGGTGGGAATTTGACTGGGAGCAAAATTAGAGAAAACTAGAGTTACATTAGTTAATACATAAGTTAATACATAAGTTAAAGCATTCTAACAGAAGCTGTAACAGTAGGGAATCTATAGGATAAAATACAGTTGCTACTACCTGGATGGAATGTGATTGGCATGCATGGGGTCTATTCCACAGTGTTTCCCAGCACACAGCCTGCACCCTTAAGCACAAGCTAAGAGGGATGAGATGGGGAGTGGAGCAGAGTGAAGACACCACAGCCAGGCTCTGTGGCCGGGAAGGGCAGCTGATAGCACCATGTAGCGGATACATGAGCACTGTATCCACTGAGTAAGCACTCCAGATTTTATTTACTATACCTGAAGAGCAAAGTGAGAGAATTGTACACCAGTTAGTAACAAAAGCACATAGAGTCACTCAAGCTCCAACTAAATGTAAAAAAATAGTGTAAAAGTGAGTCAAGAATTGCTAGAAATTACAGGAGAGTCCATTATAACTTGTGGGATCAGAAGGGCTGAACCTGTACTTCTCTCCCATAGGGACACCTAATAGTGAGAATTTTATGAGCATTAAATTATTATCTTGAGCAGAAAACATGTTTATTTGAGCTTGTTTA
This sequence comes from Geospiza fortis, assembly GCF_000277835.1. Classification (NCBI taxonomy): domain Eukaryota; kingdom Metazoa; phylum Chordata; class Aves; order Passeriformes; family Thraupidae; genus Geospiza; species Geospiza fortis. The sequence goes on along the minus strand of NW_005054418.1, from coordinate 310,605 downwards.
TTCCTTGTTTATTTGAGCTTGCCTCTATATTGCTTCAAATTTGTTTTTGCAGACAGTTACTATCACCAGCAATTTTCAAACCTTATCTATCATAATTTTATATTATCAGTGCGCTTGCTTATAAAGTGTCTTACTCTGTAAACTGTTTAGCATTAGTCCTTCAAGAATGCTAGCAGTTGCCAGCTGTGGATAACATATTTGACAAAAGCAGGGAGATCAGGTCTGCCTTTCTAAACTGTAATAAAGGATTTGATTCTGATTCTCTCGGCACAGGTACCCCTGAGCAAGTTAGTGGAATCACGTTCCAATATAGTGGAGTCCCAATAATTGGACACCGACAGACTGGTCAGGCACAAGGCTCTCGACTTTCCCAGGGCATTGGCAGATAAAGCAAACACAAAGGGTTCAATGAACTCCTCCACTTTTATATGACTTTCATCTGTATTACATGTGATATCCCTAATTCATACAGAAAATAATTTAAATTCAGGTATCAAGAAGATGCTCTATAGAAGTGTCTTCCTTCACACAACAATTTTCTTTAAAGTGCTTCTACTTAAAAGAACCCGTGCTGAATGTGCATTATTTATTTTTTATGTTTACACTAGGGATTGTGGGCATGTATGTAAGTCTATTTGCTTAAAACCTACCTGTCAAATGTGCCTCATTGTGAAAGATGTCCCTTATTTTAGACTCCAACCCGATGTTATGCTAAATTTATTCCTTTAAATTACTTATATCAGAAATGCTGAATCAGTATATTGAAGTGATTCAAAACGTTGCGCTGAGCCTGCTTTCCCTGTAGGGACCGTGACAGTGGGCCCCACTGCTGGGATTACATTCACTGCCAGTACCCTTCCTCATATAGCTGGCAGCATAAGAACTTTCCCATGGAAGATACATGCTGGGAAATAATACATTTCGGAGCCAAGTAAGAAGAGTTAACTCCATTGTCTTGAATATTTGATAGTCCAATGAATCCTGTGTTTCATTGTCCCTCCTCTCCTATTTGCCTATGGGACAAAGCTACATAGGCTAATCCTGAAGAAATTCTAAATGCTACTCTTAAAAAATATATATTTTTTTTCCTTCTCTGAGAAATGAATGTAAGGCTGACCAGATATGCCATCAACACAAGTAATCAGCTATTATATGTTGTATTTTTAATGTAAAAAATTCTTTTAAAAGGACTCTAAAACCCAATTAATTTAAAGAAGCCAAATGCAGTCCTTTACCATCACATCTCTGTAAATAACCTTGCTATACTGTAGATGACTTTGCACAAGGTCTCAGTTTGTTTCCACTGCCTATCAACTTTTCAATGCTCAGAAACCTAAAAGACAGCAGTAATGAAAATACTTTGTACAAAGCCCACAACACATCAAGCGTAATATATTGAGGATTAATTAAATACTTTACTGTGTGTGGGGTTTTTGTTATGTTTAAGATGCAAGTGCAGTATCATTGCAGTATCTGATACCTGTAGCAGCCTGACCATTTTTTATAGCAGCAGGAAGATTAATGTGGTTGTATAATAGCCTAATTAAGTATAAATTTGGTTTCTCAGGTGTCTGAAAAGTCCTTGAGGTTTCTGAAACAGAAAGATTAAGGAAAGGATTACTCTTTCTGAAACAAGAACTGGAAAATATTTGTTTCACAAAGAAGAATTTTATATTTTTTTTCTTTTAAAGAAGAATCAAAAATGCAAACAAAATGTCTTTAACAGAAAAGCTTTCCCCTCCTCCCCCCATTTTTAATGCAGAGTATTTAAGATGTCACTGTGATTCATAGACACACCTCTTTGGAAATTTTTCCATCCTATTGCAACAATAGAATATGTAAGGACAAAAATTTTTAATATTGAATAATTATTAGCATGTGCTTACAGTAATTTTTCCAGCTAAGCCATCATTCTCTGAGACAGAGGGTGACTTACTGCCCAGAAAATCCAGAGGCATCACTAAATTCTGGAAAAACAAGTAACAAATCATGTACTGAAGTGTAATGATTGGTAAGTAAGGATTCTTTTCATTCTCCAGAGGAAGAAAAATTTGCTAACAAGAAACAGTAGTTGCCTTTTAGTTACATACACACAATTCTTTTAAAGCATGAGCTCTTAACTAATGGAATTTCCTTACCAAGTAGAATCTTCAAAGAATTGTGTAGTTTATTTATGGTCTCATTTTGTTACATTTTGTTTCCTGTTGCTTTGTCTTCTTTTTAAGCCCAGGCTACATATGCTGGGCTTACCATATGATCAGTTTGAGTATTTTCAGCACTGAAGAAGATTTTCATCCTGCTTTTCTCTTCCCTGCTTGCAGAAAGTTCTTTGGGTTTTGTTTTTTGTGGGTTTTTTTGGTTTGTTTGGTTGGTTGGTTGGTTTTTGGGTTTTTTTGGGGGGATAAGGTGAAGGGAGGTGGCAGCAAATCCACAGATTTTTTGTAGACTTTCTATACTGTGTAGCAGAAACAGCTGAAAATTTAGGTTTGTTTCACCTTTTTCCTCATTGCTTTGGTAAATTCTCCATTCTGATTCTGGATGCTTCTAAATTTATTCTTCTTAATCATTACTACACCAAGAAAACAGATCTTAGAAAAGAGGAAATCATGTCCTCAATAATTTTATATTAATAGGGCTTGTTTCTTATTGATTGCCTGTTCCATTTTCCCTGTGCCATTATTTCTATTGGCTTTTTGTCCACTATGCATGACTTCTTACCACAGAAATTCTGAAAATTATTCAGAGTCTCTCTGCTCATTGTACTACATTTTTGCTCTTGAGTTTTGTCCCCAGAGCATGAAAATTTTCATTCTTCTCACTACTTCTCCTTTCAGTGCAAATTTAGTACATAGTTTTAAAATTCATTTCACTTGTTATGACAGTAAATTACTGAAAAAAGAATTCTAACAAATAAAAAACCTTTGGTACTTAATGCTCACAAAAAGCCAGCTACTGCAATTTGAAACACACTAGCTGTTTAACCTGCACTCCAGAAGCAAGCATTAAAATTATCTTTCATTTACATGGAAGATTTTGATAGTTTTCCTGCAAGACTTCTTTTTTCTATAAATCTTAGGAGTGTGGTTTTGATATGAAACAGAAACAAAAGCCTTGCAGTTTATCTGCAATGTGAGATTACCTCTGGCCACATCCAGGTTATTAAAAAAATTGTTCCTTCTGCATCTTCCAACTGATACACTGCTATCATGATACTTCATTGTTTCAAGGAATGTGAACAACCTGCCAGCAAGCATAATTACATAGGTTAGTTTTCCCTGTAGTTACAAAGTAAAATGTAAAGGAGAACATTTCTTTTTTTCTTGCAAAAGAGCCCCTCTCTCAACAAAAAACAAATCAAAAAAACCACAATATCCCAAAGGAAAAATCATTTCTTTAAAACTGTTTAGGCAAAATTATTAGAAATAGGAAATACGGAAGCAATCAAGAAGTCCATGAGCAAATAATATGCATATTTTGTATGCCTGGTTTAGGCAGTCCTTTTCTAATTTTCTGGCAGCTGGCTTCTCAAACTCTGCAGTGACATTTTGTTAACAAGCCATTCATTTACTGTGATGAATGGGCACAATTGTGATATTCTTTTGACTAAAACATGTCTTGTCCCGGTACTGGAAAACCTGTCATCTTCCCATAACTAGATCTATGACTACCACATGGACAGTAGTTTCACTACTGGAAATTACCCAGATTGACATTTTAAAAGAGATATTGCAGAGAATAATGTATAGAAATTTTATCCTCATACAGGTAACAAAAGGTGTTTGCTTTTGCATTCAGGCTTTCAATTTAACTGTCCCTCAGGGAAATCAGCAGAAGTTGTTCTAATGTGATATAGAACAATAAAAAGTATCCAGAAGAATCTTTCTCCAAAGCTACATGCATTACAGTACCCTTTTTTTAACTACACAGTAGGAGCTGCATCTGGTTCTTAAAACTGTACTTTTAAAACTTAACAAAAAAGATAAAAAGTAAAAAAGCTTTTGACGTTTATTACTTTAGCCAGACAACTCTTTCAATCAAATAATAGAAATTTAAATCCTGTTTTGTTTTGCTGTTTCATTAAAATTGTTTGTCTTTTGTCAGTTATCATCAAAACCTACATGGTTTTCAATAAGGGAAATTGACCACTCTGCAGTCTGCAGTTTTTACAGAAAAAGAACCCCAAACTCAAAACTAAACCAACAGTCTCAACATTGCAAATCTTGTCTTCCTCCTAAATGTCATTTAAAAGTGTTCAAATGAGCATATTGTGTTAATGAAATATAACCATCTGGGAAAATATTGCTATTTTATAAGATAATGCAAATTACTCTTTTTATAACATAAGACATCCTTGACAAGTTTATTCAGAGACATACAATTAACATAAACCATTGTAAATAATATATTATACAATTTATGTGTGTTTGGTCATTATTATGTAAATTTTGTGGTTTATGTTTCTAGAATCTGTCCCAGCCTCAGATATAGAAAGCTGCCAACATAGGTTTTGGGAAAATCTGAATTATCATGCATTGATTAATGTTCGTTTGTTTGTTTGGTTGGTCGGTTTTGGGGTTTTGTTTATCTGGATGGTTTTAGTTTTTATCTATGTTTGATTCAATTAGTTCACTTTTAAAATTATATGATGACTGCACATAAAAATGTACCTACGTCTTCAAATATCTTAAATATAGTAGTGGTTTCTGTATATCTGATTTAAACCAATAATAGTTTGCTCTGTATCTTTCATGGAAGGTCAGACACCATAAAAATATAAATTGTCAGCATAAATAGTTTTTAATTTTATGATCTTGTACAGGGGTATATTTTTCTATACTGCATTCCCTGATAGCAGTTTCAAAAAATTTCTTACAGAGACAAAAGCACTGTGATGTGTATATTTTTATACCTCTCTCTTCATAAAGCTATCCCTTTATTCTCAGGTGCCACTGCCTCACTCAGCATCTATGTCATTACATTTTGCCATTACCCAGGGGATTTTACTGCTGCTGCAAAATTGTAAGTTGCATCTTTATCACTACACCCGATAAATGTGTATACTGACAAGCCACCTTGCCACACTGCAGATATAATTCCACTACACTCACTCTGGTAAAGACTATAACCTAAAACAAAGCTTAATCATATCAAATACCCATTAATAGTAAATGTGGGTCAGAAGGGGAACATCAAAGATACTGACTATAGGCCAGATATTCCAAAACACTGAGCAAGAATATGCTTAGATTTAATGCTCACAGTGCTTTAGGTGAAGATACAAAGCTTAAGTCTTCCATTTGAAAGCCTCACTCAGAAGACATACAAAAAGATATCATTAAGAGTCTGTAGTTTCCAGGTAAAATCAGTTATCCACTTACTTCCGGTCTTTCAAATAATTGAGTAAAACTCAGGTTTGTTTGTTTGCTTGTTGTGGTTTTATTGTTTAGGGTTTTTTAATCCAGTGGTGAATCTGCCTGCTTCTTCAAGTGCCTTTATGTTAAATAAAAATTACATACAAAGAGTGAGATAGAGGTCCAGCTCCTTTCTGTGCATGAGTTGATTAAAAACCATATTTCAATTTTCCACTTAAGTGCCCTAACCATTGTGTAAGCTACTAAGTCTATTAGGATGGTTCCACTGTGCAGAACATAATTCAAGAATCATTGAGTCATACAAAGAAAGCATGAAAAGAAGCACAGATTTGCAGCTTTAGTTGTTACAGACCTTACCAACCTGGGTGGAAGCCTAAACCTAGTGCCGACTCATTGGGCAGCTTCTGTGTTTTAACCAGTAGAATTTGTCTGTAAAACCTGTTCTTTTTCTTCTATTTTCATATCAACTCTTCGAATCCCTACATTTCTTCTTGGTTTTTTGTTTATTTGTGGGTTATTTTGTTTTTGTTTTTGTTTGTTTGTTTGTTTGTTTTTGTGGTTTTTTTTCTGGGTCTTGTGCAGTAGCTGCAGTAGAAAAACTGAAAGTAACCTTCAGTATCTTATCATAACAAGTATGTCCATGGCAAAACCTCTTCAGGTAGAAAAAACACAAGAACTATTGTTTGCACCATTTTCTGAATTTCTAACTGGTGGTTATTTTTAATAATTACAGTAGATCAACTCATCTCTGTATATGTTTACACACACATATGTATACTTACAATAGCTGTTTACAAAAGTATCTCATACTAATACAAATTTTGTCTACTTCAGCCACATCAGATTATTCACAGGACTGCTGAGCTCTAACCAGTTCAGAAAAAGCCCTGTTACGTGCAGAAGCAAGAAGCACATCTCAAAGAAACTAAGGAAGCTTCTAGTTAAAGTATCTCTCAATTCAACTTTTTTTTTGTGCTTCAATCTTGAGTAGCAGGTGACAGAAGACTATCAGATTTATGATTTTGAATATATGCACCTATGTTTACTAGAAAATCTAAATTTGGTCTAAAAGCTCCACTGTATCTGAAATGTCTTTGGTTTTTTACAGTTTTGTATTAATCTAAGATCATTATTAGTCTTGCTGCGTATATATAAAATATATGTATATGTGTATTTGTGATATCTGTTTACTAACGTCCGATCATGCCTGCATGTGATGAAATTTTACAATAGAAACCATTTCAGAATGTACCAAATACTACTGGAAATATAGATTTAATTAACTTGAACAAAAGTCAAAAGAACTTTACATTAAAATACATACTCAAAGAGTATACCTTCTATATAAAATAGTTAACAGCTGCTATAAAGATTAAACAAAAAACCCACAAATCCTTCTAATTGTATATTACTACCTTGTGGGTTCCTATATGTGACACCACTCCTAAGTTATTGAAATCTACTGGTAGAATTTAAATATATTAGTACCATTAACACAACCAAACAATTCAAATATATTTTGTACATTATTTCTATGAATTGTTTTTAGAGCAGAGCAGAAGAATGCATGAGGCATATGCAGCTTTAGATGAGAAAAGATGACAAAGGATTTATGAAGGTAGGTATGTTTGTTTTGGTAGGAATTAAACCCCGTGGAGTCCCATACTGCAAAATCATCCCTGACTGAACAGAGAATTGATACTCTCAATTTATATAAGGCAATTTATATAAGGACCTGGAAGACTGGGTTTTCTGATAAGTTTACTAATTCATGTTTTACAAGGACTTCTTTAGCAGTAATTCTTAGATGTCTGCATAATAAACTTTTCAAAACCAGAGATACATTTATGCAGATTTTCTTACAGTAACATGTAGTTAACATATGTAATAGAACAGGGCCCTGTAGACACCCACTTCCATCTCAGAGCAGGGTGGCCTTGACCACGTTATTTGCAGTAAGTTTGTTATTCCCCAGACCATGTCTGAGCTCTTCTGTGAGCATGATAGCTGGTGTGGGAAAAACACTCTGAAAAGCATGCAGGCAGTCAGACAGGAGTGTGCCAGTGTTCAAGGCCATGGATTGGCTTTTAGGTTTACTGGGATAGATGCAGTCTGAGAAGCATAATCCTGTGAATCTCCTATTCTTAAGTAATAATTTTTAATTTGGGACCTTATTGCCTAAAAAATACTGTTGTTTAAGAGAAAGCAGTTTGGAGTCTCTTTGGAGAGAGTAGTTTAACAGTCACCCAAAAGTCAGAATATTCATCCAAATATCTGAATGCAGAGCCTGAGTTTTCTTATCAGCACCTCTTTTTGTACCAATTTTACATGAAACAGCCTTTGCATGAGTTAGGGTCTGGTACTCATTCTTCTTGGACCAGCACTTCACTTTCCTGAAGAGTTGCAGGTCTTCCGCACAGATTCAGGGTGTTGGTTTCGCCTGCATTTTCTTTAGCCCCTGTATAATAATTTTGCTTGATAAGGCCATTTTGGCAGATTTTGATTTTTAAAAAAATTTCCATGTGAATAAGATTGGCTTTATAGACAAAAAGTGAAATACTAATAAAAATATTTGGATAAAATGTTGAACATATGTTTAACAGAATATGTATTTCCCCAAAATCCAGACAGCAATATTAAAAAGGTTTTTTTGACATACTTGAAAATGGAAAAAAATTGTTATTAAAATAAATATTTATTTCTCATTTTTCCCTTTCTTTTATGGGTGATAAGTCTGAAGAATATTTTAAAAAAGAAAAGCAATTCAAACAAGACTCAGAAAGCTTTAGAATGAAGCACTTCAACTTCTTGCAATACTTTGCATTTATTATTCAATCATGATCATGAAATTGACAAACATTCAGGTTAAGTTCCATGCTTATGGATCTGCTACTACCGTGGATCTACTATGGATCTACTACTGAAGTGAATGTTAATCCACAAAAAACCAATTTTTATTAAGAGTTACAATACTTATTGGAAATACAATAGCTGCTTTCTTAAAATCTGCGGGGTCATAGAGAAACGTTTCAGTGACACTTTATGCTGTGGAAAATTCAGGACAATGGCAACTTCCAGGACTTGCATGAATACTATCATCCCTGGCGTTTCACCAGATATTTCTTGAATATCTCATGAATTTCTAAGGCTTCAATAATTCCACACATGGATCCTTTCTTTTTTGACCTATGTTGTCATGCAGATATTCTTTTAAGGACACTTTTGAAGGAGAGGTTTTGTTTTTCTTCTCTTCATCCTCCTATAAATTAAGTGATCTACTGAAAAAGTACACCTGAAAATGGCTATTCTTTCCATGTATCTTATGATCATGTATCTTCAGTCTCTTTTCATTGACTCCGAAATGGAATTAATCAACATAGTTTGTCTTGGACTACATATCAAATTTAAAGACAGTAAATGTTTGCCAAGATAAATCTTGTTCTGAGTCAATGATAAATGGAACACCTTAGCCTTTATATTTCTCAGTAAAAAGTGTGAAAATTGATTTAATATGTGCCCGTAGCCTGTAGAAAGTTATATAGTTTTTATTCATAAATACACATGTGAAATACAGCACATCCTATAGTGGAGTAAAAGGGGGAAAATAATTGATGCAATTGCAATTTTTTTCTGTTTCTTGTTAGGATTTGGAATATTACAAAGAGTACAATGTAGATCTAAAACAATTACCTATATTTACACTTGAATTATTCAAAGAAGTCAGAGAAAAGAGTCTTCATAAAGTCTGATTAATAACAAAAAAAATCAAACATCTAAAAATCTGTAAAATTACAGTATTTTCTAACAGATTAAAAAATCCTCAGTTGAAGACAAAATTACATATTTCAGTATATATGTATTTCTGATATATAGAAAGATTCTATAAAGAGTTACATTATAGATGTTCAGATACATCTATAGTGTAACTCTTTCAAAGAACCTAGTGGAACTGAATATTTGCATTTATCAAAGACCAACTTTTGTCAAAATTATTTCGTCTTTTGAATGTTGAGAATATATATTCTGTTCGCCTAATCTTTTATTTACTTCTTAATTTTCAAAACTCTTGACTCCACTGTATTGTCATAGGAATTTTAATTGCTCTATTTTCTTGATACAGACTGAAAAAAAAGAATTCATTATTAAAAATATGAAAGATATGACCAGTTTTCACAACCCCTTTGCTGTCTTTCAAAGTAAAAAACCCAACCCAATATTTTAGTGGGTTTCACTAAAATTATTATGTTCAGCATTACCATTTGCTGTCTTAGTTCCATGGTAAAGCCATTATACATGTACTACATGTATTGCAAAAGTTCACAATACTTAGCTCAATATAGCACCACTCCTGCTAATTAAATATTTTAAATTTGCAGGAAAGCAAATGCTTAGTGAAGCCCTTTAGCTTTGCAATAAATTGATGGGGGGGGGGGCACTGATTTTCTGATTGATTCAGGTAATATGAATAAATTATTAATCCTTATGGTAGCAAAGAAAATTAATCTTTTGAGCACAATAAAATTAAAAGGTTTTGGCTTGCCTGATCTCAACAAAGTAAGATGAATTTTTAATACAGTAAATTAATTAGGCACATAATGAGGAATAGAATGCATAATAACTCTAATTCTGATAAATAGCAAAATAGTTCAGATCCTCAAAGAAATAAATATCATCCATCACAAACACACCTTAAATTCTGTTTGTTAGGGAATATTAATGGTAAGAGAGCTTGCACAGAAGAGTTAGATAAATTCTATTTGCTGATTTTGTTCAGCGCAATTACATTATGTGCTGACCCTCATCTGTAACTTTTTGTGAAAATGATTTTAGGGCATTATTCATTTCTGAAGGTGGTAATGTACCATAAAGGATTTGTATTATCATTAAACATACTGTCTACGCCAGGTGTTACATGTTATTTGCTTCTGCCCTGAAGATCATTTAACAGCTTATAAATCTTTATGGCCCCATGATGTTTTGCTACAATAATTTGCATCTTTAAATAGCTTCTGAATTATGCATTCTAAAAATAAGTAAAAACAAACATTTTTGTTATTAAAGAATATATATTTTCTGTTTCACAATAGCCTTATTTACAAATGTCAAGCAATACTAGTATGGGAAAAAATAAAGTTGATTAGGAATGCAAAACCAATTTTTTCCTAACTTTGGACAGCATAAAGGTATTTCAATGCAGATTAAGTAGTTAATCAGTTTAAGATGTTCTTTTATGAGGACTGCATAACTATTTCAGTAGAACATTGTGGATGCTATCTATAAGTGTGCTTTGAAATCTAGGAAGTAAATATTTATAAATAAAATCTAATATAATACCTTCTATAACATAAAATGGATTTGGAATTTAAAAAGTAACTGATTTGATAAATTTGTCATGACATCTTGTTCTCTGTGTATCTCTATTTTAATGGATAGGTTTATGAACCCAGAGGAGGCTACTGCAAAGTCAGGGGCTTGTCTTTTTTAGTGCATACAGTCTGAACCACCATAGGAGAGGGAAACTTTGAGAAAAACTGGGCTCGTGTTTTCAAAGAGCATTTCAGAATGGAATGCTTACAGAACAGTAGAAACAACAGGGATTTTATATCAGGAAGGAAAATTCCTTAGGGTAGCATGAAGAGATCAGAATTCACAAAAAAAGATTTCCTATGAATAAGGAACAGAATTTTACTTTGCTACTTTTTCCTCAGCTCTGGTCAGCTTGTACCTCCTTTTCATTACTTACAATGTCTTGGTGTTTCTGATGTTGCTGTCTTAGTGGTCATTTGGTGATCTGGGTGATTCATGTGCCTACTTTGAACTGTCTTTTCAGTTCCAGCTGAAATTCATGGGAGAGTCCCCACTGACTTAATTTAGTACATCTGAGCCCTCCCTTTTCAACAGAAGGTAATGTCAAAATCTATCATGTTTCAGTTGCAATTTTTGAAATTTCTTACGTATATAGCGTTAGTATGCCTGTGCAGATTATGCCCATATATTGTATATGATGACTAATAGATATTTATTAGTAAAATAATTTGAAAATAGATGGTGAAACATACATTGACTTTTATCTTAGTTAATATAAGATAATTATCATAAACTCCACTGCAAAACTTACATTACTTTCTCCTGCTCTTATTCACTAAGTCATTGTTTTATCTATATTTTCAGTTATTATTTATTTTCTTTACAAAAGATATTCTATACACTCACAGTAGTAATATTGATTCTCTCATCTGTAACTTAAAGTTGGTATTTTTTTAGATGAAGCTTTCACAATATTCTGACAGGCTAATTCTTTAAATTTCTATAAAAATTAGAGACTATACACTACATATAAATTATTTTCTTTAATAATTAAAAAAAGCAACAAAGGCAAAAACTCTGTGCCCTCAGTACCATTAGAATAACTTATTTATGTAATAAAATATGTATATATTCTAAATAGGAGATAGGTATTCTACATAGGAGATGGTCAAAGATGGTGATATGAGCATAGGTCTAAAATTCCTGAAAAATAATTTAGATGGTGTTTAAGAAATTTAAAAATTATCAATTTGATCTTCACAACAAATGTGATACATATCACTCCAGACTATGTGCAGAATGCAGTTTATTAGGAAATAAATTTATCTATATTTAAAAGTATGAAGTTAGGGCTGCAGATACATTTTATGAGTGATAACAGAGTCTATTCCTTGTATAGTGTTCTGCATAGTGCTTCATAGGGAGTGAATATAAGCTGTTGGTCATTATTCATTATTGACAAAAAACTCCTAAGAAAACAGTATTAAAAATATTTGGTGTTAAAATAATGAAAAAAAAAGCCTATTGAAAGTCTTGTCATGTAGTGTTTAATCCTGTTAGTCATAGTAATAAAAATGCATAAAATAGAAAAATAACTTCAAGCCATTAGAAAAGATCTGTTCTGTAAATCCTAATTCTCTGATAATAACCTACTACAGAAGTGGTTTATGTCTTTCATATGCCATCTTTCTCATATGTCATCTGTCTATCTGTTCATATTCTAATTATAGTAAAGGATAAATCTAGTACACCAAAAAAAAGTTTTTGATCAATTTTCTCTTTTTGAACTAAAAACTAACACAAAACTCTCACTTTTTAACAATTATATTCTAAATTATATATAATTTGTGATTTTACATTTCCATAGATCTGAAGTCAAGCATTTAGTACTGACAGCTATCTTGTTTAGTTTTATCCTTAGGGTTCGGATATTTAGGCCTGAGAACGCACCAATCAGAAAGTTGTAACTAAGGTGTGACTTTTCCTTGCTTGCTCTTGCCTGATGGTTTTATGCTGTTGCAGTCTTCCCTGCTACTTATTGAATATATGCGATCAGGCCCTAAGCCAAGACAGGTGATTTCCAAAAAGCAGCAACGAAGTTGGTGTAAGATCTAGAGAATAAATCCTGTGAGGAAATGGTGAGAAAACTGGGATTCTGTAGCCTGCAGAAAAGGAGGATCATGGAGACTCTTATTGCTCTGTAACACCTACCCGAAGTTGTGGGAGGGTGAGTGTTGGTCTCTTTTCCAAAGTAACAAGAAACAGGATGAGAGGAAATGGCCTCAAGCTGTGTCAGGGAAGGTTTAGCTTGAATATTAAGAAAAAACTTCTTCACTAAAATGGTGGTCAAGCACTGGACAAGGCTATCCAGGGAGTGATGGAAACACCATTCATGGTGTGATGAGTCCAATGACTGGTGTGAGGCTATCTATGACTACAGGTTGTTCAGATGACACAGGCAAGGAAGGAAGGGCAGAGACATGCTCGCTACATCAAGACATGGATAGTGTAAAGAGCTCTCTGAAAAACAGCCATAAACAGTTTGAAAGCTTGTGGGTAAAAATCAGAGACTCGGGCAGCAAAGGGAGCCTTTTGACTGGTGTCCACTACAAGGTGCCTGTTGCTGAAGCTTCTTTACTCCAGCTCTAGGAGGTAACATGCTTGCAGATACTTGTCCTGCTGGCAGACTTCAATCAGCCTGGCACCTGCTGAAAACGTGGCATAGATAATCTTGGAATGCATGGAGGGTAACGTCCTACAGCAGCTTACAGACAGCCCTGCAGGAAGGGATGTGATACCATACCTGATGATCCCCAATGCAGCTGAACTAATTGGTGATGACAGTAGTGGAGGCAGCCTGGGCTGACCATAATCATACACTGGTGGAGTTTACAGTTCTGAGGAATGTGGGTCAGGCATAGGGCAAACTCAGGACCCTGAATTTTGGGAAAGAAAACTTCCACATGTTCTATTTTCTAGATTGTTTCTCAGACAAATAAGGGCAGCTATTGGGACAGATTTTTATATTAGTTGTACATACTCTTTGGAGCTATTTGAACAAATAGAATTAGATACTATAATAAAAAAACTCCCTTTTCCCTGACAATCTGAATTACGCTGGTAATTCATTACCAATTGCACTGCCTGCAATCAGAAAACAACACAAAATAACTCTGTCTAGTGATTAGTGTCTAAAAGTCTCATGCAGGATGCAAATTAAAATGACTAGATGAATTACCTCTGGGATTACAAAACAGACTTGACAAAGCTACCAATTTGGATTTTCCGTGGTACTTATGCTTTCATAATTGCATTTAATCTTTTTTGTCCATTTTTATTTCTGTATTGATGAGGTCTTAAGGATCATTCAGCTCGATGGTTAGCTTTTCCTGGAGAGGAAGAAAGGGCTAAAATGTCTTCACTCTCTTTTCTAACAAGTTACTTCTTCAGCCTTGCTTATTAAACTCAACAGATTAAATCTTGCATACCTCTAGGCTGTACTGCCTGACTACATCAGGATACCAATCCTCTCTTTCAACACATACTTGCCTCTCAACTTGCTGCAACTGCCTATATCAACAACCCAGTTCTAAATCCTTAGTCACTGCAAATCTACAGGACTCCTGAAAAAGGGTTGTAAACCACAGCAACTCTACTGCAGCAAGAGTAGAGAGTGCTCCTAAGTCCTTCTCACGCACTGACCTTTCCCACTTAATAAATAAAAGCATATGTGCGGTGGAGTAGATCCCTCACATTTTCTTAAGCATTTCAATACATATCTTAGGACTTGATTAACATATTCTTCAATTTAGTGAAACTCCAGAAATCTAAAGAAAACACCACCTAAAGAAGTGTCGTGGTTTGACACTGGCACAATGCCAGTGCCTCCATGAAAATACATTCTCCCTGGACACATAGTTTCTCATTAATAGTAGTTTCCTATGTCTGACTTTGGCTTTTTTTTCCTGAGTTAAAAATTCTAAAGATATCCATATACTCTAATGAAGGATCCTTCTCTACTGGATCTTCAGTGTTTCAGGTTGGAAGTGGTGTGGATGATCTAAGAGTTTTAAAATTTAGGCAGTCTGAACAGCAACTCAAAATGCACTGCTATTAGCACATGTAAGTTTAAATTCCTGAGGTGTTACAAAATATTAAAGAGCACTTGTCTTTATGTACAATAAGAAAAAAAATTCTTCTATGTTAGGAATAATGTTTTTTCTCTAAACATTATCAGGAAGATTCTAACTATCATGAAAATTAATTTGCTTCCTAGGAAGCTGAAGGCATATTTTACCACGCAGAAGTTATTTAATGCTAAAGAGAGTTCAGACTCAAAGTTCTACTGATTTTCTGCACAATTTTCATTGCTAGTTTTGCCTTTGCAATTAAAAATAATGACGGACTGATATAAAATATATGCAAAAGTAACAAGAAAATGAGGTATCAAATTACTATTGCTTCAATGGGAGAATAAACTAAGTTGGTAAAGCGTTATTTGAAAATTATTCAAAATTATTCAGTAATCAACACTCTTTTACACTGAGCACAAGTTGCCAGTGACTGACAATGATAAATGATATTTATTTATGTTATTCAGTTGATGATAATGTGCAATTCACATATGAATAACTTTATCTAACCATTATATTTTCCAAGTTCTTTATATTGTTTAACTATCATTTAGTAATGGACAGTTCCTGAATAGCATGCAAGAGTCTGAACTTTTCTTCCAAATTCAAAGAATGCAGAAGTTCCTTCACTTTTTTTTTTTTTTTGGTTCAAAGAGTGATATATAATTTGACATTTTATCCATATATTTCAGTTTAAATTCTCTACTGAAAATATTACAGATATACAGTAAAGCATTCTCTTTTTTTACGCCCTTTAAGGTTGTTAGCTGTTGTTAGATGACAATGAAATATATCTTAAAGGAAAAAAGTATACTGTGTGACCCAAACTTCCACAGATGTAAGGCAGAGGAATCCTCAGAATTCAAATTATCTGTGTACAGGACAATTCAATCTAAGGATGTGACACATCATTTTTACAGTAAGAAATTGATAGGGCTACATTTTTGCTTGTTTTATTATTGAATTCATTGACCTGTATGACATCTAAAATATTTATGTTCAAGTTAATCACAAATTTGAATAAGCTTATTGTCTATTAGCAATTCCACTTACTGTTTATTTAATTATACAACTTCCTCTGATCTTAGCTATCTAGCAATCCTTTGACTTCATGAAGAATCCCAATTTTTTTTCTGTGTAAATTCCAGACCCTCACTGAAGCCAATGATTACAATATTTTAATATTTTAATGTTCAAACATTATCTTTCTAAAGATAATTTCTCTCTGATTTTCAATCATATGGACACACATATATATTTTTTATTTTCTTTCTAAATGGTATTCATTCTTTGTGTATATCTAAGAAAGATGACTCCTTCCTTCTCCATTTTCAATATTGAAATGTTTGTCTTTTCCTCTGAAATTTTACCTTTGTGTATATTTTCTTTCCTCCATCCCCCTCCAGTTCACCTACATACACATATTGAGAAATAAAATATATTAGCAGTTTGTAGGCTTTTTTTTTCTAATTTAGAAACTCTGACAAGACAAATTTTTATTTGTGGAGAAAGTAGAAAGCCTATGAAGTTTATAGGTTCCCCATGATCTTTCAGAAAAATACCTAGATTTTATTTTCTTAGCAGCTCCTGTTTTATTTTTTCCTCGTAGGGTCACAATATGAAGTAGAACAAAGACCTTAAAAAGGCTAATCAGATATTATAAAATAACAGTTTTATATGTCTTCACTCAATTTAATTTTAGCCGCCTAAAAATTAAGCCTGTAAGACTTTGTCTGTACTACCAAATTAAAGATGATCTGAGCCCCAGACCTAAAATCAAAAGTAAAATGTTTGGAATCCATGATACTTAAAGCCCGTATTCCTTGTGCCAGATTTGCATGAAGATGGAAAAATGGAATAATCAAAACCAATGAGAAAATTGCTAAAGAGTTAACAATATGAAAAAGAGCTAAACAATATAAAAAATAAGTGTTTAGTATTGGATCGTACTTCCTGTCCTGCTTTTGTTGTGCAGCTAGTATGTACCTTATGTCTACATCTATTACATAAACTCCTTCTGCTACTAAGGTAGAGACACATATTTCTGTTGCTTTGTGGGTTTTGGTGGGGTTGTCTTTGAAAAAGAAAAAAAAAACCTAGACTTGACTTGAAGACTCAGGAGACACCACCCTTCCTGGCTGGCTGGAGGAGAGTCTGCTGTGGTTCTCAGATTTGTTTCCTGTCAGCAGTGAGGATGAGTGTGCATTCACAAAAAGCTTGCCCCAACAAATACACATTATATGGACCTAGAAGCACACAAGAAAAGGTGGACAGAACTTTTACAGGCATACCCACAAACATAAACAGAATACAAATAAACATGAGCAACCGAAATTGGGCCAGCCTTATTCCTCCTTAGGGCTATCCACTAGTAAGTTTGTGTATCGGAATGTATGCATACCGCCACCAAGTCAGATGCCCAGTCACATTCACTGATCCTTCAAACACTGGCTTTCAGATCATCCAGTTTCCATGTCCAGAGCTTGGGTGTTTCACCTGGTCTCCAGCTTACAGGCTATGTCTTTCCAGATGCTGGCCTCCATCTCCTTCCCTGTTAATCCTGAAACTTAATAGTGAACCACCTGTGTTGTGCCCCCAACACAAAGAGAATAGAAAGTAGTTAGGAATAGAGTCTGATAAGAGGATAGGATGGATTGTGACAATCAGTTACACTAGAATATTCATTAAATCATCTTCAGTAAAAAACTTTCTTAAATATAAGTATTTAACGGACATACTATTCCATTGTCTTTGCAATGGTGACAAGTGTTCATCTGCAATCTCTTGTTTTACACAACAATCGTGCAGTTTTAAGATATCCACTGACTTAATATTTGGTATGGAAATAGAAATGAAGTCTTTGATTCTCTCTAATTAAGATTAATTCTGTATGACAAAAAAAAAATCATCGTAAGAATAACCTTTAATTTCCTATGTGTGAGTGATTACACTGCAAATTCTCTTAGGTAGCCGACTTTTCCCTTCTGATTAAATGAAGTTCACTGCCTTATGGATAAGGTGCAGTGCTCATCTGAATCTCAGGGATTTAAACATTACTTCTAATATGGATGAACTTAGTCTTGCAAAACTGAATGGTGTAATATACAGCTTCACAACATTCACACTTCTAGAGGGTTGACCCTGGCTGGATGTCAGGCATCCGCCAAATCGCTCTCCCACTTCCCTTCACAACTGGACAGGGAAGAGAAAATATAAGGAAGGGTTCATGGGTTGAGATAATGTCCCAAAGACATATCACTCACCAAATACCATCACGGACAATACAGGTTTGAATTTGGGATATTAATTGAATTTATTACTAAAAAAAACAGAGCAGGATATTGCTTCATCTTCACCCAGCTGTTACAAATTAGTGTTTTGAGATCACTAAAAGAATCACCAGGAAAGGTATCAGTAAAAGCAGATTTAGTATAAAGTGACAACACTGACTGCTGTGGACCGGAAGATTTCAAAGGTTCTCATTTTGGACTGCTGTTTATAGGCTGCAACAGGGTGGGCTTTGGTCATAACCGTGTTTCTTCCTGGCCACACTTTGGATCAACAACTCTTTTGAAAAGTGTGAGCACAAGAATGTTATTCTATTCAGGCCAAAAAAAAAAAAAAAGAGTCCAGAGGCTGTTTACAAGAAAAAAAAAAAGCTCATTAGACTGCGCCAGCTCCTGGGAGCAGCTGTTGTTTCCAATGTTTCCAATAAGCTCAAGAGGAGCTCAGCCCAGGTGCTGTTCATCAAGTGCCAAGGCCTAATGAGCAGTTCTCAAATCATAGAGTGAAAGGCCTGAAAAAGGGGAGTGGGGGGAGGATTCACTACCGCACCTCCTTCTTAGCTCTGCCTTCTTTCCCCAGAGGTGCAGGGAGACAGGCAACAGGGGTTACAGCTGGTTCACCACACACAGTTTCTCTGCTGCTCAGGGAGAAGAGTCCTTCCCCTGCTACAGCATGGATTCCCTGTGGGGTCACAAATTCTGACAGCAAAGCTGCTCCAGGGTAGGTTACTCTCACCACAGGTCTGCAGGTCCCTGCCAGAAATCTGCTCTGACATGTGTCTTTCATGAGTTCACAGCCTCCTCTCCTGTTCTCGTGTTGGTCCCCTCCGTGGGCTGCAGTTGCATCTCTGGATCCCTGTGTTCCTCCGTGGGCTGCAGGGGCACAGCTGCCTCACCATGGCACCACAGGCTGCAGGGGAATCTCAGCTCCAGAACCTGGAGCACCTCTTTCCCCCACTTCTTCACTGCCCCGAGTGTCTGCAGAGCTGTTCCTTTCACATATTCTCACTCCACTTTTCTCTGAGAGCAATTACTTGTGCACAATAATTTATTTTTCTTCTTCTTAAATATTTTATCATAGAGGTGTTTTCATCATCTCTGATTGTCTCCAGCTTTGGCCAGCAGCACATCCACCCTGGATCTGGCTGGCATTGGTTCTGCTGGACATGGAGGAAACTATTAGCACCTTCTGTAGAGAAAAAACTGGCCATGCAAACCTAATACATTTTCGAAGTCTGTTACTAGTTAACATATCTTAAAACATAAAGAAGCACAGGAGACAGATGCTTCTACTTACCAGTTCTGTCAGTTAATTCTAAATAATATTATCAAGGTGGCTTTCGAGACCATGAGCCAAATTTCTCTAAATGCCTGCTTCAAAGGGCAACTCATGTCCTTTAAAAATCAAGTGGAAAAGATTCTTTACAACTTGTAACTCTAAGGTAAACTACATGATACAAAAGACAAAACCTGAATTAAACACAAACATGACAATCTTTAGATACATTGTATAGAAATAGAATCACAGGGGAAAAAATAGCCTGGTGGTTAAAGTCCTTTTCTGTTGATCATTATAAATGTAACTCTCAGAAAATGGGAACTATTTTAAAGTTGAAGCTCACCTGTAAAATCAATATCAAAAGCAGCAGCAACAACAGAAGATCAACACTTTTAAAGAATGTTATGATTCTTTCTTAAGTATTAGTTGATGAGCTTTCTGTTTGTATGTGTATATAAATATTTAAAAAAAACATCTCTTCCAGGAAAGATAATGAAGGTGGTCCACCAACAGTGACTGATGTCTTATCACACAGAATAAATTCATGTGTTTTCTAAGTAATCTTTTCTCTTGCATTTCCTTATTTTAGACAGCTCATTCTAAATCTCCTTTGCTCTTGGTGGTTGTCATTTTTGCAGACTTACTTTAAGTTCCCTATAAGTGCATCTCAAATACTCTTTCTTCATCAGACAATACTTCACCTCACCCACTGTGAAATCTTATGATTCAGTCATCCTGAAATATAATAAAATCTTTCTTCCTTCCTTTCCTACTCTCTATTTTATCATAACAAGCCCAACTGGCTTCAACATATGTAAGCCTTTTCACTCCAGGATATGGTGTCAGTGACTGACAAAAAGGCTTCAAAGAGTAAAAGAACCGTTTCTCACTTCAACTTAAATAGCAACAACTGAAACAAAAAAAATACTGAATGAAGTGATAAAAAAAAAAATCCACTTATGCACATAGCCTCTGGATACTTGCCTTTTACATTTTTTCCTCATCTGAGTTAATCACATTTCTATTTGGAAAAGAAAAAACAACCCACACTGTTTTTCTGTGACAGTGTCTCATTGGCTCAGTCTTTTCTCTCTGTCACATATAGACTTATTAATTAATTCACATCTTTATACATATTAGTTTCTGTACTTCATAGTTCTTAATTCAGAAATGCTGAGGTTCTGCAGTTTTCTTTGATACTAGTTTTAGTCTTGAGGAAAAAAAATCCTGTTTTCCAGATTAAACAGAGAGGTATATTCAAATTAACCATTTTTCCATGGATCTATCAAAGACTTTTAATAAGATATCCGTGCTTATGTCTGTTGCTGTTCCATTTTGTGTTAATCTTGACCTAACAGGTTCTGTTTGATTTAATTCTATGCAATCAGAATAATATCATTACTCTAAAAAAAAGACATATAAAATATAAATTTTCTCATTTCTTTTATGAAGGAAAGTATTTTGTGCATTCCCCCCCCCC
>NW_005054418.1:280387-289706 GCF_000277835.1 Geospiza fortis | reverse complement strand
CTTGCACTTACTACTTTGAATCCCATTTTCCCCCACTTTTGGAGGTATACTTTCCGATCAAACTGTTATTTCCATATCTTTCTTACCTACTTACCCATTACATTTATTTGAAGCTGAAAGTTAATCTGTTCTGATCTGAACTGAAATACAAAATGTATTGTGATATTTTATTTTTTCTGAGTTTCATATCCAAATTTGGTTAATTTCATCCATTTTTGTGCTTCACGGATACAGAATTAGTCAGTTAATATTACTTCACCATGGTTACATAATTATACTTCGCAAAGGGTACTTATAATGGTATTGTATATACAGTTTTGTCAGGAAAACTCCTAAATTTTTTGTCCAGCAATAGTCTTCAATTTCCTTAAGACATATTTAAAATAATCTTAAAATTAACCTTTATCTTTTATTTGTCATTTTTAAAAGGGAAAATAGTTCTTATTTATAACTTATTCTGTAGAAAACCAAGGTACATTCCTTACACTTTCATCTGACAGAAAGAAACTTCCATTGCCAAGGTCAAACTGTAGTAAATTGAAAATATGTTATGAACCTTGAAAACCAGAATATTATTAAAATTCAAGTAACCTTCCAAAATGCAGGGGTATTATCACTCATCTCTATTATAAAACATTTTTGATTAACAGGTTAAAGTAAGATGAAATGAGAAGTTCAGAGGTGTAATCATGTAATTATACTATGGTAGATGAGGTTTTGAAAGATTATGACTTTGTCTCACACATTTAGGTAGCTTATGTGTTGCAGAATGCCTCACACTGCTGCAATTTGTGGTCCTTATTAAAGATCTTTTAATAAGATCTTTTCAGAGAGAAACAGCATAAAGCATAATTTATCCAAACTCAGAATTCTGGACTACTTAATTAAAGATGCTGAGTGCAAAGAAAATTTCTTCACTTAATTATTCCTTTTTCTGAGCTACATATTCAGACATTAGATATACCCTAAAATGGTTATTTTAGGCTCCAAAATTTTGATAAATGTTCAGATTTCTACATTTAATACTTTAACACACTAGCCTTTAGATTTTGTTTAGCAAAGTATACAGCTGACACAGTAATTAGCTACTTCCTTATATCACTTTATTCTGTTCACCTACACTCAGATGAGCAAAATAAGGAAAATACCTAATGTTTTTCCAGTTACTTTTCTCCTTCATATAGGTGCTAAAAATAATAATTTAAAGTTTTAAAACTTTAAAAAGGTTGTTAAGGGTAACAAAATAAAGGAAAAGTCAAAGCCCTGATTTAGTTTCCATATCTCTTCCCACTTGATGCTGTATTGTTTGAATATATGTGTAATTTTTTAAATAAAATATATTTCGGAGAATGTAGTAATGTAACAATTGGAGCACCTTTTGATGCAGCTCTAATTTATTACTTCATACTTATACATATTGCAAGAATTACTAATTATATTGATTTAATACTAGACCACAGGATCGGGCAGCTATGACAATGCACTTGTCAACACACCAGTAGTCAAGGAAGGACTGGTCTGTGGCCTCTTGCAAGAGCTCAACCTACACAAAATTTCCCCCTAGGATTTAAGACAAGTGACTGATATTGTTGCAAGGTCACTGCCTATATTTGAAACATCCTGGAGATGGGGGGACGTTCTCATGACGGAAAAAGAACAAATGTCATCTACAACAAGAGCCCAAAAGAAGACTTGGGAAACAACAGCCCATTAGTCTTACTTCATTCCCTGGAAAAGTATTGTAAGGAGTCTTCCTAAAAAACTATTCCAAATCAAATGATGCAGGTGATAGGGAAAAGGGAGCACTGTTTTACTAAAGGAAAATTATGCCTAATTAACCTGATTTATCAGGAGATTATGGATGTTGTTTACTTGGACTTCAGCAAAATGTTCAACACTGCTTCCCACAGCCTTGTCCTGGACAAATTGGCAAGGTACAGATTGGATGACTGGACAGTGCTAGATTGACAAGGTACAAGATTCTGCAGCTGGGAGGTCATAACCAAGGAGCCCAATGCAGGCTGGATCTGTGTGTCTGGGGAGCAGCCTTGCTGAGAGGGGCCGGGGGCTCCCGGTGAACCAGGTGAACACGAGTCAGTGAGTGTGATACTGCAGCAACAAAAGGCGAGCCAGATCATAGGCTATATCTACGAGGGTATTACTGGCAGAGAGAGAGAGACACTCAGGGCTTGTCAGGCCACACCTAAATTACCATCTCCAGTTCTGGTCCCCCCAGTTCAAGAAAGATGGAGACAGACTTCAGAGGTTACAAAGGAGGGCTGAGAAGATTAACAAAAGGCTGGAGATCCCTCTGGGGAGGAAAGACTGAAGGAACTACAGCATTTCACCTCATAGGAGAGAAACTTCAAGGGGAACCAGTACTTGAAGCTTTCCTACAAAGAGGATGGAGGCTCTCTATTGGCAAGGAGACACATAGAGAGGACAATGGGTGATGGGTGTAAGTTGCACTTGGAGAAGTTTCAGCTTGATAAGAAGCTTACAGTAAGAAGACAGTAATTCACTTGGCCTCTCAAGGGATTTGTCAGAGCGTTGCACTTCAAAATGCAACTGGACAGGGAGCTAGGTGATCTTATGTTGGCTCCTTTTCCAGCAAAATATTCTATAGACGGTCTTTTGAGGTCCCTTCCAACCTGAGCTGTTCTATGATTCTGTGATTCAATGAAGCACAAACCAAAGAAACCCAGGCATTTCTAGAAGACAAGATATTTCACTTAAGTGCTTATTTCTTACAATTAATCACATTGAAGATACCTAGAGCCATTTCTCAAATTTGAGGGGTCTGGGGCTTCGTTGTGGGGGTTTTTGGTTTTTTTAGTTTTTTTGGTTTTGGGGTTTTTTGGTTGTTGTTATTTTGGTTTGGTTGGGGTTTTTGTTTAATTTCAGGAGATATCTACTCTTGTGGTATTAAACTCCTTTACACTTTTTATTTAGTGGTCAAATAGGAGAATCCTAAAGGAACTTCTTAAGCTGACCACGTGTTTACTTTTGAAAGGCCAGATTGCTGTCAAGGTTTCATTAATATATGTCATCTGGAAACCCACGCCAAGACATCTAACGCCATTGAAAGGCCTTAGCCCCACCCTGCTGCTGCTTGAAGGAGTATCACCCTACCATATGTCCCATGTCTCTGGGCCACTCTTGTGCCTGTGTCCGATGCCTTAGGATTCCCCAGGTGGACCTGCTTTTTTTGTGGGCAGATGGAGTCAGCTTGTGCTGTCCTACAGGAGGAACTCTAGGCATCTGTGTTTGCTCAATTCTCAGGCTGAATATCACCCGCATGAATCTATGCTCCAACCAACCTCAGGTTTATTAAGTCATTTATGTATGTATGTATTTTTTCCTATCTCTAGGCTTTTGACTGGTAAAATTTCCATAGCCTTGTTTCAATTTTACATGAATAAAAATAGACACGAAAATTTAATATATAGTATATGTTGTAAGAGTAGTACCTGAAGCCCATCATTACTAAGGAATATTTATTAATTACTTCCATTCATATCTTAAGTTTAAAAAACAATAAATATGGTGATAGTGATGGCTTATATAATTACATGAAGAAGATAGTATAATATTGAATAGAATTAGAATGATGATTAAGTTTCTTTAAAAATGCTCTTTTTTTCTTCTGGGTTTACTCGATTTTATATTTTCTGCTTTTTTTTCATGATGAAACAAAGGAAAAATCTTAGATGGTGTATTGAGCAGGTGCTGTGAAAAATGAAATCAAAATATATAATGTTATTTAATAAATATGAAACCATGTTACTTTGAGATTTGCCAGATGTTCCTGATATATTTAATTTAACAAATTCTATTATACTGATTGCCTGTGGTATTAAGCTTTGGAGAATCACAGTATTTGCCATAGTCTAGTCCCTTAGGCGAATGTTTAAAGGAGAATCAGAGGGGAAAAGAAAATATTAGATCCAATATGACATACAGAACAACAATAAAAAAATAATCAGCAGTAAGATCAAAAAGATGAAGGAAAGAAGATCATAGAATAAGGTAATGAGTGAACAGAAGTTTCAAGAATGTCTTTGGTGACAGCACAAAAGGTATATTGCTTAAAAACTATCTAATGGGAATCATGCATCTGTGCATCTGTGCAAAAGCACATGCTTGCTGGGGCAAGAATAATATCCCATAGTAATGATTTTCATCCTTTTTATCACTTTGAATACAATTTAAAGATTAATGGTACAATAAATACATTATTACCTTAATAATTTTGTCCTTTGTTTTAATGCAATATTGCTAATGTCTGAAATTTTTAATATGCCTGAAATTATAGTATGAAATTTAATTGAATGCATCTTGCAATAGTGCTATTATTTACTATTACAATAGCTAATTGCACACTAAATACTGTATCAATGTACTTGAAAAAAGGCACAATATTTTATTTTTTTTCCAAAGTATTTATGCAAAGAGTTTCAAGTATTATAGGGAACTATCGAGTTATGAATGCAGATAACAATAAGGGCTTTCACAACAGACCTAAGTCAAACCACTTTCATGCAAGTTTTATCAGATCAATAGCTAACAAGCAACCAGAAATAAGTTTTATTCAAAATCTATTGCAATTTGTGTTACATCAGTGTTAGTAATGTTCGTTCTCTCTATCTAATCAGGTATTTAGCAACAATTCTAGGCATATCCCTTTTGTAACGACAGGTAGGACCTATGACAAACTGTGCTGTGCATATACAGCTTATCTCCTGAACTATTCCTTTAAAATATCTTATAAGTATTAGCCCTACTTTTTGCCTTATTCTTCAGTTTAATACCAATTTAAACCACACTTGGAAATGTTCGGTGACATTTACATTATTACTCTCAGTTTCTTGAAACAGAAAGTTACCTTTCAATAGGATTCATAGAGCAATGATCCAGAATCAAATATTCACATTAAAGTTTAAAGGAGTTAAGAGCAAATTATATGTTCTTTTTGGTACTTTATTTTAAAGGAAAAAAACTTCAGCTGATCAGAAATAACATAAAATGCAGTACACCAATAATTTTTGGGATATATATTCAGCATGGAAGAAATAAATACAGAAAAAGAATTTTAAAAACCCAAACAGACACCTTCATAAAACTAATCTATTTATCTTACTTTGATGACACTTTAGAAGTGTTCATGTTTTTAAGTGTTTTTGCTGCATAAATAGTTTTAATAAATATCTTCCAAAATCCTGCATCAGCTTATATCTTAGTAAAATTAAAAAATGGTTTTTAAACACATCATTAGGTATTTTTGTATACATTAACATTGTACTATTGTTAAAAAATGTATTCTTTCTCCAAAAATAAAGTGGACAAAACAGTCCAAATGCAATTAGTGAAAGGTTAAAAAGTGCTACAATGTGACTATTTATTTGGTTATTTATTCTACATAGCTCAAAATTCAGGTTAGAAACAGCTGAACGCAAGCTCCTGGTGTGGAAAATCAAGTCAGGTCTGGATGCAATTAGTAATTCAATTGAATGCATTGGATTGACTTTTTTCATTTCAACTACCCTCTTATTCCTGATGGAAAGTTCTTTTCTTGACACAGATGAATTTTCCTTCAAATATCTTTGAAATATAGAACTATTATGTAAATCCAAAGCAATAAAGAATGACAGAAGATGCTAGGAAAACATTTAGCACAAAGCCAGCTATGGAAATGTATGTGAAAATGTATAGATGAATGATTTATGTTTTAATTGGGAGAGGAAAAAAAGAACTTCTAGGAAAACCTTAGATATTCATCACTTCATGTAATATTTCTAATATCAGCTGGCAAGAGTGATATTGATTTCTGCCACTAAAATCACAACTACAACTGCAAATCACTGCATAAGTAATAAGACAAATGTATTTTGGTGTACATTTTGAAAGTCTCGCAAAGTATAGAAAAATGTGATAAAAAACGAAAGCAGTCAACTGATTTTTTTTTCCTCAAATACATCACTGTATGCATCTTTTAATAATACACAAAGGAAATCTCCAGAGGGCAGGTGATGAAAGTTTGTCTTGATTAGTTTCTTTTAATGCATATGTAACAACTTCAGAAAACCAATAATGGTTAAATACATGTATATTGCTAGAACTTTGCAGAACTTCAGCCAGATGTTTTTCAGCATTTCTTCATGAAGAGACAGGGAGAAAATATTTAATTTTCTTTTTTTTTTTGTTTCCCCTTTAAATTCGAAAGAAAACAATAAAAATATTCAAACAAGTAAATTCCAATTATTTTCTGAATATACAGGAGGTAGTTTTGAGAATGCAGTATTAGTTTACATTCATATTTCTCCCATCATAGACAATTAATTGTAATGCTTATAAAAAGATCTGAGGATAGAAAGTGCTCTGGAATACATTTACTCCTTATTTAAACAGTTAAAACTGTAAAACCTAAAGAAAAAAGCTGTTCCTCAATAAACATTTTCAAAATACTTCTATTATTTGAATTCTTTTTCTGAAATGCTGCCTTTCTGCATATATTTTTTGTTTTCAATGTCTGTTTCTTTTATCTTATATTTTACTTCAGCTTTTACTTCTAAATTCAAGAAAACTTGTTTGATGCTAAGTACGGAGCAGCAATGTTATTCAGATGTGGTCAGTTCACCAAGGAAGAGGCATTCCAAGGCAGAGCAAGCACTCCTTTGAAGGGACTGTGACCCATGAAAAAGACCTTGCTTGAGCTGATACACCTCTGAAATTACTGCAGTCTGTGGAGAACCAATCCTGGAGCACAGGAAAAATTCAAGAAGGAAGACAACGAAAAAAGAAACTATGTCCTGACCCCAACCCACTGTGCTGCTGATACTGAGAGAGTTGTTTGCAGTGAGGCAGAAACTGGGAGTGAAGCTGAGTCTGGAAAAGTGGCAAAAATATGTGTTTTATTGTTTGTTTTCTTTGTTTCCCAGTACTCAAATCACTAATTATTTATGGTAATTGACAATAAATTAAATTATTTTTCTCTTTTGCCCATAACAGCAACGTGTTCTAAGTGCCAAGTGTTCTCTCTGTTTTATGTCCAGATACATGTTTTTTCATGTCAGTCTCCTTTTGAGGAGGACAAGTGGAGAAAGGCAAATGGAATACTTCAGTGGAAATTTGAGCCTGCTATGAATGTGACTGAACTGATGAGAAAAGTAAGGGAAAGTTAAAGTCAGTTCCCCAAAAACCCACATAAACATCATTAGGAAAAAGACTAAAAGTCAAAGCAAATGCAAATCAGGATTTCACTGTTTAAAAGCAAGAAGGATGAGGCTTATAAAAATTAATAACAGCATAAGAACACAAGACCTTTGGATATAAGAAAGATACTAAGATACAGAGGTGAAAAAACAGGACTGGGTAGGATCAGTCTCTGAATCTTTTCTTTTAGTGGGATTATTCATGTTTTCCATATCAGTGACCTTTTATAAGCATTAAGCTATGTTTGTATTTGACAGAAGGTAAAGATGAGGAGCAGGCTCCAGCCCGGTAAATATCACTTTATTGTTATTGGTGAGAGGCCAGAGACATTACACTGGCTAACACCACAAGGCCTCAGGATTTACCCAAGCTTGTACTGGACTGAGCTGGCTC
Source organism: Geospiza fortis (assembly GCF_000277835.1). Classification (NCBI taxonomy): domain Eukaryota; kingdom Metazoa; phylum Chordata; class Aves; order Passeriformes; family Thraupidae; genus Geospiza; species Geospiza fortis. Next base: position 282,101 of record NW_005054418.1, on the reverse strand, counting down.
CAGCCTGTAGCAGTTCTCATGCACTGTACATGGTATGATGGTATGGATGTGGCTGTGTATTTTCTGTATCATATTCTGTCTCTGGTTAATAACAGTGCATCAATAGTCCCAGGCTGATTCTGGAGGAGACTACTTTGTGCCTTCAGATGGATCCCATGGGAAGGAAGAGTATTGTTGCAGGAATAATTTAAAAAGAAAAGCAAGATGACTATAGGACTAGGGAAGAAAATTCTACTGCTGTGGGCATAAAATTCCTCCCAGCAAGGAAATGGCAGTGCTGCTGAATCAGAAATTCCTGCATCCACTTAAAAAAAAACCAAACATGTTTGTGTATCAAATACCCTTTTACCCATAATCTTATTTTAAGATTCTTAAAGTAACAAAATCCACTAGTAGATTGTTTAGGATATGTAAAATCTCTGTCGAACAAAAAAACATACAAACCAACCCTCTAGATACATGGTTAATTTATTGGGAGATCACACCAAGTTTTCTATAAACCATTACATGTGTGTATGTATATGTTTATATATATATATCCATAAAAACTGTATTATTTCCCCTAAGGGAAAAAAATTAACTCTTCCATGTTTTTGTTATGACTAGCTCACGTAGTAAACCCAGAAAAGCTGCTAAAAGTGTCTTTCTTTTATTCATTTTTGAAATGTAAAACTGATTAATATTAATCCTATTGATTATGTGCACCTATTTATAGCTTTATTTTATGAACTAAATTGTGCTAAAGTTACATAAAAATAGTTGTCTAGTAATGGTTCTGTCAATAATTGAATGTTTGGAACTGTCCATGGGAAATTATTGCTGATTATTGAAAGCACACTCTATTGAATTTTACTCTCCCAGTGGATTTCTGAGCCTGTGAAATTTGTTTCTCTTTCATGAAAAAATCAAGATGATTTGGAAATTTCAAAATCTGTTTTTATTTCTTAATGGTTAGGACTCTTGGGTTTGAAATATACTGTCTGTGAAAAATATTTCATCCTTCTGCAAAGAATCAATTCATTGAGATGAAACTAAAGTTTGAGCAAAAATTTTGAGACTGAATTTTCTGAAGCTGTCATAACCATAAGTATTATATCACTATGCTTGATGTTGTATTTATGTATGAAGTGTATAATTCAAGGTGCAAAATTTTTTTCAAGTACAATAATTACAAATTTTTTTTTCTTCTTCTTATCACATTTTTTTTAATTCAGACTTATTTCTGAAATATTTAGATACGGGATTTAAATCATATAATATTCTTTAGGCTCAATTAGGTTATCTGAGAGTCAGATTGTTTGATGTTTTGCTATCTGAAAGTAACTGAGCTAACAGTCAAAACTATAGACAACTGTTCAACAAAAACCAGAAGACCCAGTTATGACTTGAAAGATTCAAAAAAGGATAGGGGATAAAAGGCTTCATAAAGTTTACCATATGCATAGAGCAGAAGTATAAATCATTAAGAACATTTCTAGTGCACTTAAAATAAAAAAGATACATTTTTAAAGGAAGTAGCTTTCCTATCAAGTTCTGGTTTGAACATAAATATTTTCAAACTTTGTTATTAATAATATCTCCTCTGAGAAGAAAAGGCAAAAAGTTTTCAGAGACTATTTGGCTAAGTTCAAGATCTTTCTGCACACTCATTAATTTTCATGGGATTTTCATGGGAATCCCCATTTCAGTGGGATTTTCAACATATGAAGGCATT
>NW_005054418.1:255403-280377 GCF_000277835.1 Geospiza fortis | reverse complement strand
GTTCTGTTTTTGTAGCATCAGTGAATATTTATTTTATCTCTGTTCTTTTCCCATGTATTTTATTTACATTATACCATTTAGCATCTGCTGTGCCTGGTACATACTAAATTAGTCAGTTTTTTTTTACTACAGTTAGAAGATTGTGTTGCTATATGACTCGTAGCTGATAGTTCAAATTTGGATAATTTTAATTCTTCATAACTTTAAATTATAGTTTATGACATCCAAGACCCCATTTTAAATGCTGGTATTATAAATATTTTCAAAAGAGTGTTCTTGCCTCATTCCATTTCCTTCTTTCTCTTTCAGTGACAATGTCACAGGTTTTCTCCTTCAAATTTAATCTCTCTTGTCTTTCAGGCAAAGATAAAACAATCTTTATTGGTGATCAATTACTAATCACAGAATAAAATCTAAAGGGTTGACTTTACAATAGGAACACTGCCAGCTTTTATTGCTTATGTCTAAAGCAAACCTAAGGAAACAAGGAATAAAAGGCACATTCTATTATAAGTCCAAAAGAGCAAGCACTAATGAATAGATTGATAGAATAATCAATAGACTCAGAAAAGGATGAAATAGAGGGTAAGTTAGTCTCATGATTAGTAAGCAGATGACAGTTCATAACAGAATCTCTAAACTAAACACAGTTTTCTGAACAGTTTTAAAGGAACAGTCTGATAGCTGAACTAACATAAACATCAAAAGAACAAAAGTAATGGCTTAAGTGACTGAGGACATGGGATGAGAATATTTAAAGTTGACTAAACCCACAGATGCTTAGATATGCTTAGATTATAAGCATCTTTTATATGATTGAGGAGAAGTACAGTGGAGAATATTTAATCTGATTTTATCATGTTAAAAATTGTAGGCTTATTTGTAGTGTGATAAAACTGGTCATTCTAGAAAACTAAGCATACTCAACAGATCAAATATGAAAAAGTAGCTCCACAAATTCAATAAATTCCAGCTAATTTGGGGGGAAAACCTGCCACTTTTAAACACTTATTTTCCTTAGGCATATCTTGCACATCATTATAGATTGAATTCCTGAAGTCTTGTGTTTTGGGTTGGTTTTTATTATTCTACATTTAATACTAAATGTATTTACTCATACATCATGCAAGTATTTTCAGAGTGATTTGGCCATTATTGATAGAATTTTAAACTCATGCTGAACTGTATTTCCTTCATTAAAAAAATATCTTTTTCTTTTCTAAGTGTTATCATAGATCTCTAACTCTTGGAGAATCTCTTTATTCTTAATGATAAAAGGAAAATAATTTGTTTTACATACAGTGAAACTAATACAGCAGAAAAAAATTTTATGTGATGTTTTTGTGTTAATATTTTACATGGATCATGGTGGAATAGAACCACACAGCCTATAGTCGATGAAGCAGTTATTTATGAAAGAGCATAATACATCAGAAAGAAACATTTCTGTCAACTGCACAGCTGCTTTCTTTCTATCCCAAAGAGAACTTTCATTTGTATTGCTTGTCCCTCAAACACAGTGCTTTCATGGCTCACATCTCTGTACACAGTGTGTTAATTCTGCAGATATGGGACTCTTTCATAAACCAGTACTCTCCCTGTTGTGTCCAGCTGTATGAATTTGCCTTCTCTCTGGCTTCTCTGCCCTGCCATCATTCTGCTTCTATTGTTTGCTCTCTGTTTTTCTGGCCTTTGTCCTTTCTTATTTGCCTGAAGAGAAAGGTTGGTCAACACTGCAGGTAATTTTAGATTCATTTTTTGAAACCTCAGACCCCATATTCCCAAACTGGTATTACAATTATCTCAAATCAGCAGTATGTGGCAGAATGTGCAGCTTGCTGTATACCTTTTCCAGTGCCTATAGGCAGACAAATTTCCAGGCAGACACAGTGCTTGCTGTGTGGCCCTGTCAATAACTGCAGGCAGGCAGAGTCAGAATGTATGGGCTGATTTTGGCTGGGGGAGAGTTAATTTTCTTCACAGTGGCTGGTATAGGGCTGTATTTTGGATTTGTGCTGAACACAAGGTTGATAATATAGAGATGCATTTGTTATTGCTGAGCAGGGCTTACACAGAGCCAAGGCCTTTTCAGCTTTTCCTGCTGCCACACTGGCAAAGGGTGGACTGGGGGCACATGGGATGCTGAGAGAAGACACAGCTGGGACAGGTGATCCCAGTTGACAAAGGGATAATCCAGACCATGTGACATCTTGTTCAATATATAAAATGGGGAAAGAAGGAAGCAGGACAGATGTTTGGAGTCATGATGTTTGTCTTGCCAAATCACCATAACCTGTGATGGGTCTCTGCTTTCCTGGAGATGGCTGAACAGCTTACTGGTCATGGGAAGTAGTGAATTAATTCCTTGCTTTGCTTGTGTGCTGCTTTTGCTTTTCCTACTAAACTGTCTTTATCTCAACCAATGAGTTTTATGACTTTTACCTTTCAGGTTCTCTCCCTAGACCCCTCCCACTAGTGTGGGAGTGAGCAGTTGGCTGCACAGAGCTTGGTTGTTGGCTGGGGTTAAACCATGAGAATATGTTATACTTTTTCCTTTGTGTATTCATGTTGATCTTTAAACTTATATATAACTTAGGGTTTAGTTAACTATGGATCTGCCAAATGTTGAGTGTTTCTCTTTTTGAACAAGGCTGTCAGAAATTCACACATTTTGGATGGGACCGAACAGTAAGAAACTCAAAGGCATGTCACGGTATTTGAATTCTATCAGAAAACAAACAAACAAACAAAAATACACAATAAAAATCAACTCTGTACAGCCTCCAAATTTAGAGAGAGATTCCCAGTAAAACTGAATATCCTGTGGAATGGAGACAATTAATGTTGAAGTAGTAGATTATTGTTGGAGTAGGGTAGAATGGAGACAAGCAATGTAAATGTTTTCAATCTGTTTTGAGACCTGCAGATGTATCAAAGGAAACCAAACTGAGAACATGAGCAAAAAAAAGGGAAATATAGGATAAGCTTTCCGCAACGTAACAGAGAAATATTGTGAGGGATAATTTCTATTTCCTGACTGGAACTGTGTGAAGCTTTTGGACAAGCCACATTTTCTGCATATGCTGATTCTCATCAGACTCCATTTGTTCTGCTGCTTTTACCAATGGAAGTCGTCACACAAAATAATGCGCAGAGCTCACCATGGCTCCCTTCCAGCTGTTTCTGGTCACAACCATGTTCCATATTGTTCCACAGTTATGCCTTGCTCTATGCCATCATGGCAGCTCCTACTTCACAACATGTTTATTTCTTCAACACCAAATTTATTAAAAAAGAACCTGTGAAACAATTTAAACTAAAGGAGAACTTAAACTCACTTTCACCATATGTTATTACACTGTCTAACTATGTACCTAAGAAAAGGCCACTACACTATCTTGAGCAAATATTTGGTTTAAAAAAGGATATGCTTTTAATAAGTTTTATTGGAAACATTTTATGACTCAGTTTTCTTATTTTAGGTTTCAGTATGCTGTGATTTCACAGTCATGTACATATAAATAGTAAATGCAGTACCTACCACAAGTAGATAAATCTTCCTGTTGAGGCTTTTGACTCATCCTGCCCTGTCCCCCCACCTGTATGCAAAAATGAGGCGCCTAATTTAGGAATTTCTGTTCATTACACAGCTGGAATTATGTTGCAAACTAGAAACCTAAGTTAAGCGAAGTAGACCCTTTAGTAGAATTCACAATCCAATACCCCAATTAATGTTCCCAAGTTATGCTTTTTCTTTAGGAATCTCCAAAAGATTAAATTATTCATCTATTGGAATTAAATACCAACATAGCTGGATGGAATGTGCCTGGGCTCATCTGGCCCTTGCTGCTTGACCAAAGGAGACAGCTGTGGTGGTTTCACCTCAGAGATACCTTTGGCTGGCTGGATGCTGCAGCTGGGCACCTGGGACAAGCCCAGGCATGCAGGAACTCAGGTTTTACCTCTGGCAGAAAGGCTTCAAGGTGAGGTGAAGGAAAAGGAATTGGGTTCTGCTGGGCGGTTTCAATCCAGAGCTTTATTCCTGGCACACAGGCCTCTGAATGCAGCAATAGCTCCAACAGAACAGCAGAACCGTGTGGTTGCTGTGTCCTTTAACCCCAGGGAGAGGGGAGCGAAGGGGTAGGGATCCCACCAACCAGGTAAGGGGGGGGAAGTCTCAGGGGACAAATGACACCTGGATGGCCCAATGTCCCCCAGGGTTGAAAGGCATCTTTTGAACTTCACCAATCACATGATACCCTTTTGGAATGCAAGACTGATGGACAGCACTCAGCAAGGGGCAAGGGAGGGGAAGGGAGAGGTTGTTGGCACACCTGGGGAAAGAACTGGGATAACTGAGACAGGCTATTACATCACACCACAACAGAAGATGAAACAGGAAAGCTTATAAATATGATGGCCCCTCACCTCAAGAAAGCCATTGAGGGGCTGGAGCATCCTGAGAAGAAGGGCACTGGAGCTGCTGAAGGGTCTAGAGAGTGGGTCCTATGAGGAGCAGCTGAAGGAGCTGGGGGAGAAGAGGAAGCTCAGGGGAGACCTTATTGCTCTCTACAACTCCCTGAAGGAAGGGAGGATGTAGTGAGGTGGGGATTGGACCCTTCTCCCAGGTAACCAGCAACAGGGTGAGAGGGACAGGCCTCAAGCTGCAGCAAGGGAAGTTCTGGTTGGACATCAGGAAGAATATATTCACTGAAAGGGAATTCTCAGGGAAGTGGTGAAGCCTCCATACCTGGAAGTGTTCAAGAAACAATGGGACATGGGACTTAGGGCTGTGGTTTAATTGACATGGTGGTGTTCAGATAAAGGCTGGGTTTTATGATCTTGGAGGCCTTTTGCGACTTTAATGGTTCAATGATTCTATATTTCTACAGTTCTGGCTAGCCACACAGGTTAAAATTATAAGTGCTATTAGATTAACCTTTTCGGTTTATTGTCATATTTTTAGTTTTCTTCAAAGAGAGTTAAAATACATTCAAAATTTCATGACATGTGAAACTATAACAGTGTGCAATTTTGCATCTGAGCAGCTAGATTCAATGAAAAGATCACCTCTTTCCTCCAATCACTTAGTTGCTGGTTTTAAATCTACAGAGAGATAACTTTAAATCAAAGTATTGAAAGTGTTATTTTTCTATTTTGTTCTTCAGTTTTACAGAACTTAGATCCAGTTCAGGCAATACCTTAAATCATCAGATATTTTTTTATATTTAAATGTTGAATATTACTTCATACATATGCAAAATCAGTAGCCTATGCTTGAACATACATATATAACTGTATCAATGTCAGTGAGCATATATTTACATTTAGATTTACATTGATATGGTAGAAATGATAGTACTTCCAGAAGCTTTAAAGTCTGTTTCCACCATCTGCCCTTTTCAAACCTGCGCCTGCTCCTTGTAGAGAATAAACTCAGTATTAGCAACAGTAATATTCACATTTGCCTTCATTGCTAAACTAGTTTTTTAATCAGGTCTTAAATGTATACAGACCTTCAGGTTTTTCATGGGATGCCTATAAAGTGATTTCCTCTGATTACATCATATCCTGTAACAATTTGGCAGGATGGCATTGAATTTGTGTGTGATTGTTAAATTTCTTAAGCAGCCATTGTTCTTATTTTTCTTCCATTATAAATTTTCATGTATTTTTCCTAAAAAGTTTATTTTTCAAGCAAGGAAATACTGTAGTCCTTCAAGAAACTACTGATTTAGTACAGATAGGCATTTAATGCAGGACAATGCCAACAACATCATCTAACTATATAATTTAATACAAGGTATCTAGTAAAAAGACACCAGTGTTTTAAAAGTCTCCCAGAGGAAAAAAAGAAAAAACAAAAAAAACCAAGCAAGAACAAAACCTGTATATTTAATTTATGAATATAGAAATAGTACTTTCTAAATTTTCCTGGCAATAATGCAGTTGATTTCCTTGATTAATTTTAGCTTTCATGACAAAGTTAATAATACTATGCACAGATCAGAATTAATCATAGCCTTGAAATATTTATCTGTATAAATATATATAGACTCCAGAATTACTGGATATCACTAACTAGAAAAACACCAAATTATGGATATTCTGGTAAAATTGCAAATAGTTTTGATAAAACAATTTTTACACATGAAGATGAAGTATGAATATGTTTGTCTAAATGATCAATTTTTTCCAGATACAGCTGTCAGCTGTCACAGATTCAGCACAGTAGCTTCTCCTTGCTACATATAATCTTGATATTTGAAAGTCCCACATCCCCTTGCTCTCAGAAAATTTACTTCACTCCAGCCGAAACCAGCGCAGTTTGCCAACGTCATTCACTCTTTTCAATCTATTGCGCAAATAAGAACATAAAGAAGCTTAAATTGCCAATTATTTTGTTTATTTGTGTTTCCCCTTAAGCACTTTATACCAAGCATGCTTGTGAGAGTAATTGCTAAGTTACATGTACTTTTTTAGTCTTGAAAGATAACTAAGCTGAATGATTCCCTTTATGTGGATAAATTTCAGCTAATGGAACTCCAGCTAAAGGACTCATTATAATAAGAATTAAGCCACGATAAGAGAAAAAAAAAACAATCAACAAAGCAAACAAAAAAAAGCTCACCAAGAGCAAGAAGAAACCCAGACTAAAGAAAGAATTATATCATTAATGCCTTGCAATAAAAATGGTTATGCACTCATTCTGTTTCCTGTGTTTACTATTGTCTGATTTCAGAGCAGCTATCAGAAAAGTTCACATCAATGCCTGCAATTTGTATTCAACATCAAGGGCAGCGTCAGAAACTGCAGATATGATACCCAGCAGAAGAACAGAATGAGGCATGAATCTATAGAGATAGATCTGCAAAAATCCTCAGCAATGACTATTCAAAAGTGCAACCAAAAGCTGAGTTGGCAATTATAATGTTGCAAACAAACCTTCTTTGCAAAGGAGAGTCTTTCCATAGGGTAAAAATGGCAGACAGGAGGAATTATGTTTCTTTCTCTCTCTCTTTCTCTCAATTTCTTCCTATATTTCATACTTTCTTTCTCTCTCTCTTTCTTTATCTCTTTCTTTATCTCTTTATCTCTTTCTCTCTCTTTCTTCCTCTCTTACTTTCTCTCTTTCTTTCTCTTTCTCTCTCTTTATTTCTTTCTCTCTCCCTTTCTCTCTTTCTCTGTCTTTCCCACTTTCTTTCTTTCTCTCTTTCTTACTTTCTTTCTTATTTTCTCTTTTTCTGTCTTTCTTTCTCACTCTCTCTTTCTCTCTGTCTTCCTTTCTTTCTCTCTTTCCTTTTTTCTTCCTTTCTTTCTCTTTCTTTCTTTCTCTCTTATTTCCCTCTCTTTCTTTCTATATTTCTTTCTTTCTCTCTCTTTCTTTCACACCCATCCATTTCTAAAATATATATATTTGAATTTATATACTTACCTTTATATTAATGATATTCTACTGTATTATCTACTTTTCAAAGTTTATATATAACACTAAAATAAAGTCCCTATTAATCTTGTTTACAAAGTTCATGATTCTATTCAATTGAAGAAATAACAATGATTCTATTTTCATGCATTTTATAGAATAGAAAACTTTTTCTAAATTATTTCTGAGATCTATTAAAGATTCTAAGATTTCTGTCTAATGCATTGTATAGGAAGGACTCTGAATCCTTTTGGTGTTGTTTGCTAATGGCAAAAGACTATAGCAGAATTCAGATTCAATACTGCTTACATCAAACCAAACACTATTCTAAAACGAGTAGAATTCAAGGTTGTAAATACAAAATGTGATAGGAAAAAACAATATCCAATATTTTGGCTTCTAGTATCTAATATACAGCAATATTTTTTTTTTTGGCCATAATTCCTGAACAAATTACCTGGCAAATATTCAAAACTGTGCATTGGAAAGTCATGGTCTCTATTGCTTCTTGTCCTCACCAAACTCAATATTGATTTTTCATTTACAAAACAACTTCAAAAGAGGGAATAGGTTCAAAAACTCAAAACCTACCTACCAATTCTATTCAAGAAGAGTAGTCAAGGCAGAGAACTGTTTCATCCTGGGAGAAATGTGGAACAAATAATTTCAGAGAAAAAAAACCTGAATGTGGTCTTTCTATAGCTGAGCCAATATCTTCATAAGAGCATATTTATAGGCTTTCCAGAGTTTTACCTATAATGTAAACAACATGGGTAGCTACCAGAGACAGTAGTACTATTTTCTACCTCTGGTAGGAATGAAATCTATTTATGAGTTAGTAATTCTGCTTTCAGTTACAAAACTGTAAAAAGAGAAGGGATTTCTTGCATGTTTGCAATTTTAGCTATTGCCTCAATACAATTATTTTTCTTGGCCTCTAGTAAAACTTTTCTTGATATTAAGGTAGTTTAAAAAAATACATTTCCCAACGTGTATACTTAGATCCATGTAAGTACATTAGAAGGCTATTTCCATTTTAAAAAACAATAGTTTGATCAGCAGTTTAATCAGATCAGTTCGATCTCTGTATGATCCAATATTAATAAAAATATAATTGATAACAAAATGGTGAAGGGAAGTAGAAGGGGAAGGGAAAAGGAAATATGTGGATTTCATCCTTAATATCTTAAATAGAAGAAGTGAGGTATAAGATCATTCAATCTGGGTTTTATTCATGTAAATTGTTTTTAATTACTGTGTCTTTATTAGTCACAGAAGAAGTTAAAGAATTTGAGTGACACAGAATAATATTAGAGTTATTTTTCTCCTCAAAATACTTTCAATTAAATGTTATCTTCTAATGGACAAGGAGCTATCATTTAATATACCTAAGGAGTAACTGCAGATACTTCTGTGTAACATCCATAGAGCATAGCACTTAATATTAAAACCCATAAAAATGTTACTGATTTTAAGTTCATTGAAGAGAACAATATATTTTTGCTGGATTTTGTTAGCATAAAGCATTCAATAAACCTACAGTATTTCTCACTTTTGAACTATTGTTTATTGAAAACAATTTTTCTTGAAAAAAAGTGCTTAATAGATCAATCTTTAGTCTTTCATAGACTAATCACTGCCACTGAGCACATTACATTGATATTTACTCATGTAACTTAAAGACTGAAATTAAATTCTATTCTGACAGTTGTTGAAAATACTTAAATCAGGCATTGTTCATTCCTATTTATAAGTCATGGGATGCCCTACACCACTTGGATATTCCTCGAAATAATACAAAAATATTGGAGGTTTCCTAGGAGGCTATCTCTTCCTTCCCCTTCCTCCTCTTAAATGAAAAATCCAGGGGTTTTTTCCTGTTTTCCTTTGTACTGAAAGTTTGACTAATTCAATCTGATAATGGAAATGTAAGCCATGAGAAATTAATGGTACCAATCTCACTTGCTTTATAATGTTGCAAAAAAATAAATGTACATAGATTTCTACCAGTAGAAGAATATTGTTGATGATCACTGATGTTAATGCAATATTAATGTATCATTAAATGTCATGTTAAAGTAAGTGAAAATAATTAGCATGCACAGGCCTAAAAGATCAAATCAGTGTTGGTAAACAGCTCATGCCTTTTAAAACACCCCCTCCAGAAATGGATGGTGTGTGAAGAAGAAAATACCTGTTTGTACTAATACTTTATGCATTATGCACATTGCTCAGAAGTGGCAATCAGGGTGAATGTTGTGCTACTCCTCTCTGGAATATTGTGTGATACTGTGGATATTTCACAAAAGGAGAGTATCAAGGCCATCGAACTGGAAAGAAATGAAATAGTAACACATTCTCAGTCACAGTCTTGTGATCCACTGTCCAGCTTGGCTGCTCAGTGCTGGATCTCTTCTCCATGAGCATTGTCCTTGGTTTAGCTCTTCTCACTGACCCATGTCTCTAAAAACCAGCTATCCAAGTGAGCTACAAACTTTTGACCCATCTCTTACTCTTCATAGCACTCTTGTACAATAAAAAACATGTGGTCTAATCTTTTGCCCTAAAAGAATTCAAACATGACTTGTCAGAATGAAAGAAACCAACTATCTGTAGAAGGATTGGTTACACACCCTGGAAGTATGTAATTGCCTAAATGAATTGAGTAAAGAAGAAAATGACACACATTAACTCCCAAATGGTTTTTGAATTAACAAAATTTTAGAAATAATATTAAAAATTAACCCTAAATTAAAAAAAAAATAGATGTACTATTGATGATCCTCCATTTTTGTAGAGTTAAAGCTCTCTAGAAAGAATATTTTATCTAATTTTAAAACTGAGGAAAGGGCAACAAGAGATCCAAGACAAAGTGATACAATTGGGTGAGATTTTAAAAAGTAAAATTGTTCATTAGATAATATAATAATGCGTTTGGTATTTGTGTTATTTTTTCAAGATAAATAGATAGACCTAAATTCTTTGAGAACATTCCTCTGCCCTTGTACTTCATACATTCTAGGTTTAGTTCATTTTACATGTGTTTAGCAGTAGTTAAATAGGGTATTAAAATACTGAGCTGCCTCCCCTCCCTCCCTGCCCTCTAAACAATAAATTGAGCTTTGAATAAATAATTCAGATAACTTCTATTAAGCCTTGTTTGTTTGCTTGTGGTCTGACCTAGGCTTTAGTCATTAAAGTTAATGTTAGTGTACCTTCAACACCCTCAGCTGTGCTTTAAGTTTATCAGAAGACACTGTTGATGGAATGTAGTTTTATGGTAGCTATAATAAAACTACTCCATAAAAAGACTATCTATTCTGACTAACTTCAGCATCTGACTTCCTCTTATATCATTGGCATCCTGGGTGAAATTCGTTTCATCTCAGGAATGTCACATCAGGATGGCAATTTATCTCAGTCCAAATGAATACCCTAAGTAGGTCAGATGAAGCAGCCTCTGGAGAGTGCTATAAAAAGTTCTGTGTTCATAGTTAGGACCATGTATATATGGATGTCTATATTTTAAAGTTAGCTGTCTTTTAGAGATCTGAGGTTTGCTGATAAAACTTTCACCTCTGCTATTTTCCTTTCAATAGATATTTAAAATGAGAAGGGTTTTCACTTGAAAGTCTTCAGAAATACTCATTTTCATTGACTACGTAGGGAATGCAGGCACGCACTTTCAGAAGATGCATCTATTCTACCTTATATATTTAAGTTGTGACTCAATAATACAATTTTTCCTCTGTGCATGTGTGTGCATATTTTTCATTTGTTTACCGGAATTGAAAATGACTGACTTCCAGCATTTGCTTGTATATTTTACAAGTTGTTAGGAGAATAAACTACAACAAAACACAAAATTTCCACTAAGTATGAAAGCCCGACATAATCAATATTTTAATTAGTTTTCAAAAGCCAAATAAATAAATAAGAGTAAGTGAATTTAACAGTGTGAATCCCTATGACTATATTTTAAAACTGTGGTGTTTCTGTTCTCCTAATACCTATGGCATGTAGAGCAACTAGCTGCCAGCCTATTCTTTTTCATTAAGGCAAAGAAGAGGCATGGCCAGAAGGTATATTTTCAGGTACAGAAATAGTTTCAAGAACACTAAAAGATATCGTGACCTCTTGAACCTGAAAAAAGAAGTTGCAATCGCAGTAATATAATACTAAGAAGACATATTACATAGATTATTGCATTCAGGGATAACTTCAATATGTTTGATTAATTAATTGAATTAAACTGCAGTCTTGTCTCCTCTTATAATATTGAAACTCCTGCTCTGAAATGTATCTGATTTCCTTCTCTAATACTTTCCAATACCCTCTTAAATGTTACCTAATGATTGGTCTAAGTTAAAAGAAACTGAGCACATATATGAGCACAGTTTGTAAATGTGTGGAGGCAGCCAGTGAGGTGCTCCACCATGATAGTTTTGGAATTCCTTTTCTGGTCCAGCTCTCCCTGAAGCCATAGGCTCTGTGAGTTCTGAATCCTAACCCTAGCTTTAGCCCTTACCCTAACCCCAATGCATCCTTGATGCTGCATCTTAGGTCTCTATCAGCATGGCCCAGATTGGAAAAACATCAGGGCAGTCATGTTGTTACCTTGTTGTGATCTCACCAAGACCCGCTCTAACACATCTCCACAAGAGTCTGATTTTTGTGATTTTCTTTATCCCTGGAATAAAATCTATCTCCTTCAGTCAGACTCTTCAATTAAAATCTTAATTTTACTCTGCTGAGTGGCAACATTCTGCTTTATTACTGACTATGAGTGTCTGTTCACACTTGCTGGTACATGTCATTCTTTGTGATAGTTTATATTATGTTCTTGATACAACGCTGGATAGGTAACTGAGGGTCAGGTCAAGCTGAATGCTGCTGTGGCAGACCAGTGTGGTTTAAGAATTCAGTCTCATTTTTCACTTTCAACTTGGTGATCATTTTTCCAGTCTAATTTCAGTCATTTTCATAATTCTAGGAATCAAAAGGTCGTTAAATATTTCAACTCAGCCAGATAACAGAAGAGGAATAAGCCCTCACTTAGTTACCATTGCAGTTCATATTTCAAAATAAACCTCATAATAGAAATGAGAATTGCTTACAATGTCTCTTATTCAATAACTGTTGCTGCCTAATTAATCTTTAATTAATATTCTGTATTACAAAGTGACTTACTGTAAACAAGCAGAATTTTCAGAAGTTTGGGATGGGTTTTTTTATACTACCTAAAATATTTTCTTGGATTTACACCTTAACTTAGAAACTTCTTTATGTGTCAGAAAACAAAGGAAGACTTTTGGAAACTGAAATTTATTTAATATCAAGACAAGTATATAAACTGTTGAAAAAGTGTCTTTTAATATAATTTTCTTCTTTTTATATCATGATAGTTTTTTTATCAAGAGCACTGTATACTAGATTATGCTCAGAGAGGACTTCAGAATAGAGAAGAAATATAAACCCGGTTTTGTCACAAGATATTTTCTTACACTCCCACACTATATGATGTCTATTTTGAACAATACTAACATTATGCTGGTTTATAATTTCATAATAGTTTGACATTAATTGTATGTGCCCATCCTTCTTTTGGGAACACTGGTAATCCTTTCCATCCACCAAGAAGAGGCACTGGTCTGTTTTCTAGACAAAGTAATAATTGCAGCAATTTGAAGAGTTACCACTTAGACCAACACCTATGAACAAAACTTGGTCTTTTCTATTGCATGGATCAGGCCTACTAAAAACTTTCCCTTTTTCCAAAAGGAGAGTATCTCTTATTTTTCATTATATCAGTGACAATATGCTTGGTTTTATTTTTTTTTTAATATTAGTGCTATTTTTGGTAGTAACAGAGGCCTCTGATTCAAAAAATGAAGATCCTGTTGTACTCCCTCAGCAACTATTTTATCCAAGGGAAAAAACTTGAACAAAACCACTTGAATAGTTCTTTTCTCAGGGATAATTTTAGGTTGGTGTTAAAAGAAAACTTACCTATTATCATAGATTTACAGTGTTTACAAATAAATATAATTAAAAATTAACCAATGTTGTCAACACTCCATTACTACTCTTTTTTTAAAGCTATTTACATAGGCAAAATTTAGATATTCATAACAGTTTCATAATATATTCCATGCTGCAAACATGTTAAACAACCATTAATAGCTGATAGAAAATGCTGTCAGTGTTATGTGAAATGAGCTGGAAAATAACTGTCAGGTGATCTTTGTTTGCAGTTTACTATCCAAAGTGCAAATATTTTGTAATTCTTGAACATGTGATTAGGAGCTTCACAATCAAAAACAGTTGTTTATATTTATTTTCCCGTATTCATAAGGAATTTCACACAGCTTAGTGAATTTTTTTTTGGTTTTTTAGGGTTTTTTTTTGTCACTGAAGTGTTATGAACTGTGGATGTTCTTTTATGAATGTGCCTCATTTTCATGTAATATTTTTTACAATTGTGTGTATATAAAAATTGACTTCCAGCACCAAGACCTTAAAAGAGGTCTCTCAAGTCTTCTTGACTTGCTTTCAGTTCACTGTTGCTCTCAGTAATAACTGGCTCTATTTTAACACGTAGCAAGGAAGCTGACTGTCAATCCCTGTGTAAAGAAACTTGGTATTTCAGAAAAACTCAAAAGCTAAACACAAAATCTGTGTGGTAAATTACGAAAGAAACATTATAAGCATTATATTTGTACAGGTATATCAGTAAAAACTTTGTTACAAAGCTAGTATTGATTTTTACTGGAAGTACACCAAGATTTGTGGATGTTTCTTGAGACACTCGCATATATTTATATTAAAGACCAGCTTGCTTAGGCACACAAGAAATAGGCCATTTCTTCACCCAACATTAACCAACTTAAAATCATTGCCTTAAAATCAGGCATCTAATTCAGACTACTCATCTAGGTTTGCATCTGTAGTCAAGATGCAGATTCTAGTGTTTAGTTTCTTTAAAAAAAGTCTCTTTGTAACATTTTTAAGTATCTAATTAAGTCACTTTAAACTCTGACTACTGTCAATTTGGATTTCTTTTCCTGATCACAGAGTTCGCTTTTCTTAGTCTTAAGCAAACTGTTTAGTCTGGGTCTAGACTTAAACCTCTGCCTGCTAAACCCTTTGGGTCCCAAACACCACTAGCCTAAACCCCTTCTTTGTCTCTATTAATATGATGAAAAGAATTCGTTATAGAATTGAATAATAAGAAATTCTGCTGTGTAGTACTGCAGTTATTTCCTCATAAAGAAACAAACTTTGAGGAGCAAAAAAAGAAGGAACTTCACAAAATTAGTTAGCAGTGCTCTCACTTTATGAAGAGAAAGGATAGCCATGACAGATGCAAACCTACTTAGATATAAAACACATAAAAAATAAATTCTACTCAGAATGGATTAATCTTTGACAGATACAGCTATTTCTTTTTTTACCCTTAGTAATAGTAGGTCAGGGTTTTTTTTATGCTAAAATTAAAAAAAAACCTATTTTATATTCATAGTAGTCACAAGATTATTAAAGCACATTGGATTTTTAAATTTGTTATTATTCTCCTAATTGTGCCAAAATTCATCCCTGTAATCTTCTGGGAAACCCAAATATTTATACTCTGATCTGCAGGCACATACACAAAAGTTGTTTTAACAACAATGAAGAGAGTTGACTGGTGAGAGTTGCTAGAAAGTATTTGCTAAAGGAAGTAGTTCTGCTATGTGTAATGTATCT
The DNA here is from genome assembly GCF_000277835.1 of Geospiza fortis. Classification (NCBI taxonomy): domain Eukaryota; kingdom Metazoa; phylum Chordata; class Aves; order Passeriformes; family Thraupidae; genus Geospiza; species Geospiza fortis. The sequence continues at coordinate 265,205 of NW_005054418.1, read as the reverse complement.
ATCAAATAATCTCCCTGAATATTGTTGTGAATACATAATTTAAGACCTCAAGAGAAATTATTTCATGCATTATTAATGCATATGATGGTATTTTCAGTCAGCCTGCATTAATTTCAACATTCTGTATTATGATATATGTATGTGTGTGCATACATTTTTCCAGCATCCAATATTTCTTCTTTTAGTAATATTAAAAACCACATACAAAATACTGCATTTAGAATCAGGCTCAAAACATTGCAGTTTCTTTCAAAATCAGAACTTGTTTCTAAACACAACAAAAATTATAGATGAAAAGGATATGTATATAAAGTTTATGTTTTGTTCCTGGAGAATGATATAGAAAAACACTGTCAAACTTGCTTAGTCACTTGAAGATACTATAGACCCTAAAACTGAAGATTGTGAGCATGCATGTATTTACAGCTGCCATTTTCTAGATAAAATACAACAAAATGCAAAAGAGATTTAATGTATTCAGTATGCTTAGAACGAGCTGTACTTTGCATTTCATAATTCTGTGCTTTGTTATTTCAGTTACTTCACTTAAAATCAAAGGCTTCTGAATAAATTTTCAAAGAGAACATCTTCTAGGAGATAAGAAGACCGGGACTGAAATTTCTGCAGTGGCATTCTTCACATCCCAGGGGATTACCTCAGTCACCAAACCACCAGATATTTTTATTTAAAACTATATGTTTCATATCTGCCACTAAAAGCAGGCACTGAGCAACTGGGAGTTAGAGACACAGCACCAGAAGTAGAGCAGGCTAGAGAAAAGCTGATTACATTCAATATTGCCACCAGAAACTGTTACCGGTATAACATAGGGGTAACTAAAAAAGATTAAATTAATATTTGTCTTACATGTGGACATCAGTAAACCAAACCAGTGCATTTAGCAGTTCATAATTCTGTAACACACGATATATAACATTAGCGGTATATAAAATGTTACTGCAAAGGAGACTTGCAGGATAGGCCCACAAGCAGGGTTCAGGAAAACATATGCAAGCAGCAAATTCTATGCAGGAATGAAGAGTATGAAGAGTATTTGGCAAAATGCTAAGAACTACAGGTACTATAAGACCAAATTTGACGTCCTTAACTGGTAAGATCATCTCATTTCAGTTGAAGAGAGATCTGTGGAACACAAGCCATCAGTGAATAGAAACTCAAGATGAGCTAGAATTAATAATCCTGCTTTATTTCCAGCTTCCCTTATCAAAGAGTTATCAGACATGGTGATCTTGACACCAGAGAACTAAGAGCTGTACATATAAATTCTGACTATACAGTACCAGCCACATGCTGCTGCTGGTTTAAATTCTAAGTCTTAAAGAACTTTTTATATATGTAGTAATAATAATTGGCAATGTTTATTGCTGATTAACAGCAACACAACAAACTATTATTCTGAGGTTTAAAACTGGCCACATCTCTCCCTCATTTCTATTCAGAGTGATTTCTAATTTCCTTACTGAATGTTTGCATACATTATATATAAATATATGCATATATAATGTAGCTACATATGCAAAATGCATACACAGTTGTTACATGCAAACCCTTGCAACATATATTCAATTTTAAGAATTTCCTTATCATTTTAGAAGCTGAGCTAGGTGGAATGCACGATCTAGAACAACCCTTTCTGGATATAGTTCTAAAGTTGCAATGTGTGAGTGCAGACATCACTTCTAGATATTTCCTCCATATATTTGTGTTCAACACTTCATGAACTAGCACCTAGAAACAAAACCAAGGTCTTATAAAGTAACTATATTTGTATGGCTTTCTCTGTTCCATGTGGCTAGAGGTGATCATCTAAACCTGCCTCAGGAAAGACAGGGATGCTACTATAGCAACACAGTATATACCACAACCCACAAAGTATCACCAAACAACTTCAGAAGGCTTTAAGCATTCACCCATGCAGAGTAACACCATACCTTATTAGAAGGCTTCAGGCATTAGCCCTCCTTGTTCTTTAGCCCAGCCTTTTATACCCCTCATGCTTACACATTGCACCTGTGTGCCTTCGGTTCCCTTTGGTGATTGGTCAGTGCACCTCGGCACCCCAGGTCTCATTGCCTTCAATGCTGCTCACCTGCCCTGCGCAGCTGTAGCCCATTCGGGATGAGGCTCAGTGCACCTGGGCACTCCATATCTCATTACCTTCAACGCTGCTCGCCTGCTTTTCACAGCTGTAGCCCATTATGGATGAGGCTTGGCCACAGCCCCACTCCCAATTACCACAAACTGTGTGCCTACAGCATAGTGCTGCTTTAGGTATTCAAGTAAACTTCAGAATGAAATCTCAGGTCCTCAGGTGTGTTGTGTGCTTCAAAATACCATGTTGAGAAAAGGAAAATACATTGTTAATATGCGGCATTTACTGTTAGTTCAATTAATCTCATAGCAGAGTTTTAGTCCAAATTATAAAATCAATGTAGAAAAACCACACCAATGTGAATCGAGTTAATTTTTTTACAGAAATGTCTTCCTTGTGTCCGCTCCTTCTTTCTGATGTTATATTCACCCTCTCAGTGTGTCTTTGTGTACTTTCTCAGAGGACAAGTTGCCAGCATCCAAAGCTTTTTCCAGGGAGGAACAAGATGGTCGTGGTGAATGAGCTTTTTGTTATCAATAGAGCCTTCAGCTAGTTGCTCTTTGCATGATTTTTTGCTTGGTTGTTTGATTTTTTTTGCATCATTCTGTTGATCTCTTGTGCTCCTAGCTAAGGTCTGAAAGTTATCTATTACCTTCTGCAACTTATCTAACCTACTGGGCTTCTGTTTATTGCACCTTAGAGTGCCCAATCTTTACCAGATTAGTTATTCCTGGACCTTCAGCTACAATAACTTTATATTTTGGCTCAAGTAAAAGTTCTGCAGTTAACCATGGAAATTTACTGGCCTTTTAGCATACCTTGCAGCATCTTTTAACCTTTCCACCTTGTATTTGATTTAGCCAAATATCCAGCTATATTTTGGGAAGTCACATTAACAAAACCAATGGTTTTCAGAATCTCTAAATCACTTCTCTTCCTGGGATTAGTTTGGTTTTAAGTCCAGTTGATCCCTGAAAAAGTATGTCTCTATTGCGATCTTACCTTTTCTTTAAAGAAAAAAAAAAAAGATTTCCAACTTGATAGATATGATTTGATCATGGTTGTGACTTATATGAACGTCAGAACTATCTCATTTAAAAATGCATAATTGATTTTCCTTTGGAAGTTTCATTTCCTGAAATACTGTGATCAGTTTCTACCAAGACAAATGCAGATCTTTGTATGTTTTTTACATGAATTTTGTATGCTTTTTACAAAAATGGTGAAGGACCTAGTTCAGACAGTGTTAAAGACTTCCAGGTAATAATTACCAATATGAAATCTACACTGTCATTTAGAAGCTATTTTATTTATGTTGGTATTTTTTTTATATATTTTAGGGCTCTTATGTGCAATACAGCAAGTTGCTAATTCATTGTTTTGATAAAAGATTTGTTCTTATTTTGCAAAATATATTGATAATTCCCCTCCTATCAGGAAAAAATGCAGCTGAAATGTACACTGAAATGTACATTTCTCTGTTTCTGTGTCTGAAGGGAAAAAACAGCCTAAAAAGGCATCAACAATGATCAAACAACCTGAAGTCATGTGTGTTACTTAGTCTTGAGAAAAATGTTAATAGACTGTATCCTGAGCTAACTGAAAGCTGAAAAAAGCTTAACATTGTAAGAATTAAATTTTATTTTTGTTGTACTATCTCTGTTGCATTCAGGGAAAACAGATATCATAAAGTCTTTATAATAGGTAGTACAGCATCAGAAAAAATACTCATACCACAGTGAATTCCTTCTAACTGGAGTAGGTTAGCTAATTCATTGAGAAAATGACAAATAAACAAATTTCAAAAATATTTCTCCTAGTTAGTAGAAGCATAAAAAATTATCTCCTCAATTTTTTTCCCCACATAATTAAAATTCATCTATTTTTTAAAAATATTTTTTCCAATTTGCCTGGTAAAATAAAAAGAATTTTCTCTATCCTCCTTATATATGTTGATAACACATTGCAAGAGCTTATTCATGAAGAATTAATAGTGACACTTCTGCACTTTTATTACTATAGAAAAAAATGTTCTCTATTGTCTTTTACAATGAATTAAGAAATATAATCATGTAGAGTACTAAATTTTTTCTTATTCTCCTTAGAGGGAGTAGCTTACTTGTAATCTTATTATTTCTACAGGATGGCTGTAACTGTATATGTAATATTCATATGAATTTTACTGAAGTGGAAGAATATATTTGAGTAATCTCATTTTCTCTGCTATATACTTGTAGGATTACATACATAACATTCCATGACTACACTTGGTGATAAGACACATAATATTGAAACTTGCAAGCTTTTGCTTTTAATGAGGTTTGAATTAGACAAAAGATTCAAAGCTGCTCAGCAGTTTCTGAACTTGAAATAAGTAAAAAAAAATTCAAGAAAATTTATTGCTGTTGCACTGTGATACCCGTTTTATTTAAAAAAATTAAAAAATTTAAAGTCGAATTTCTATTATCAGTCATTAGATAGATTGTGGAAAGCCAGAAGTTCATAAGGAATATTAATTGTTTTTCTTTTTCTCTGATTATGTCTAAATCTCCCATGCATTGCTGTAATGAGAACTTAGAAAACAACAACATAAAACAAACAAACATACAAACCCCACCACTAACAAGAAAAATACAGCTAGACCCTAAAGTGATACATCCCATTTCAAATAGTTCAGTAATTTCACAGATATAGGGATTGTTTACCCAAATGTAATATTCAGTCCTTAAATTTTTTTCCCTTTTCTGCTGATCCAATAGTAGTAAACTAATAAAGATTTCAATCAATGAATTACTGTGCATCTTTACAATCAACAAATTTATTTAAAAGAGTGAAAGATTTAAAATGTCATTCAGAAAGCCACCCAGAACACCCTTTATCTAAAACTCATGAAAGGCCCTCCTTTTTGTTGATCTAGGATAAAATTTAGGTTTGTCAGATCATTGCTTATCAAATTATAATGTCCTTCATCTTTTACACTGTTAGTTTTTTTCCTTCATAAGACCTTACATGTACTCAGTCCTCAAAAGGAAGAAGGAGGATATCTGAGTTAAGGTCCTCTCCTATGCAAGGACATAAAAAAACCTAATTAGCGATTGGGAAAGATTATTGGAAATACTGGTAAAGAGATCTCTATAATAATAACTATTGCAAGGCAATAGTGTATGACAAGGGTGTCTGAAAACATTAACTGTAGGGTTTTTTTCACCTTGAGTAGCATATTTAGCAAAACTCTGAATCATAATATGGGGAGTGGGTTAACTACTGTCTAGAAACCGTTCGGATGTGTTTAGTAAGATGACAAAAATATGCTTTACGTAATAAAAAAAAATAGAAGCTAAAAGTTTCTGTTTCACTGGTTTATTGACAAAGAAATTTCCAGAACTCCAGAGAAAATTGATGCAATTCCACGTAGTTTGGTAATATTTTATTAATAAGCTACTTTCAGAACATGAAGCAGGTAACCAAGAATGATTACAGATATAGGTGTCCTATAACAGCTGTTGTACTGCAAATTTGCATTATTTTTTCCTTTTTTTTCTTTAGTCAGTTAGGGATTGATTATAGTTTTTCCCCAGGAAACATGTTTGTCTTCGTTAATTGAAACACAGGACTTGGACTTCTATCCTCGTAGCTTTATTTCAAAGTATAAATAATCTAAGAGTCTTTGTTCTTGTGAGAACTGATAATGACCCTCTACATGTAGCAGAATAATTTCTTTTCAATTTAAAAGACTTTCGATAATCTTCCAGTAGGAGCTGATCATACCTATTGATAGAATCAGTCAACAGTAATTCATCAGGGAAAATCTGTCTTTGTTCTTTGAAATTCTTTTCACTGGTTCATATAACAATGTTTGAAAACTGCCATGGTTTCGCTGCACATATTGTTTAAAGAATGAAGATGTTATTAAGTTTCCCACATCACCTGATTACTAAGGAAAAAACTCAAACAAGCCCAAAACACAAACCCCAAATTACAGACTTATAGGAAAATAGAAGGTCAGTGTGTAGTCAAGATTGTGAACACAGTCTGTTCGAACAGGACAAAATTAGATCTGAGATTGAAGAGCTTGAAGTATGGAGTAGCTATAAACTCTACTGAGATTTTCTGTATTTCCTTTTATTTCTGACAATATATTTCAGAAGACTAAAAAATGATGAAGGCTAATTCTTTTGTAGTATGCCTGTATTCCTCTGGATAGAGTAATTATTTGTAGCTGCCCACACCTTTAGTACATTGCTATGATGCTTGCTAACTTCACTCCAGGCTTTCAGCCTGAATCTCATATCAGTGCTGCAGCTGAGAGTGCCTAAAATAGAGGTGGCTGTCACACATTACACATGATCTAGAGCATTCATCAAGAGATGTTTGTCTTGTGGAAGGAGCAGAGGGTCATTTCTGACTCAGGCATTTTGATCTAGTAGCTATATGTCTGTTATTCTCAGAAGCCCTGTTTCTGAGAATGAACTGAAATAATTCAGTGTAAAAACTAATCAAAATTTAAACCACTTGTAGAATTAAAATATCAGATGTATTGTAGGCTTAAGAATTATGACATCTGAACTGTTTTGTTTTACTGCTTCCTAAGCTCCAATGTAGATGCCTATGGCCTCTGTAGAATAACAAGATATTTTTTAAGCAAGGCGTTAAATATAGGCATATTAATATCTATTAACAGGAAAATAAAAATATGAAATTATATTGTATCCTAAAGGTACTGTTTCAGGCAAATTTTCATTTTCCTTAAAGCACTTCACTGCATGACCTTAATGGCATGTCCATGGGGTTTTCATGAACAGACTAATTCTGAAGTAATTCAGGTATCTCTGCATGATTCCAGACCAGTTACTATTTCAGAAAGAAGGAGCATTAGGCCAATTATATGGATTTTTTCTTTCAAAATTTATGTAAGACTTTGTGGATAGAAAGACTGATAGTGAGAATATAATTGGGACTCTCATATATAACAGTGATTATCAAGCTCAATAAAGTGCAATTTTAACAAGTAGTAGTGGTGCTGGCCATTAAATATTAATGATAAAGTGTTAAACTGGTATCCCAATTTTTGAGTCCAATTCACATTGTATACAGAAATCATGTTGTATTATTGTGAATTTTTGCAGAAAGGAGACACTAAAACTATGCACTCTGAATAGAAAAGTAACTGAAATCATCGCTGGTAATTTCACTTTATTTTGAATCTGGAAAATTAGTAGAGCAGTACTGAAAAACAAGTAACTTTCTTTTGGATGTAAAAATTTTATAGGCATCTGTCCTAGAAACTAAGATTTGAAATTTTTGACCTTAGTTTTTATCTGTCTTCAATGGAATTTATATCACACAGTAGCTTCTGGCTAGATTTAATCTTTTTAGGGAATTGCTTCTGACTGTAAATCTAATGAGATTATGTTGGGTTGTGATTTTTTTTTAAGCATTATGCAAAGTTATCCTTAACTAACAGTAAAAAAATTCCAAAGGTCATTCCTTTTTATTCATTTTAAATCATTATGGTGGACTGACAATAAAAAATATCAGAGGGATTTTTTTTTTTTAATTACAGAACTGAACTTTGGTGTCTTTTATTCGTAGGAGTATAATCCTACATTCGCTTGTATCCTGAAACTTGCAGATTTTTCCTGAACTCTTTACTCAGTTTGGGCTGGTGAGGCCACGTCTTGAATCCCATGCTTGGTCTTCACCATGAAAAAGACATTGAGGTGCTGAAGGTCACTCAAAGAAGAGCAACAAAGCTGGGGAAATGTCTGTAGCACAAGTCTGATGAGGAGCAGCCAAGTCAGCTGTGGTTGTTTAGCCTGGAGAAAAGGAGTCTCAGGAACCTTATGACTCTCTTCAACAGCCCAAAAAGAGGTTGTGGTGATGTGGGGGTGTGTTTCTTTTTCCCAAATAGAAAGCAACAGGACAGGGAGAAATCACCCCATGATGCTTCAGAAGAGCTTTAGATCATACATGAGGAGAAATTTATCAATGGAAAGTTTCTTCATGCATTGGAACAGGCTGCCCAGGGATGTGGCTGAGTCACTATCCCTGAAGGGATTTAAGAGACATGTATATGTGGTAATGAGAGACTTGGTTTAGTGATGGGCTTGGCAGTGCTGGGCTTACATTTGGATGTGATAACCATAAAGGTATTTTCCAGCCTAAAAGATTCCATAATTTTATCCTCATTTAAGAAAATGTTTATGATAATGAAGAAGTAAAATAAGCAGAATGCAATCTGAAGCTATCAGATAATATTACTGTTACCTGAAAATATTTCTTCTAGTTATTTTGGTGAATTATTATTATTGTTATTCATATATATTAATGCTGGGGAATAAAATATCACCTTAGAATGGTGTTACATTGTTCTCACTGTGTGTAATGTTCAGCACACATACTTTAGAAACTTGACCTCAACATAATTTTTAGGTGCATAGCAAGCAAACTATCACTGATGTTTTAATTACTCAGGGAATAGAAGGGCATTGGTGTCTTTAAAAACTATCAGAAAAAGACCTCATCTATTTAACTTTCATGCCTGGGTTAAGGTATGAAGATTCACTTTCTAGAAAATTATGCAAAAAACTTCTGCCTATCTCAATATACCATCCAGGAATCTTATAATTAGTGAGACCTGCATCATTGTGGGTAGCTGAGTGTGCTGCTCAGCTATATAGCAGATGTATATGTATAACTATATGTATAGACGATTGGTGTTTTTTCTAAAGAGTTTAAAGTTGGTACATGCTAGATGACCATGGGATTGGAAAAGGTCTATAATAGATAGTAAATTATATTTTTATGGCAAATTTCATCTCATTTCAGTTCTCTGGGGAAAATGGGAAGCTTAATTAGAAACAAGTAATCTATACACAGGCATGAAGTAAAAATTATTTTGGAAGGATAGTACAAGAGTATGGACTTTAGAAGGATAGCACAAGAGAATGATACTGACTCTGCCACTGGACTAATTATCAGAAAAGGACAGAAGAATAGAGTAAGACATGACAGAAAAAATCCCCCACAGTGTGACCCAAGGCACCTTTAGAGAATGTTCTTGTCTCTGTGTTTTAAGGTGCACCTACCTGATGATGTTACTATTTGGTTATCTCCACAGCTCTACCTGAGACAGTTTGCATTTAAGACAAAAAATCTAGGCCCTAGTACCTCCTTTTGAATACATTGTTTGTCTCTATCTTTTCTCTCTGCCTCATATCTCCTCAAATCATGTCTGATTATGGTTAGTTTCCCTGGTATTTAGCTATTATTGAATGCAGTAATGAAAGAAGCCATAGGGATACTTAATTATCTACACAGCAGGTGTCCAATGAAGAAACTTAATTCTAACCTTTTCCTCTGTGATAAGATAATTAGTTGGGTCTAATTGCTGCTACATATATTCACTAATTGTAAACTGTGGTGTAAAGGTTGTTTTTGTGAAAAGAAAAAAAACAAAGATAAAAATAAAAACAGAATAAAAATGCAAACCTCTTCTATAAAACTACAGGCATGCTGTTTCTTTCTTCTAAACAAATACAGACATTGCCTAAAGAAATGAAAACAAAACCCAACAAATTCTACCCATTTTTATTGTCTAATAATAATAAATTACAATACCTGGATTAAAAATCCTAGCTATGAATAAACATCTATACACTTTAAATTTATAACTAAGGAAAAGCAGGT
>NW_005054418.1:182052-255386 GCF_000277835.1 Geospiza fortis | reverse complement strand
AAAAACCGACATTATTGCAGGATTTTTGAGAGCAAGTGACCCTATGACCCTGCACACTGGTGAAGAGTGGGAAAATTAGAAAAGCATGTGGGGATTACTTGTGATGATGGGATAAAGACAAGATCTGGAAATCAACCATCAGTGACATTGTTTATGATACTAGCATAACTTCTCATGTTTTGATCTCATTATTAAACTTTAGGGCATTGATATAGTTCACAAAGTTTTGAAAAGATTTGCATTCATTATGTAGGCATTCAGCCAGAGATTCTAATTGTGATTATAAAGCAAGAGCCAAACATTTCTTTGCAGTCATGTTTGAGATTCTATGTGGAAGGAGAAAAATTTGCCATTGTTTAGTGTTCATATCTATCAGGTTGTATTGTAAAACAGGAAGAAAAAATATAGGAAAAACAAAAGAAATTTACTTTTCACAATGCAGTTGTGTGGCTAGAGGATTCATTGTGAATGGAATACCCTGGACACAGATTTGCTCTGGGGCTCTGAGAATAACAGAGATCAAATACAAGCTGTTTTGGAACAGATGTAATAAAAAAAAAATTATCTTGAGTTGGCTTGCCAGTAACCTTTAGAAATGCAGTACTTTCAGCCAAGAACTCTTTTATAGGACCTCTCTTAAATCCATTGTGTTGAATGGCCAAAGGGCCATAGTCAGCACCTTTAGAAGCTGTTCAGACCTCTGCAAGACCAAACCTCTATTTTCCATTGTCTCATTTTCCACCCACATTTAACACACATTGGCAGTGCAAAAGTTGGATTATTTTTTGTTTCTTTTCCCCTCTATCAGAAGGGGCTCCTTTTCCTGCACTCTTTGGCTTCAACAGTCATTGCTGATGCTAGAGCACCTTAAGGTGAAAGTTAAATTCTTTCTTCTTTATTTCTGTTTTAATATGGTTAATGTTATGAGAAGGCAGCTCTAAGGTTGACTGACAGCATAAAAATTCTAAAGGAATTTAATATTATTTTCTGGCAGAAGTATTTGTTAAAAATGAGGAAGCATACTTAAACCCAGCAATTTTAATACTGATAGGAAAAATGCTAAAAACTAAATTGTAACTGTAATCAACATTTAAAAAGAGTCATCTATAAAATAATTCTCTCAGAAATAAATCCAGAATTTTTACTCATGATATGTACAGATACAAAGTAGGAAGAATATATAATACTGAAATATGCTGTCAGAGAGAGATGAGAAGATTTGTAGTTAGACTCCAGTCTTCCAAATAGTAGGTATGAGCTCAGCTCAGTGTTAGTATGGCTGGCTCTGGGCACAGTGTCAATATTAGATTTCAGTACTTTAACTAATAGTGGCACTGAGTCAACAACCACAGAATTATCAAAGAACCTCATGTTGATGTGTACCACCTTTTATAATCTGATAGTTCCTCAGGCAGTTTTCATGCAGTATATCCTGAGACTATCTTCTCAGTTCCTAGAGATGTTTAGTGGAGATCCAGAAATGGAGTGAAACTGTTGGTTTTACAATTTTTTTTTCAAAAATGTGCATGACAGTTTTTAAAAATGGTTGCATATATTTTAATATGTTAATATATAAATATTTATATACCTACAGACTTCTACAGTTCTGAAAGTTAGTTGGTCTCAAGCAGACTAGTTGAGTACCAAATATAAAATTTGCCCTTATTAAAAGTATTGATCCTGAATACTTTGGGAAAATAAAAAAGACCATTATAAATAAATAAAAAAGTAACTGTTAAGCCTTATTCTTTATACATTAGCTTTATTTCCCTCTGTTATTCTTGACTCAAGAGACATTTAATGTCAGTACAGCAAAGTCATACTTTCCACCCATATTCCAATCTCCTTTGGATAAATATTAGGTTTGAAATTTCTAGTACTAGTCATTCCTTCTTGCACAGAAACATAAGAAACTTTTTTAGCTAGAGGCAAAGAATAAAAAAAATATTTTGTTTTAGTTGTGTTTTAAAAAAACATGTTTATTTCTGGTTAAAATGAATGTAGAGCTAGAATACATCAAGACTGAGCAGTATTTAAAAGTACTGCCATAAAAGAATTGCCATTAAGTACTAATTGACTACTTGACTACTTGATTAGTTCCTTTATTCATATTTGTGTAATATCTGCAATCTAACCAGGCCAACATGCAGGTTTATTCCATAAATTCATACACTGCAGTTTAATGCACTGAATGTAAAGCACAGAAGTCACCTGAAAGCTGATTTATGTCCTAGCAGGTATATCCAGGCACATTCAGATATCAAAATCTTTAACACACCTTTGGAAAAATGAAAACATTGAGTCTCTAGGAGCTGGCAGAATGCCAATACCTTCAAAATTGCTGCTGGAGCTCAGAACAACAGTGGCCTTTTCTGCACTCTATATGACATTGTTGCAGCTTTTGGACTAGTTCTCTCAAAGACAAAAGCAAATCACTGCAGTTGTCAACAAAACGTAGGATTAGTTTCAGAAGGGGGAGTCAGCTGCTTTGCCTACCCTTAGAAGAGAAAAGAAGGTGCAGAAAAGAGGTTGTAATCTAAATTTGCTAAAATCAGTGGAATTACTTATAACATATGCTTATGCCTTGCCAAGATGGGGACATATATTCTTGATTTATTACCTTTATTTTATTGCAATCAGTGTTCTCATTAACATTTATCAGAGGACACATCCATTTCCTTTGACCATTGCCCCATTTTTTCAGTGTCTCATCACATTTGCTAAATGAGGAAATAGATGTTTAATGCACAATAATGTACTATTAATAAGAGCAGTCATAACTTCTTTAGCATATGGCTGATTCACCCAGGGAAACTGAACCACCCAGTTACTAAATAAAAGAATGATAAAAATAATTGTCATTTATTATTTGTGCAATGATTTTGACCTATCTGTATAGTTTGCAGAGACTGACAGAGAAACAAAGGTTTAAAGTGTATTTTTATGTATGAAAGTACAGAACTTATTAGGACACAGAACAAATAAAATTCCTAGTTTCTGCTCAAATACTCTTAAAATATCTCTAAATGTTTCCTTTCTTTTTTTTTTTTTAATTTCAAACATTATTATTAATAGCTTTTTTGTAAAGGTATACAAACATCAAAGCACATATTATTTCTCTTGTAATAAAATGTCTATTGCTCTTTCAAGCTTGAATGGGAACCTTCATTCATTGTACATTGTTTGGTAACCCAACCCTATGACAATACTCCCCACTGAGAAGCAAAGGTTGACAGCGGAGGGTAATAAAACTACACTTTTTTATTCGTGTGTCTGACCAGATAAATTCTAAACCCACATTTTAATCGAGCTTAATGAAGTGTCACACTGTTTATATGCTCTGGCTATACCACTGTAATTAGCACCAAGGCATTACTCACTCTTGTCTTCATAAGTTTCATTTTAGCCTTTTTAAGAGGTCTTGTTACTTTTTTGCTTCATTGCTTTGCTTTATTGAACATTATACGACATAGTAAGCAATTAAGTTTATTTGTGGAAGAAATTAAATCACAAAAAGGGCATTAATGGTCAGGCTTAAATCCATAAAAGTAGGGAAACTGAAGTTAAGGTTTAAATCATACTTGTTTTACCTCCTTATGCCTAAGAATGACGGTTTGTATAATACTCAAGTGCAATATACTGTATAGTAGTCAAGTTTATCTATTCTTTTTGTCTCCATAGCTATATACAATGTGGAGAAAAATGATAATATTTACTCTATAATTGAGCATTTCCTTTCATTGACAGTCTTTCAAGAGCTCAGTATTTTACTGATTATAGTTTTAGCTTTTTAAAGATAACATTAAAAGTTTCAATATCTATATATGCAAATACATCAAAGTAGCTTTGATTTAAACTATGATTCAGGTATTTTGATCAGTATATTTTTATGTGAGCCGTAAAATATTTCAAAGATATTTAGTCACAAAAAATACACTTATAACAGGCATAAGCATCACAAAAAATACACTTATAACAGGCATAAGCAATGTCCTCAAAAGCACCCCCATGCAATATATCTTTTTGAAGTATTCCTTAAATTCTACACCAAAAAATAGTTTTAAGTGATGTGAAAAATAGAAGTTATTTTCTACTGCCTTTCAAGAAACTGTGTTAACTTATACCAAGAAGATCTGTTTCACTGTGTCTAGCCTTGAATAGGAGAATAGCCAACAAAACTCTATCTTGTTCTAAATTAAATCACTTTTAAAGGTGAAAAAGGGATTGTCTACAGGCTCAAATATACAAAAGCTTTTCATTTAAAGTACAAAGCTATGTTTATTTATAGGCAACTTATATTCAAAAGCATGCTACAGCAAACTGCTTGACAATTGTAACAAAAATTTTATGCATTAAAATGTCTTGTAAATGCATTTAGCTAAGATGAATCTTTATTCTCCTTTGCAGGTAAATTACCAACAATAATAAATTAGTGTGAAAGAGTAATTTAATTGAAGAAATAAATGTTCTCTTCTTATTTATGACCTTTATTTAATCCAGAATGAGCACACACCAGTTCAAGTATTCTGGGAACTGAATGTTTCAGAATACTCCTATTTGATAGTCTTTAGGACAATTCACTAATCTTACACAAATAAACTGTTTCCAGGGAATATTGATCCCCAAAAATCTGAGAAAGATAAATTGAAAGCCCTAGAATAACACAGCAAAATCCAGCAACAATAAAGTATAATTTGTTGGTGTGTAATAGGGAATCTTTTGATAAGAGTTATTATCACTTTCTCTGACAGAAATTCAAATCAGACCTTGCTTTGAATCTGTCCAGACCCATTTCTTGAAGGATTTCAAAAGTTACAAAGGTAAATATGTAGGAACTCAACTGTTACTGGAACATTAATTCAAGCAATTGATTCTTTGTGGAGAGAAGCCTCAAAGTTAACAATAAGATAACCAAAAGACTTTCAAATCGCTTTACCTATTCCTCTGTACATATTCTTCCCTTATGATACCTAAAAGTTATTTCTGTATCCCCTCCTGCCAGCAGCCTGCTTTTCACAGAAACATCTCTGCTTGACCTGTGTTTAATTAGGGATTACATTTTTCTCTGTCTAGTATGCTCTTTTACATGGAAACTTCTGTTTCTTAGCACATTCAGTTAATCATGAGGAAAGGACTAATTTACCACTTTTTCAATGTTATCGAGCTCTCCTCTATTCAGTAAGTAAATAGTAAAAGAAGAGCAAACAGTATATGTCAACAATCCCTTCTGAAAAGGATTCAGTGCCATGAAATAGTTTTACTTTCAAATGATGGTTCTACTTTATGCTTCCTAGTCTTTCTCCACAGTCAAACAAAAATATAAACACCATTTTCAAAATACTCTTAACTGTTAGAGAATGTTTGCAGTAGTTCAGTAATTGTTATCAAACTTTTAATTCATTGCCAAAGGCTCTAGAAAAAGAGCATCTTGACAAACTACACTGCCTGGGCTAGGATATATGGGACAGTGCATACGTGAGCATGTCTTTTATATGGATGGCTAGGCACCCTCGCTGAAGTGTTACTAAGCAGACTACTTGGTTTATGTACATTATAATCTGGTTTATGGGTGATATTAATTTTAATTTTCAGGTTTCTACAGCTTTTATTAAAAGTAGAGTTCTTAATTTAGAAATCTCTTAAAATTCCGTCTTAGGTAAGTTGTGTCAACATATTTAAAGGGGTGGAAAAATAGCTTTATGTTATGTAAGCCTGCTATCATTAGAGAAAAGTAGTATTGCTGCAGGGGGGGGAAATTAGAAAGAAAGGAATGATTCCTTTGAATTTTCTATGGTAGTTTGCAATTATGTATAATTAGATTGACCGACAATAGTTTTAAATATGTTAATAGTTTTTATTTTGTTCTTAAAAGGATAAGAATTTGAGCTTTCCCTCCCTACTGCAATTGTAGATTGGAATGAAGGAACATTTGCTCTGCAACAGATGTATAACTTCTTGCTAGCTAATTGCTCACAATAGAACTTGGGTAGAAAAGAACAATCTCTTTCCAAAAAAGTACTTTTCCTATATCACATTTCTATTATGCAATGACAGAAAAATCTCACCTCACTCTCTGAATATGTCATTCTGTGAAGAAAATAAACTGTCACTGTGACAAGAGAGTCATTGAGTATCAGTGACAGCAGTTTAGAATAAAATATTTATTTCCTAAACCTTCTTCCTAGACATCTCAATATTTCCTTAAATATCAATGAATACACATAAGGAAAATCTAAAAATTCATTAGACAACAAAGAAGGGGAAACAGCCGTGAAAAAATATATTGAATAAGTATTTTCTTTTTTTTTTTTCTTCATTTAGTACTGTTTGACCAGTTCCAAGACAGGTTATTCAAAGTACTTGATCAAATGAAGGATTGACTAGTAATAGAAATCTTTGTAACCAACAATTAGCATTTACTGTCATACATCAAAACAACATACATATGTTCACATTACACCTTACCTAGTCAGGGACAAAATGATTCTTGTGAGGTCTATTCAGACTAGCCAGTTCAAAATAGTTAGACTTCTTGTCAATTAAATGCTTCTCCACTTAGAATTCCCCCATGGATCAATGCAGTCAGCATCCCTTTTTTGACATTTGTATCCCATGTCAAGACCAAGAGTAAAACCACCATGCAGATGGCAGAGGATATTTTGTGGTATTAGGTATTGATTAAGAAAGTCATTCAAAGCCAGGAAATAAGCTTTACAATGTGTAGCCTAAATACATAAAATACCCATTTCACTAAAGATAACATTGAGAACTGCTTGCTCTTCATAGACAAAGTGATGTTATACCAGTGTGGTAGAACATTGCTGACATAAGCAAAACTAGATTAAATGACTCGAAGTTGAAAAGAGAAAAAAATCAATCTTGGAATAAGGTGCATTTTCCTAGCTGTGATGGTTATTAAACAGTGGAAAAACTTCCACAGGAGGCAACCAGTGCCTGCAGTCTAAAATGAGCTGAGCTGTCTTTAAACAAATAATGATTTCTTGAAGCCTTTCAGGTATACGTTATGTATGATATGAACTTGAAAAGAAAGCGCTGGAGCTGAGTGTTCAGAATAGCCATCTCTGTCACTGCAATTTGTGATGGTATGTTGTTCGTGTTTTTATTATTCAGTTTCTTATTCAGTTGTTCATGCTTTTCTTATTTGCATTTGAGGAGATCAAGATAGTAAGTCTTGCCTTTAATATTTGCAGATCCATGCAAGAGAATGACTACAAGCCAATTTCAATTATATGTTTTGAGGTTATGTTCTTCCATCCTGTCTTCTTCCCTCAGACTTGAAGACTGGCACAGTAAATTTTCATATTTTTCAGCTCTCTACTATGAACATAAGATGTAGGGTATATAATGTGACAGAGAAAGAGCAGATGTGCTGCCTTAGTAGTATACAGACTCTTCTCTGACCACTGGCTACCCTATCTTGCATATCAGCTCAAGCATGAACACATATATTTTGCGTTGGAAAAACACCTTTTTTTCAGATGAAAATCAAAATGGACTTCAGGAAAAGTGTCCATCTTTTTACTCATGGAGGTATGATTTAACTGGTAGGACAACTCAGGCATTTGTATCATAATCCTGGTATGTTTTACATAATCAAAATTTCTTCTCTTCTTACGAGCCTCCAACATTGAAACCAAGATAATGATATTTTTTTTTCTCATGGTCCCTTCCTGAGACACAAAGTCTTCTCCCCTCACAACTGAAAGGCTATTCTACTAATGAAATACTGTTCTTTTATAAAATATTTAGCTGAAACTTCATGGAAAGGGACACAGAAAAATCAAACGGAGTTGTTTTTGTATCACATCAAACCTGGGAAAACATGGATTTTTTTTTCCAGTTCAGCA
Source organism: Geospiza fortis (assembly GCF_000277835.1). NCBI lineage: Eukaryota > Metazoa > Chordata > Aves > Passeriformes > Thraupidae > Geospiza > Geospiza fortis. The sequence goes on along the minus strand of NW_005054418.1, from coordinate 247,518 downwards.
CTTAAAAATGTGTAATCACATAAATTACATGAACTCATTTATCTGCCATTTGCATACATAATGGAAGCTAATCTTACATTTAAATATTTAGGTGGGTAAGAACTAATTTAAAAAAACTGTGAAGACTAAGGATTGATTTAGTGGACTGGCAGAATACTACAAATATTTAAAATAATGTTTTGTGTCATTTAAGTTTGGATTTTTTCACTTGAAATATCTCCAGAAATCCATGGTATCATAAACCCACTGTTTAAAAGACATAGCAGTAAGAAGACAGTCTGGCAGTGTTATGATCCTTGTGATTTATTAGGCCTGTTTTAAGAGAACCTTCCTTTACATGAACAAAAAAGACTGAGGTTAGTCTACATGTTTTCTCTGTAAGAGAGGAAAAGGACTGAAAGGTTCCCTCTGGATTTTTCCTGGAATAAAAAAATAATCTGGGCTGCATAATTCAGCAGAGAAATGGCCCATTCTTTTGGGAAGAATTCACTCCTTATCCTCACCACAGTACTTATATAGGCATATAATTACATAATTGCAGATACTTTATAAATGTGTGTAAATGAATAATCAAAATCAGATAAATAAATTAATTAATTAAAAAATAATACAAAAGTGAACAAATGAGAGGATTAAAAACAACTTGCAATCAAGCAAAATAGTTGCTCTCAAACATGGTTTGTAAATGTTAACGTCTTCTACAGAAGTTAAAAGCAGAAATATTTTAATCAATCATCCTGCTTTCAGGGACTATAGCAAACAGTTTCTCCAAATTAGTTTAGAATATGATTGTGATCATTGTTGGCTGTTAGGAAAAGTATTTTTAAGAGTTCAGAGCATAAGAGGTAGCAACAATAGTCATGAAATCACCCGATGTATCATTTATTTTTCAGATTAAAAAAAAATAGGAGTAAATAATAGCAAAAAGGTATTGCAGACTCTGCACAGGTTTTTATTTTAAAGACAATAAAATTGAATACCGACTATGTTTTCATGCAAGTATTGCCAGCAAAGTTTTTATTTAAACTGAAATGGTTGTCAGCACAAAAATTAGTGCTGCAATAAACACATATTTATAATTGAATATTCTCTAAAATGTTCTTTATATTTTCAATTCATCTGATTACTTTAGTCTTCATTGCCTCCAAATGCTCATAAAATTGAGTTATATGAGAATATGAATTCATAGAAAGCCATATAAATTCACATATGAGAGCACCTTTGCAGGGAAAAGAAATATAGGAAAAAAGAAAGACTTGCAATGTCTAGGGTTAATAGGAACACACATTCAACTCCAATTATGCCAACCCTTTCCATTCCTATCCATTTGCCTCCTGTTGCATGTTCCCAGTGTGCCATGTGCCTGAAGGAGTGTTCTGTGTGTCTTGCACTGACTCCACAGCTGGCTGGGCTTCACATGTGCCCTCTGGGACAGAGGTGGCAGATGCTCTGACAATGACCTGCAGATATGGGAAGTTCCACTTCTACCTCCAGTGCAATTTGAAAGAGACTTTTTCTTTTTTTTTTTTTTCTGTCTTTACAGAGTTCTTTGGCTTTTTTCCTTGAACTAGTTTTGAGCAGAGTTCTTGGCAGGTGAAGAGTGCAGATCTGAGACCTTTTTAACAGAGGACAGTGACACAGAGAGAGTTACAGCAAAGTGAAATGGAGGTGGGGAGGTGGGTTTGAGCGAGCTGAACTGCTACCTGCTCTAGGGACATATGCCCCTGCTGCTGTTGCTTTAATGTCCTAAGACGATATAGATGATGAGAACTTACTTGTTTTAAATGCCAGTGTGTATAAATATTCAGAATCAATATTGTTTCTTTAGAGGCATGCAAATTAGGATGAAATGCAGAGATCTACTTTTAGGGAAGCGATATATATTTGGAGATATACCTTTTTCGCAAAGGAATTGCTACCTAGGTATCCTTAAGAGTGTTCTTATATAGTACAAACTGATAGTAAAGGATTATCACATACTTATCTGAAATATCAGGAAAAAGTATTGAAAACACTAAAATGTTGAAAGTTTTCCACTTGGAAAAGCAGACAAGTGATTCAAAGATTCTTGAACACCCTACACATTTTCTTCTGGGATGAAAGGTTTTTTTGTGGATAATGAAATACATTTATCTCTATCACCAGCGAGCAGAACATCCCATATATTGAAGTGAGATATGTAAATCACATAAGCCTTTGGAAAAAAAGAGCCATTTTTTTCCCCTGAGAGCAAAGTAATTTGATTCAATTTTATTTTTTTACTAAAATCACAGGAGTGATGAGAGAGGAATTTACTTACTTTAAATACATTTTATATCTTAGATTTTAACTTTTTTCCCTGGCAAGGAAAAGGAGAGGATGTATGATCTCTTACTTTGAAAAGCAGATTTAATTTTTGTTTCTCATCAATAAACATTTCATTTGATTTTTTCGTTATGCTGTTACCACATCATCTGCTCAGGTAAATGTTAGGTACTCCAGAAAATTAGGACCTTCCAGAAAGATAAAAATATCTCACCTAGCACTTTTATCACTCAGAAAATCAATGTTTGTAATAAGGGTTCAGTCTGAATTTTGTTGATCTTCTCCTCTCCACTCTCTGCATGGACTAATATTTGCATTTTCATTTGCTTTTTCTGAGAGTTTTTTCTTGAGAATATATTCATATTCTGAGCACTAGTGTTATATTTCAGAGTAATATAAATGGCAAAACTGTCTTCACATACAGGTATCTGCACTTATTTCTTCTGCTTTTCATGCTTTAACAAGAGAATGAAAACAAAGCAAAATACCATACATTTATATACTTAAGAATTTTCCTCTCTTATTTTGATATATGAAGTGGATTTTTATAACTAGATACAGAATAAGTCATGCCTCAGTTCCCTTTTCTTTGTCTGGCAGCCTTGATCTCCTTTACTCTGTTGATGGGCTATGATTTTTTTAAATTTTCTTTTCTTTTTATGCAGTCATTTGGTTGAGACTTTTCTGACTCTGACGCCTGCCGTGACAGGTTTTGTCCGCAGCCATCAATTTCTTCTGCACAATGCAAGTCCTGAAGCATAGAGCTGCAGCTAGAAAAGGATCTTTCATGCTCCTAAAAGTCTCAAGTTTCCAGACAACTCTGCTTTGGGAGTCTTCATCCCCTGCTATCTTTGGAAAAATTACTTTGTGCATCCATCCTGCCTTGTACCATGGGCTCAGGATCCTGCCCCAGCAGACCCTCTGTGAAGATCTTATACATTTTTTCTTAGTCCTCCCAGCTGGTGCATGGTGTACGATCTGTCCATCTCTTCCAGCTTCCCTTCATGGCAATTCAGCCGTGTGGCCAGGGCACATCCTCCTTGTGTGAGGCTGCTCAGCACCAGGAATTCCAGACCTGCAAAACCATATTCCCTCTGGAGCTCTACCTGGGTCAAGCCCTCTGACAGATCAAGGCAGATTTTTGCCCAGAGATTATGCTCTGAATAACTTTGGCATGACCTTTACATGGCCCCACACAGTCTTGAGCAGAATCTCTGGACTTCTCTCCACCCCTGTTGAACTAACTATTGCAAGAATGACAGTGTGCTTTAGCTGCCTTTGCTGTCCTTTGCACTCTTATAAAAAGATTGTGAGTGCTGATAGCAATCCCACTGTGCAAAAAAGAATTGGTTGTCAGACATTATAGCTCTCTGAAATACTTTCCTCCAAGGGAAATTGCTACAACTTCTCCAGTAAGATTGCCACTTCAAGTATTTCAAAATACTTGTGACAGAGAATGGTTCTCCCAGCTGTGAGCAATATCATAAGTTTGAATTAAATATTTTATACGAAGCAGACCCTCAAGTGATATTCCCTAAGAGACAATAATAATACTATGGATAATAAGCAACAAGATTTATTTTAAAACTCTGTTTCTGGATGATATGGTTTAGGGGTTAAAGTGGTAGTGATAGGTAGACGGTTGGACTTGATCAACTTTAAGGTCTCTTCCTACCCTATGATTCTATAAAGAAAAAATGTATCATATTTTGAAATTTTTCTGACATATTAGTATCATGTTTTTGAGATGCTCTTAGTGACAATTCAATTAAAATGTATTTTTGATGTGAATGTAAGATTTGTTTACCTAAAAATGAAAAAAATCCAAAACTTACCTTTGCTTGTAGTTTCTTAATGGTACATCAATTAGTGACTGAAGTGATTGAAGAGTTTCAGTCATAGTTATGTTCTTTATGAGGTTTGTGTCTCTGTGTTTTATTTATCTTTTCCAGTGTCACTTTTTATTGCCTTTGAACTAAAATTATTTTTGACCGGACTATTTTAATGAAACAGATGCTTTCATTTTCTGCATGTTTTTTCAGCTTTAGATACTGTAAGTGCCATAAGGTATTAGGGTACCCTCTAAAACTGTTAACCATTCAGAAAAACATAAAAACATTTGATGCTATCTGTTCAATATTATTGCACCCTAAGGCCAAAAGGGTTGACAAGAAATGTCATGAAGCAGATGGCAAGTGATTGTGTTGATGAGGATGAAGAGGTCTAATGGCCTTGGCAAATATTTAGAATACCCATATATTCTTCATGGAAAAGGTAAAAGTATTGCTAAACTAGCAAGTCACATTTTACACTTCACTTTCCCAGCTGTAAAATGTTTTGACAAAATTGTGTCCTCCCGCGTGGTAAAAATGGTAGTAATTTCCTTGTAAAAAAAATTATGCTAAATGACATCACCAAATTTTTGCTTTTCTTACTAGGATTTAAAAATATTTTTTCCATGAAGTTAACAATATACATTCCAATGAGTATGAGAAAAAATCCAAAATAGAATATAAAGCAATCCAATATTTAAAGAACAACATAGCTGCAACATGTAATAAATAATATCAATTATTACTACAAATAAATGCTGTATCTCTTAAAAAAGATATTGGTATAATATTTTTCCCTGCTGTTTTGAATTTGTAGTTCTTTGTTAACAGAGCACATGGTAACTTACATAGAAAGTTCATGGACCTATAAAGAGAAAAGACAGAAAATATTTATTATGGAAATTTGTTCAGTCAAACCCCAGAAGCTGTCACATCTCATGTTGGAGCTTTTCCACTTAGTAAAAAATTACCAAATACATCAAAAGAAATTCTTGGCTATGTTTTCCTGTAGGACATACAAGGATGAATTTCAACTATTCCAATTAAGGGGAAAAGGAATAGCAGGTGAATGTTATAACACACTAATACAAGGTGGAAATGGTCTTTTATTCTTTGTTATCACTAAAAGCAGTAACAACTCCAAGGAAAAAAAGAAAAGCATATTTCAAAAGCTAGTTACTTGTTTTTGAAGAAAAAAAGCTCTGTGTCTGTTTTCCTGCTTCAAAAATGAAATAGATTTTAATAAATCAGAATATGGCACAGCTTCACGCTGTAGACTGCACCATAAGCATACCAATATAATTAAAAAGTACACAAAGAACAGTGTAATAAACAATTTCCTACAAATTGGTAGGATCCAAAGCTCCAGTCCACAACAGTATTTAGAATATTATGCCCCACTGAAAAATTAGCTGTATAGAATTCTCTACTATCTTTAAAGCTGCTTTATATTTCATGAGTGATAACAAGTAGATTGAAAGCTGATATGAAAATCCAAGGACTCTCCTGCTAATTTTCTTTCTCCCAGTTGTATAATTTTTTAGGGTCCTCTATGTAAGAGACATACAGATGGGGACAGTAACAGGATGAACTGAAGGGAAATGTGGGTACTGTGTTCTATTCAGCAACAACTAAAGTATTTCAGGAAAAAAAATATATAGTCTTTAGAGAATAGCAGAGTCCTGAAACAATCCAGTAGATAAAAATATTGGCAATTTTAAGGGAGTGAGGCCAGAGTGAGAAGGTTCTTTTTCAAATTACTCCACAAACCAAAGCAAAAAGTAGTAAACACTTGAGAATATCAGGTTATTTCTTAAGGATGAACAGAAGCAAGGAACTGCACTAATCATAGGAAACATTAAACAAGCATCCATCAAAACATCTCCAATTTTTTATGACTGGTTAGAAAATGTGGATGGAATAAATTTAGTAACATATATGAGTAGCAATTGAATCAGCCCCAAGGACCACCTCTCCTCAAAAAAGTAGAAAGATTAGAGTTGTAAGCAATTAATCAGTCATTACTTGATGTTTTCAAACTATGCATACAGCAGCAGAAAAGGAATTTTTTGCAATGCTAAGCAAGATATCTGTGTGGTGATCCACTTCAAGTAACTTGCTGAAACAAGTATTATCACTCAACTCTGCCTCAAAAATGTGTATTTGAAATTGATATCTTGCATAGGATATTACATTTCTGTGAAACTCATTTTAGAGACTGACACTAATTTGAGTCCTTTCTTATTAAAATAAGTATTCTCTTAAAAACATAGGTGGAGAATAAAGTAGACTTGTGAGCTTTCCACAGTTTCTTGATGACCCAGAACATGGGGTCAAATGGTGACATCAGGTTTTGTTCCACTTCAGGAAGTTGGAATCCACAGTCCCAAAAAGAACAGGAAGAGCTGAACTATCAGCCTGCACTTTGATATTTGTAAAAAAATGTGACTAAATTAAGTTTCATCTCCACTTTTTTAATGAACTATCAGAACTATTTTTCTTGGTTTAATGTTTTTTGGATATTATTGTAGATATTTACTTTTTTACACTCTTTAGGCTCTTTCAAACTGTTAAAGTTTCCATTACTATTTCTGGCTAGAACTGAAGAAGACTGGTCTTGCTTGGCTTCAACATAGGACACGAATATGCTTGAGTAATCTGTAAAATGTTTTTTGTATTGACACTGTGAATTTCAGGTTTTCAACACTATAACATTTCTACATTTCTCTTTTTAAGAATGAAAAAAGTTTTGTTGTTTTTTTTATTCTTAGGAAAATTAAGGAATATTCTATCAAAAGTACTTAGAATAGAGCTTCAAGAGAAAAGGTAATTTTCTGATGGACTGAAGAAAACAATTTTTAATGTAAAAACCAAAACAAAACAAGCATGGAAAAAGCCTGGGAAAAAAGTAACACTGGAGAATGCGCCTGTCTCTGTGTATTCTTGTTTTGGTTGGGGTAGAGTTAACTTTCTTCACCTTAGCTGGTATAGGGCTGTGTTTTGCATCTGTTATGAAAATGTTGTTGATAACGCAGTGTTATGGCATTGTTTTCGTTACTGCTGAGCAGAACTTACACAGCCTCAAGGTCTTTTCTGTTCCTCATCCCACCCCACCAGTGAGTCTGCACAAGAAATTATGAGGGAAAACAGTTCGGGCAGCTGGCCCAACTGACCCAAGGGATATTCCAGACCATATGATGTCATGCTCAGAATATAAATTTGGGAAAAGAAGAAGGAAGGGGAGCAGGGGGACATTTGGAGGGATGGCATTTGTCTGCCCAAGTCACTGTTATGTGTGATGGATCTCTGCTTTCCAGGACATGTGTGAACACTGACCTGCTGATGGGAATTAGTGCATGAATTCCTTATTTTGCTTGCATGTCCAGCTTTTTCTTTACCTTTTAAACTGTTATTATCTCAAGCCACAAGTTTTCTCATTTTCACTCTTCTGATTCTCTTCTCCATCCCACTGCAGGAATTGAGTGAGTCGTTCTGTGGTATCAAGTTACTGGCTAGGATTAAATTATGATGTTGCGCGAAACAAAAGAAATAAAAACTGTAAAGCTTACAGAAGGCAGAAGAACTAGAGAATGTCAAAAACCTTGTAAGTCAAACTCGACTGAATAATATAGTCTCCAAAAAGGCTGCCTCTATCACTCTTTCATTTCAGTTTTCCCACAGTGTAGCAATAACCATCATTCAAGTGCCAAACATAATGTGTCTACTGAAATTATAATGTGGGAATTATGCACAATAGGGATTCACAGCCTATTCTATTATGATGTTATACTGTTTCTATGAACATAAAAGACATTAAATTCAGTTGTAGAGAGAATATATCCACCCAAAATTCCTCAGAGGAATTTACACACTGAGAAAGTCATCATTCTAGGAAGAAACTCTTTGAACTGCTGAGGTGACAACTGTTGTAGGTCCAATTTTTCCTGGAAAGAAACAGTATCACCAAAATCTGGGAAAGAACAATTTAGATCACCTTAATGCTCTTTAATTTATTTCTGCTCTATCAAATGTCAGGTGTTAGGTAATTTATTCAATACCCTACATCTTGAATTGCTAGGCCAAATGAATTCAGAGTATTTATAAAAAAATATATATTTAAATAATCCCATCATACATTAGAATTTGCCCATGAAAATAATGGGCTATCCCTGATCTATGCCAAAAGACGCAAGGGAAAAAAAGTTTTGTTTTTTATGGGTTTTGTTTTTGATTTTGTGTTACAGACTGTGAATACTGTATCTGATTCAACTCAATTCTTCTCCAAACAATAACTGTCAAAATTCTCCAAAAAATTACTGTCCCCATGAAAAAGATAAGAAATATTTGACTTTGCTTTGGTAGTAGTAAAGGACTTGTTGCTTAGGCATCATGGCAGACATAATGATAGTGACAGAGTGCATCTGGATAGAGGTCAGCCAAGTTTTGGAGTTGCTTTCAAAAACAGCAACCAGACCCAAGTACATTCAAAGGCAGGCCTTCTGCTCAGTCTTACAGTATAAGGGGCAGAAGATAATGTGAAGAAAGCAATTTGTTTTCCAAATAGATGCAGTTTAGTGCTTATTTCCTTCTGCACCTTTCAAACCAGAAATAATTTAAAAATTCAAAAACAAAACCACAGAAGAATTATGTTTATTTATTCTGGAATACAAATATTTCCCCCCTTATTAAAGTCTTATAGTCTACTCTGAAACTCTCATCATGATCATTATGTAAACCTTACAAATTGTAGATTTCGTTCCTTACTTATTTGGAGCAAGAAATTTTTTTTACATTTGTTTTTCTAATAAGCAATTTGTAAGTTTTTCATTAGTGTTTACAGGCTAAATCCAGAAGAAGAGGGAGAATTTTTATTTTCTATATCCTTACTTAAAACTCAGGATTTAAGCTTTTTATTAATATTTGCAGCCATTTGTACTATAAATACCAACATTACATTTTATGGCTCTTAAAAAAGCAAAAAGAGAACATATAAAAATATATTCTTACATAGTGATAGACTAGTCTCATTTAAAGCACTAGCTGTTAAAGAACATACACATTCCTACAAGAAAATAAAAATACTGTATCTATACCTAATGACAAAGACATATTTGAATATATATATGCTATTCTTATGGCATATGTGCTCATAGAGGTGTGTACATATTATATGCAAATAATGTATAGTAAGCTGTTGTGTATACAACAGGACGGATATCACGTACCCAGTACACTTGTGTGTCTGGTAACTTCATCATGTTTAAAAGTATATTCTAAACATCCACTTAAAATTCTTAGTAGACTGTGTAACTATTTAATTCAGATAGCATCAATCTTCTCTTAAAATGAAACACAGGAATTAGTCAATGATTTTGATTTTCTGTGTTTCCTTAGTACTAGATAAAAATTCCTAACAGGAGTTATTCTTGTTTACTGGAAATAATTCAAATTAAAGGTTCTTTAATTTCTAAAATGAATGTCCCCTAAGAAATGGACATAATCAAGGTAAGTAGCAAAGCACAACATTAGAAGTATTCTCAGATGTATTATCCTAATTATTTGTAATTACTGGAACAGGCAGTTATTCAGATGAAACACATAGAAAGTACAGGTACCCCAAGAACTTTTTGTTATTTATGTAAATCTTGAATTAAATATATAATTTACAGATTGGAAAGTATAATTTTAATTTATATTTAGATAGGGAAAATGTCATATATCATATATCACCTGAAAAAAAGCATTTAATGAAGCAAAATGAGTAGCAAGACTGTGCTTCAATGATGCCAGAAATTATAGAGTAAGCATCTGCCACTATAATTTCCAAAGTTGGAACTGGCTGGGATAACCTTCAAATCCTTGCATCCATTTAGTTGTTTTATACACTTTCTGTTAGATGCACTGCACGAGGCTTGTAGGCTACAGATTTTGCCACCTTTTCCAAGAGGTGCTTGGGGACCTTAGAACAAATGTTCCTAATTGAAATTTAAATGTGTATTTATTTTTTCTGTACTCTTACATGAATTTCTGAAAGAAGCAAAATTAATTTAATCTTGGAGTGTCCTGAATTTTTAACAAGGAATTGATATTGATACTGTTGTGTTACAATATTCTTAACAACAGGTTAAGAATATATGTCTGCATGAGATATTTTGATTATTGCAATGAAATGTATGGCAACAAAACAAGGGATAATCTGCTCTCATGATAAACAAAAACCTCTTAATTTTCTTTATATTCCTTAGCATGTTTTATTTTCCATTCCTCATCTATGTAACAAGACAGTGAGAATTTGTCTTTGTACTTTTCTTGTGGGTTTTTCTTGGGCCAACTTCTAATTTCCGTATATGTTTATGACTTACTTGCACAAACATCAAAGAAAGGAAGATTAATAATGTCATCATTGCACAATATTGGAAGTAGAATAGAGGTTTTACACCTGACTAGTATGTAGGGGGAAAAATCTGCCTTTTGTTATCATAGTTGTGCTATATATGTGTGTATTCTTCAAGTTACCAAGTAAAAAAAAAATAAAACAAACAAAAAAAAGCAACACTTTGACACAACCCATATATAATAGATATATTTATCTATTATACATAAATTTTTAATTAAATGAAGACTAATGTTCAATTAATGTTCAGTGAAACCATTCACTGTTGGATTCACCAGATTATCTATCTGATAACCTGTTTTACAGACCTCCAGGACATACTTAAAAATGTTTTTATAACAGGCAATTTTCAAGATATTCCATTACTATTGACTTTTGTACTGACATAATTTTTTGATAAACTTTTGTCTCTAGTAACTTTGTTTTTGAACCTGGCCATTATGAAAATAATCAGCTTGCACTGGAAAAGAGCAACTTCCATATTTCTAAAACTAGTGTCATTTCCCACTTTTCTTGTTTCCCACATTTCATTTATGAATTCAGTCATTGACTGAGGTGTAACCTGCTCACCCAGAGGGTAGTTGGGCAGTGGAACAGACTTCCCAGGGAATAGGTCCCAGTACCAAACCTGCCAGAGTTTAAGAACTTGGACCAGCCCCCAAGCACATGGTGTGACTCTTTGGGGCTGTCCTGGGAAGCAGCAGGAGTTGGACTCAGTGGTCCTTGTTGATCCCTTCCAACTCAGAATATTCTGTGATTCAATGATTTTGAGAGTGTTTCAACTAGTTCTAAATCCAAAAGGAATCTGCTTTAGAATGCCTTAACTCTTATGTGTCCTGTAAAGACAATTCCCAACATTTGATTAAAGTGCAAAGTTTTGTGCAAGGGACAGTCTTCTTATTCAGTAATATGCACATTGAGCTTGCTGAAAATTGTTAAAACAGAAAAACACCAAATATACTTTTAGAAAACTATTTGCTAAATTGTTAAATTGAACAATTAATAATTTCTATTGTTGAACAATGTGCAATAGAATAACATTTTTGGTGGGGAGGTAAAACTCCTTTCTTCATAAAAGAAGACACATTTTTAAGAAAGTATATTGCTTCCTACAAATTTATTCTTTTATTTTTTTGGATATATATTATTTGTTTGTGGATGACATTATTAGCCATTCATTACCACATATTACACCTTTCAAAAAACAGAGATTTTGAGCATTTGAATATTTCTCCTTTGATTTTTGATTTTATCATTCATCCGTAGACTTCTACTAAAGGATTCTTGATATTATAACTAATATATCATTCTGTTGTACAATAAACCTGGAAAAAATATAATTAAAAAAATAGACACAATGATAAAATATGGCAATATGAAAACTGAATCAGTATTGTTGTTCTTCCTTTTTACTTAGCTATGGATTTCATCTAGCAGGACTGGGATTCTAATATTCATAAGTTCTCAAAGTTTGATGGCAGAACATCAAAAATGAGATGAGGATGCTGGTTTTGTCAACATGAGCTTTCAACAGAAACTTTGGGGGTTTTGTTTGTCTGTTTCACATTTCATAGCTTTTCAACTGGTTTCATAGATTATGTGAACTATGCTGAAATGACTTTATGACATTTTAAATTTTTTCCTGAAGGATCTGAAGTTTTCTAGCGTGAATAGCAGTTTTCTACTATTCTCAGTAGTGTTAGAGAGAGTTTGCCTTCATCTTCAGCTGTGACGCATGGAGAGAGATTGACTTAAACTTCAGCTTCTTGCCTTTGACATTATACAGTCTTTTGTCACACAATCTAGTCTTCAGTCCCCTTCTCTCCTTATCAGGCAGCTCAGAGCAGTGATACAGCTACTAAAGGGTCAGATGTACAGTGAAGCTTTCAAAGCAAAGCTCAGAAATTAAGTGCTCTCTCTGGAAAAATGGACTGTGAAAGCATTCAAGAAACTGATGGACTGAAACTGCTTTGAAAAAATATTGCTAAACACAACGTATTTGTATTTCAGGGCCTAGATGCCTACAGCAGTAAAACATCCTTACTGACACTGTTATTTTAAACTCTATAAATATTCAATAAAGTATAAAAATTTAATGTACTAAGGCAGATAAGGTAATAGGGGTATGTAATTTTAGACAGATTTTCCTGTTTATGTACAGTCTCTACTAGTCAGGTACATTTTTAATATGTTTTTTTTCTATTTCTGTTTAGATACCCACAAGGATGACCAGGTTTAACTCTTAAGTGAATGGCACATATGGGAATTGAACCCACAACCCTGGTGTTATTAGCAACATGCTCTGACTAGCTGGGCTAATCTCAGGGTCATTATGTGTAGTTATTGAGAAATGTCAGACCTTTTGAGGCTTTATTGCATTTTTAAAAGCTTTTGAATGTAGAACAGGAGGATTCTGTAAAGAGTATATGCTAGGTTTTGAGAAATTCTTCCAAGTTTGGGAGTTCTGCTATTTCAATGAAAGCAGAGCCACAGGCAACAGGAAGAGTATTATGGAGTAGGGTGTTCTAAATTAAAAAACAAAATGGAATGTGAACTATCTATTTTAACCACCATAAAAATTTAAAAGCATGTATAATTTGGAATCAATGTTAAGCCTATTTTTTTCCTAATATATTTTTTAAAGTCTGAAAGTTAAGAGACTATTCAGCAAGCTTTACAAAAGACAAAAAATTCAGTTACGTCAGACCAGTTAGAGTTATGAAAAACTTGAAATATTTAAGGAGGAGGTTAAAATAGATAAAAGAATTGCTAATGAATTTTAACATCAATAAAAATGAAGAAAAGAACACAGGGTAAGTATTCAAAATATTCCTACGGCCTACAACTATTTCAGTTTACAACAGTAGCCTGGAAAATAACCTTGTTTCTGTTGACAGCACAGAAGAAACCACTGCTTGCACAAATATTGTGAAATATCTCTTGGAAGAAACCAGAATATATAGGGGATGAAGAAGTGCAACATGCAAAGAATACTATTCCGACGTTATTGAAAAGTGGCTACAAGTTAAAAATGTTTGTGACATATTGGACAACTCATAATTAAAAGATGTTCAAAGAAAGAATGAGGAAAGGACCAAAGAGTGGATGAATCTTTCCAAACAAACATTGAAGGATTATTTTTAACCTTAAAATATGTCTTAGAAGAATAGGAAAAATAATTATAAAAATAAATCAGAAATTAACCTTATGAAGGAGATATATGAATGTATTTTTTTCCTACATGCCTCAAAGTTCAACAAAAATGGAACAAGTTAGATTAAAATCGAAAGTGTTAAATATCTAAGAAAATATTATCTTATGCACTGTTTAATTAAGTATAAAGTAATTTTCTACAGGAAGGAAACAAATAAGTAGACTCAAAATGGGACTGAATATTAGGAGTTCCATAAAAAGGGTATGAGCTTGAGTTTAGCTTTATTGGGGTTTAGCTTAACATTTTCCTCCATGCAGTTTAAGAAATCAATAATTTGGACATACTCCACCAGAAATCAAAAAAGAAACATAAACATAGGCAACATTCAATAATGATTTTAAACTCAAGAGATCATAATTTCTTCTGACAAAAATCACGGAAAATTTGCTCACAAACTATTCACTGTTGTAATTAATAATTTAAAAAGTGAAAGTTATTAAATTATACACTTCAAAGATTAAAATATATTCAAACTGGCAATCACTATGAGACTTAATACAGAACTTAGATTATCCCATATCTTTTCACTAGTGTTCTTCTTTTTTTCCTGAAACTTTAGTTTTTGGCTTCTCTTGTAGAAAGTGTATTGACTATGCCATTTCTACTTCCAGTCCAGTATTGCAACTAATATATATCCACAAATAATTCTGTCACAATGTAATTCTGAAAGTAAATGACCAAACTATGTTCTCTAACTCGGAGTATTATGGCTCCTTTTATGCCTTCTGTTTCTTCCCTTTATGCCAGAGTGCTGGAAGACGTGCAGAATCTGTAGACTGGTCTTCTGATACTACAGATTTTATGGATGAAATAAATCATCAATAAAACCTTTTTTGTCCCTTACAATGCAAGAAATTGTTTTAGAGTTCTTTTGCACAGAAAGCACCTAAGAAACTGTCTTTTCTTTTAATTACAGTGCTTTCAGTGTTTACTGGGTCCCAATCTTCAGTGTATCAAAGCCATTGGCTTTATCAGGTACAGAGCTGTGGAGGAGATGTCAGTGACTCTTGAAGCTCTTCCCACTTCACAGCATGCTCTCTTGGCAAAAAACCAGAAGTGTTAGAGCACTGTGTTACAACAATCTAGCTAGCTAAAGAAGCTACCTCTAAAAGGTTTGACTTTTATCCTGTGAAGTGAAAATTATAAACCAGTAATATCAAAGACTGTAATTACCAGTGCTTATCTTGAAATGTCTCATAAAAAATTTCCAGTACATAGCTTTTGCTAAGTAGATTTGATAAATCCAAGTTGTCTTTTATGCCTATTTTCTACATCCATCTCTGTCTTGGTTTTTTGTTTTGTTTTCTCTTTTTGATTATAGTTCCAGTTACTGCTCTCCTACTGTCTTACTTTTTTTATTTAAGTATATGTGTATATGAAAAATAGAATTTTTGTGTTCTTTTTCCAATCCACTTGATACATCTCCTCCTTCTATTAAAGGAAGAACATACGTGGTACCACCTGAAGCTTTTTTGATTGCTATGGGAGCTGAGAATAGAATGCAGGCTGGTGGTCTGCTGTCTCCTTGCAATTCTTTTTAAGAAAGCTGACAATATCCATAGGAGATTAAACAGGTGTTGCATAGAACACAAGTGAGTAATAAAGAGTAATCTATGATTTAACCTACAAATACTATATCTGCTTGCAGTGCATCTATGATTCAAAATGCTTTTGCATTAGATTTTGTTCTAGGATTACTCTTGACACTGTTTTGCATTCTCTCCATATATACTCAGGATTATTTTGGGTTAGCAACATACACTGTCCTATGTTATTCTAAATAAAAGGCATGAAATTTAAAGTAACCTAATGAGATGACAAAAATTTTTTCTCTTTGTCTCTCAGTTTTGTGTAAACCTTCCGCTACTTTATCAGAAGTTTCTGGTAATAGAAACACAATACTGAAAACAATTTACATCACCAGATTAAGACAAGAATTTGCTATCAGCTAAATCCATGCCAAACTATGGGCTACAAAATATAATTTGCCAGTAACTTTGTCAAGTGATGCATGGAAAAAAATAACTGTGTCATCTATTACATTATAGCACAAAAACTGATTATTAAATTCAGTCATGCCTACAACTCAACATCAAATAAAAAGGCAGTAGGTTTCCACACCTATACACGAGCCTATAACTAGTTATTTAATCACAACAAAGGCTGCAGAATGAACTCACATGTTGCCCTTGTGAGGTGCAGCAGAGATTCATGGTTGAGATGAAATATGTCACTGACTATATAAGATTTTCACCCTGCCTGTTGTTCCTTCTGTCCATGGTGCACCAGGGAATGCAGAAATAAAGAAATTAAAATTTCTTTAAGGATTTCTGCAAGTGCTGCTGTTCAGTTTAGCACATAATTTTTATTTTTGCATGAGGGTGTAACAAAATGAAGAACAGATAAGTTTAAAGTCCTTCAACATACAACACATAAAAAATATTTCTTTTTTTTTAGTACTGATGCAAATCTGACATTGTCAATATTCATATATGAAAGAGGTGTGGATATTACAGTGATACATACACATCTGTCACAACACCTCTGAAATTATATTTTGTTTGAAAACTGAGAAGTAAATAGTATATTTTTAAAATCTCAGAAATGTTGCTTTGAGCTAAACTTTTTAAGTCCCTTCTTGAGACACACACATAATTTATGAAATAAGATTTTTGTAACTCACAGATACCCCATTATTAGCAAAGAAGTTATTTTCAGAAATATTTTAGAAAAAAACAAGTGTAATGGAATTATCTATTATTGAGTCTAATCAATAATAAATGAGAAACAATAAATCTAGTAAATAAGGATCAAATCATTGTTTATTTGGAAATCATTGTAGCCATTTCTGGATAATTAACCCACCTCTATGAATTACAATTTACTGTGTAGTTGTGATGTTTCCTCACAGAAGAGGGACAAATGTAAACATTAGATTGAGGAGATGAAGAAAATAGCAGAAGATTATTTCCTATGCTCCTCATTTAAGATTGAAGCAACAAGGCAATAATACAAGTCACTGAAAAGGGTAAGGCCCAGACATGTGAGTATCTCATCAGTAAATCTTTTCCTGCTTAACTGAACATTTGTTTTTCAACTAATTCAATTTTCGTTACAAACGTTTGTGCCAGTAAACTGTCTTACAATGTTTAAAACTTTAGTCTTTGGTTTCATGGCTTATTTAGACACTTCAGATTTGTCTGAGATGGAGCACTAAGATTGCTAAATCTAATCTCTTATCTTCTCATTATTTTTGTAATATTAATTCTTCTATATCACAGCATCTATCAGAAAAAGTTTTTAACATCTTCTTACCATGTCGTAGATACTGAAGGCTTCATATCAACTAATGAGAGGCATAACATAGCAGACATATTATTTGTTATATTATTTTATTATTGGTTTACATATAAGAATATTTTTAGATTTAGACCTCTGAGCCAACTATTACAGTGCTATGATAAGGACTGCCTTTTTGTAAACTCTTCTCTATACACAAAAGAAGAGTATTTGATTTTTTTTTATTTTGGCAGGATGGGAGAAATTCAAAAGTTTTACATTATAAATCTGTGATTTCTACCATCTATAGCATAAAGGCTCTTATCTAGGTCATTATAAAATAATTAAAATTTCCACATAGATAAAGTTACTAAACTATATACCAGTTCTCAATTAAAATTCTTAATATCTTTGGATTTTGGCTTAATTTCTGGAGGACAAAGAGGGAAGGATACTTACATGGTACAGGTACAAAACTGAAGCTTACTTATGCAAAAATTTTAAAGTGTTTAAAACTATTGTCACTCAACATATCAAATATAATTGAAATACATTTTAATAGTAAGCAATACAAATGTTAATGGTTTTTTAAATGGCTTTGCACTGAAGTTTCGGTTTGGGAAATGAGAAAAAAGTAATAAACCACAGGATGCTTAGGGAAAAATTGTTCATAAGGTCAGAGAGGCTGAAGTTTTGAGGGTTTTTTAAATTGGAAATGTCAACAGTATTTCCATGGGTAATTGAAAGGACTTATGGTAGAGTCACAGAAGATGCTGAGTTTGAAAGGACCCATCAAGGACATTGATTCCAACACCTGGCCATGCTCAGGACACCCCAACAGCCACACCATGCGCCTGAGAGCACTGTCCAAATGCCTCTTCAGCTTTGTCAGGCTGCTGCTGCGAACACTTCCCTGGGGAGCCTGTTCCAGTGCCCAACCACCCTCTGGGTGAGGAACCTTATCCTGACATCAACCTAAACCTCCCCTGACTCAGCTTCAGGCCATTCCCTCAAGTCATGTTACCAGTCATGAGACTGAAGAGTTTGGACTTGATCCTCCTCTCCTCCCTGGGAGGTCTCATCTCCTGCAGGCTGAGCAGACCTAGTAACCTCAGCCACTCTCAAAAGGCTTCCCTTCCAGATCCTTCACCATCCTCATGGCCCTCCTGTGGACACTCTTGAGTAGTTTTATGTCTTAATGACTTGGTTTTCAACATGTACTTAGGAAGAAACATCAAATCAATTGTTTTATCTTGTTAAAATTAAATAATCTTCTTTTGTTTTTTTCCCATAACTCAGAAACAATGACAGCAAATAGTCACTCAGCATCTCAGATTAAGCTCTATCATCATTTATAGTTAATGGTATAAAAAACTCCTCACAAAACACCACAACTCCCCAAGAAGGCTACACAAATAAAATAAAATTTTATTTTTTTATACATATATATAGTGGTCTAATAATAATATAAGTAATACTATAATTCTTATTTTTGTCGTTTTCAGATTGCCGCTCTATAGAATTCTATTGTAAATATTTGATATCATCTCTTCTAGAGGAAATTATAAAAAACTTTAAGGGAAGATTTTTGCAATTCTGTTGAGGTTGTAGTCTTGTAAGCTTGTGTGTTGTAAAGATTAACTTTTCCTATGGAGTTTGTTACATATTCTCCATGACAGCAGTATTTTTCAGAGCTGATTACTTTGAACATTTTAGTAGAAGGACAAAATAAATGTTAAATTAAATTAAATTAAAGTGAATGATATACATTTCCATTACTCTGATTTTCTCAAAATCTTTCTATCATTAAAATTTTTGAATATGAATTTATTTAGAAAGTATTCATGGTAGAAATAAAGAAATAAATATCCCTTTCAGAATTCTGAAAGGTCTTTGGAGATAACAATTTTTATTGAAGATTTATCATGATTTTAATCACTGGTTTAATCTGATTTGTCAGTAACACTCTTGAAAAATTATTCATCTGAATTATTATTTTCTTAAAAATACACAGTAAAGTGACATATCAGCAATGGCTGACATAGCTATAACTACTCAAATAAAATTTAGAATACATAATATTTAAAGTAATATAAATTGTAAAACTCCACATAAGTAATTCCTCAGCTTAGGACTCCTGTTGCATCTGTCAGTGATTTCCCAATTACAAACTCTGTGAATATGGGCAGACAAGAATCCTTCTTGTTAAAGAAATATCACACTACTCTGCTTGAAATAATCCAAGTGTGACTTGCAATGCTTATTCTGGGTATAATTGTATAACACATTCATTTTGTGTCAGTAATTTAGTGTTGTATTGCCATTGCTACTCTGGTATTTGCAAGTCCTAAAATTATCCTTATTCACTCAGGATCTCTGGTCAGGCATGGCCTTGTCTGTGGCTGAGCTGGAGTCTGACACTCTTCCAACATATATTGCTGATGCCCCAGTAGAACTGAAGTGGTCTTTGGACTCACAGGTGTGGTTGGAGGCTTCAGGAAAGATTGTTCAGGATTTATGAAGTCTCTTAGGGTAATGAGCGTGGTACTTATTTGCAATGTAATTTAAAACTTTGAATCTTTGTGATTATCTTTGAAAGCTACTATATACATTATCATCAATTTTTAATCAGAATTCTCAATAGGGAACTTTACTCAAAAGCTGATGGGATGACACAACCTAGGGTTTTGAGATACTTGTTCAATGATTTGCTTCTATTTTGAGGGAAATTATGTGTTTGTGAAAATGTTTGTGTGTGTGCATGCATGTTTATTTGTCTAGATCAATCTGTCTTGTTTTAATGCTCTTGCAAGCCTCCTATATGACTTTAAAATGTGGCATAGACTCACATATTGACTGATAAGGTATAAAAGCCCTGCAGCATACACAAGTGCCCCAGCTGCATTCAAACAGAATTAAATCTTGTGCTATGCCACCTAGATGGAAGTATTAGTGCAATTAAATCTACAGGATTAAATAATGAGCCATGAAGTAGTTCCTCAGAAAAATTGTAAACATCAATAGCTGTTCCGACTGTTAGGTCGGAACTGAAAATATATATTGGATGGTCTCACCAGTGAAATTATAATTCTTTTAAAAACTACAGACTGTATGAATAGTTCTTTGATGAGAATGCTTACAGACATAACATCCATAGGACATATCAAAAATTAATTGACTGTTAATAATTCTGTTTTAAAAAGAAAAATTGAACAGTTTTGTAATCTGAAACACTGATCTACACACTATGGTAATCCTTAGTTGTATTGTGCTTTATAGTTGTATGCTGATTCTCTTAAATTGACAATATTTACAAATGCAATATAGATGCAGCTTCAAGCTGACAATCTGCAACATTATATGAGATAAAAATTTTAGTCTTCCATTCTCTTCTGTTTTTCCAACATATAATTTAAGTAATAAATAAATGAGTACTACAATCTGTTGCCTGCAATGTTCTTGAAGTAGGAATACATAATTTTTGGTATTATGCAAAACAAAGAAGCAAGTGTTTTTTGTGTTTTCTTCACATATCTTAATATATTTGCACATGTAGTTTTCTGGTTTTAGTAAGAGAAGATTCTAAGGCCAAATTCACAAATCAGACTGTTATTTATTCTACTTTCTGAAAAACTATAGTCTATTTAATAAAATTAAACAAAAACCATTAACCATTAACTCACCATTAGGACTTGTAAACTGGTCATGAAATATCAATGCACTGACCTGACAGAATTAGTTATTGCTGAGAAGTGTATAATTGTGATAAAATCAAGCTCAAACCTTTCCTGATCGGAGACTACCAATGCGTTGAGAAGACCAGGTCAATGTTTTTTTTCACTGCAGCAGATTTTCATCACAAACTGAATTTTAAAAAGCAAAGGAAAATCTTGTGGAAATGCAGCAGTGGAGATAGATTTCTTTAAAGACAAATTCTAAAAGACAAGAGAGAAATTTTGTTTTATTCTTTTCTCCTGAATATTATGTTTACATTCTATTGCATGGTACTTTATGGCACCCAAATAAAATTAAAATGCACTTTTATCAAAGTTAAAACGTTTTCAAGCAGAATATAGTTGCTTCATTGGGTCAAATTTTCTTGTTTCTGCAAGCAGGTCCTCCCTCTGTATGATTGTTTCTGTGATTCTGCGCGAGGTACTCAATTCTCTGCATGTTGTATTCAGATTTTTGACATTTTAGCCAATGTCATTTTTAGTAGTTGAGTTTTCAAGTGACAGGCACTGCAATGCTGTGACACTGAAATACTTTGCAGATGAAGATATTAGATACTTAGGAGTAAGTCAATAAAAGACTGAGTGAAGCAGTCAGAAAGAATTACTAATAACTTATGCTTGGTGTTAGATTTCCAACTCAGGAATTATTATTAATACATGTTCAAACTGCTCCTCCAATATCTAAGAATGGTACTTAGAGAAGATAATTTGGTGAGCATAAGGGTTTACTAAAGTCTTACCAAAAATACAGATTGCCTCTCAGTTATTCTAATTAAAGAATCACTAGAAATATTGTAGCAGTATATACTCACAAGTTTTATTCATGGCATTAATACATAAAATAAGATTTATGTGACTCCCTGTGATGCATATGAGAAGTTTTACTAGTACCATCATTGTAGTTAAATTAATAATAGAAATGAATACTATGAAAAATTGTAATTATTTAAAATATTTAACTGAATCTTCAAACTTTTTCTTCAATAAACATGTAGTACACGTTTCTACATATTTTAAATGAAAATATTCTAAGAAATTAAATGGTTCTTTCACTGTCCTCTGTTTCACCATATGGAAAATTTTACCAGTGAAATCTACCTTTTCATAGAACACAAGAGTGGTTCTCTCCTTCCCTTCCTCATAAAGGCATGAATTATCTCTCATTCAAAATGCATAATCTCCTCAAAAGCAATATATTTTCTTAACTATTACACAGAAATGAGATAGTTAGCCAGTTAGTCACTAGGTCAATTGGCAAAATAGCTATTTTGCTCCTAGCAGATGCTTCTCTATCTCTACTCATCTAAGTTGCCAGAGATATGGAAGTATAAGCAGATCTCTAACTCACACATGAGTGAAAAATACTTGTTTTGCTGTGCTAGAAAAACCATTTATCATGAACACCGTTTTTATATGCTGATAATGTTAAAGCAGAATCCCTGGTGTGACAGAAACTGCTCTAGTGACAGCTGTGCAACAAGCAGTAATTGAACATATTTAAAAATCTATCCCATGTACTGAACAGATTTCAATGTCTGCTTTGTTTAAGGTCCACTGAGTTGTGAAATGGTTGCTTCATTCACACAGATGTTAATATCTCCAGGCTCTTCTTTGTTGTTCCTCATTTGCATATTTGCAGTAAGTTTGCTGCTCATGAAGTCAGACACAGCTACTTGTCACTGCTCTCTGTTAGAATAATGCATCTTGAAGACAAAATACAAGAAACTGTAATTACACCTCATTAAGATTTAAGGAGAAAAATAATAAGAAACATACCAATAGGTGTTCAGTCACCAATGCTTCATTACTTTCTTTACTGTTTAAATACCTGTTTCTGATGAATATAAATTACTTAGGGAACACAATATAGTTTTGAATCAGTGTAAGAGCCTCTCTTTGTTCATCTATGAACACATTCTGATGCAATGATCCAACAAGATATTGGAGTTTTATATGATTATTAAATGTTATACTTGATCATTCCATGGAAAAAATTGAAGTTTCATTTAGTTTTATCTATTCTTTGAGAATCACAACATGATTCTGAATACTCAAAAAAAAACCTGAACAAAAGGCACAAATAAATTAATTAATTAATAATAAAAATACTAAAAATGTATTTGTTGACTGGCTAAAAATTGCAGCCAACAAATTCTAATATCAATGACCATTCATCTCTGCAGTACATTATATGAAAATTAATTCTATATCATTGCCAGCAGGTCAAGGGAGATGATCCTGCTGTTCTACTCAGCCCTCACCTGAAGTGCTGTGCTGAGTCCTAGGCAGTCCTCTTAGTACAAGAAAGAGATGGAGATCCTGGAGCGAGTCCAGGTTACTACTACAAAGAGGATTAAGGGACAAAAATATCTCTCGTACGAGGAAAGGCTGAAGGAGCTATACCTGGTTAGCCTCAAGGAAATGTAACTAGGAGAAGCTCTCATTCATGCATATAAGTATCTGAAGGGATGTGCCAAGAGGATGGATCCAGACTCTTGGTGATGATGATCAAGAGAATAAGAGGATACCAGCAGAAGCTGAAACCGAGGAAGTTCCACTGTGGGAGTGACTGAGCACTGGAACAGGTTACCCAGAGAGATTGTGGAGTCTCCTTTCCCGGAGATACTCAAAAGCCATCTGGACACAATTGTGAGCAATGTACTCTAAGGAAACCTGATTGAGAACAGAGGCTGTACTAGATCACTTCCAGTGGCCCTTTCCAACCTCACCTACTCTGAGATTCTGTGATTCTGTGATCAAGATGTGAAATCCAAGGTGTTTAGAGGGAAGAAGAATAATCTTCCTTTACAGAGCATAACAGAAAAACAACCAAAACATGCTGACTTTGTCACATTGGTTTTTTTAATTCTCATTATGGAAATATCAAAAGACACAATGCATATTACAGTTATCACTGATAGAACAGCTAAAACTAAGATTTGAGTTTCAGGAAGTTGTGATTCTTGTTTATAGAAGCACAAATCACTGTTATTGTAAGAGTTTCTCTTCAATTTTTGAAAATTCTTTATGTTATAAAAACCTTTAACCTAAAATTGTTATGCTTATATCTTACAGGTTCTCAGCAAATTTATATTTACTTTGTCAGGTTACAGGTAGACCAGAAATATTATATTCTAGCGTGATGAGTTGGCCCTGTCTGTCTTCCAGCCACCCACCCAGTTGCTCTCTCACTCTTTTACTTCAAAGGGACAGGGGAAGAAGTAACAGGAAAAAGTCTGTGGGTTAAGATAAAGACAGGGAGATCAGTTATCAGTTAGAATCTAAGAAAAAACAAACTCAGCTTGAGAAGGGTTAATTTAATTTACTGCCAAGCAGATTTGAAGAATGAACAACAAAAAAACCCAAAGACATGTCATTCCCTTCTTTCTCCTCCCATTTCCTTTTTCCCCAGTCTCAATATCACTTCCTCATTCCAGAGTCCTCTTCCTCCCTCTTATCTCAAAGAGGTGCAAGTAATGGGGGCAGTGATCAATCCATAAGAATTTGTTTCTACCATGCTTTCCTCTTCACATTTTTCCTCTCATCCACTGTGAGTTCTTCCCATAGGCTACAGTTCTTCAGGAATGTTCATATCTTCTAGTGTGGGTGGTTCATGGTCCTCCTCATAGAGTCTATCCTCAGGGAGCATCCTTCTTCCAACACTTTGTCACTTGCATCCAACAAATACAACCTGAAAATTAATTTTACTTACACTGCATATTCCAAAATTACTTTTTCATGGGCATTTAGTTTAAAACTTATCCCTACAAAAGAAAATATATGAAGTAGTATAAACCTAGTATTCTGCTACTTACAGCTGAACACTGAGATAATATCCTACTAGGTTAAAAGTATTTTTTGCCTTCAGTGGAAAGTTGGGGCACTGACTATAAACAAATGGATAAGGTTAATTGCCAATTACACAGCAATAGCTTAGAGGGCTGTCTGATAAAAAACTGTGTTTTGTTAACCTGAGAAAATGATGTGTGTTGAAGTTATTTCGCTCACAGCATGGATGACAGCTGTGCCCAGCTTTCTAAGAGTAAGGAAATTATCACAATTTGCAACAATGAAAATTCTGAATTTTTTTTGATTTCTAGGAGGATTTGGACTTTTGGGGGATGTATTTTGAGTTTTTGAGGGTTCTTTTTTAACTTTTTTTTTGTTTATTTGTTTGAGGTGGGTTTTTTTTGTTTTGTTTTGTTTTGTTTTTTGTTGTTGTTGTTTTGTTTTTTGTTTTTCTTTTTTGTTGATGGGGTTGAGTTTGGGATTTCTTGTTTTGCCTTTAAGCAAGAGTGGTTTGGGAAATCTGAGTGTTATATAATGGAATCTGAGCATGCATGGATTTTCACTTTATTCTAAAATCCCATGAGATATACGTTTACTCTTGTACACTTTCAGCGGCGAGTTTACAAATTAGAGCAAATAACAGTTAGCAGAATATATACATGGGGATTATGCAAACCACTATGGTGATAGTCAGCATTAAACAGATTAGTGGGAGCTGCTGGAAGAATATAACCAACAAAAGTACCTAATGACACACCAGCTAATGGGGATTAATGGGACCATAACTTGTATGATCAACAATGCGTCCATTAAGCAGGTGTGGCTACTGGCAAAAAAAAAAAAAACAAAAAAAAAAAACAAAAAACAACAAGATCAGCGGTAATTCATGTGAAACATCACAATCCAAATTACCTTCAACAGAGAGGGGTTGGAGAAACCTGAAAATTCAGCACTGTTGTAAGAAACAAAAACCTGTTCTCAGAGTTAGAGGCAGAACGAATTGTTTTATCAGTCACTTAACTGGAGGTTAAGGATGCAGATGTTATCCCTGCTATGAAATGAATGTCTGTTTTGTGATTTTTTTTTTTTGAGAATTATTACTGATATTACTGACTGGAGTTCAGTTGCAGTTTAAGACACCAGAATTAAAGGGTCTACATCCTATATCTGTAAGCAGAAGCTAAGAGCTCCTTAATGCTTTAAAATCTCAAAATACAAAGGTTTTGATTTATTTACACAGGCATCAATTTTATCACTCAAACAACATTTAGCACTTTTTGAGATGCCTGTACAACCATCTTGTTGCTACTTGGGTCATGAGTCTCCTCTATCTTATTTACCTTCTTTGTGTGGCAGTTATCAGTAGGCCAGAGCATTTCAGGTAGTGTTAGATACCTGTGTTTAGCTCCTAGTTCATACATTCAATGAAGTCAGGAGGAGGAATTTGATTCCTCCTGAAGCAGGTCTTTACTACCTCAGTTCTGAAATTTCTGAATGGAGCTGACAGCTATGGCAGAGAATCCACATACTTTCATGTACTAGATAGGTAACTGTATGCCACCTGGGTTATACTGTGGTGTCTCAAATGACACAAAATGTCTGTTTTGGCCTAAGACAAAATGCAATCTCATGTCCTTTATGGGAATTAAGACATCTAGCTGGCAGTCAGAACCTTCATATAGGTATCTAGATTTTAAAGTGACTTATTATCAAATGCATTCCTATTCAGTAGGCTAGATTTCTTTGCTTTGCCACAGTTGCCTAATGCCTTTTCAAATATCAAAGGTTTTGTAGCCTATCAACACATTGACACTCCAGGTAGGGTATGGGTCCCTTGCAAACCTCCCATACTATAGCAACTTCCCCATACAGAACTCTTGAATACCTTTGAGATGTAAACAGCACGAAGTCCTTGTGTTCCCAGGTTATGTAATTAAATCAAGCCTATAATTTTTTAATTCCCTGTATTTTTTTCTCCATATTAACTGCATATTAAAAAAGCTCAATTTACTTAATTTCAGTTTTCTTGGGAGAAATGAAGAATAATTGTTTGTTGCAACTTTTTACAGTTAGAGCTCTTGAATTGTATCCAAGCCCCACTGCTGTTAAAAACTGCAGCAGCCACAATGGATAGCGTAGAAGAAAGAACTAAAGAGAATGGAGTCTGTCAGAAAATTGCATAGCCAATCCAGAAAAGCCCAGAAAATAAGATAATCTAAATTAG
Organism: Geospiza fortis; assembly: GCF_000277835.1. Lineage (NCBI taxonomy): Eukaryota > Metazoa > Chordata > Aves > Passeriformes > Thraupidae > Geospiza > Geospiza fortis. The sequence continues at coordinate 220,748 of NW_005054418.1, read as the reverse complement.
CTTCTTTAAACTAGGCAACATTAACTGTTAACTCTGGAATGTTTCAAATCTTTTTCCTTGGATTTATAAAAATGTGCTTTTATATCTTGTACGCAGGTGCACTGAAGAACATTCAATTTTCCATCTAGTCAGCAGCATTTTCTTGTCTACAATGTTCCAGCTCCCTCATGCTTTGCAGCCTTGTTGCCTTTGTGATTCCAAAGGCCTAGATATAGGCTTATTTTCCAAGCCATCTTCACTTAACTTTTCATTTTATTGGCCTGATTTATGACTTCATTATACATGAAACACAGGTGAAAAATGTGTGTTGCTTTTCCCCACTATCATCACTGCTTTGTTTTTCGAGTTGTGGGTTTTTTGGTTTTTTGTTTGGTTGGTTGGATTTGTTTGGGGTTGGGGGATGGTTGTTTATTTGAGGGGCTAATTTTAATCTACAGCTTAATTTATGTGTTTCCTGATGATACTTGGTGTAAAAGATCGGCATCAGTTTTATAGAATGATGTACAGGGCCAGCCTCAATGTAATATTTTTTGATATTATGAACATTACCTAACCAATTTGGATTTACTTGCCTTTTTAAGGGCCAATCACAATTTATCAGCTTGATTCATGGACCTCATCCTTCACTGACTCTCCATAATGGCATCCACATCATCCAATATATTTTTCAGATTCCTTTAGTTCCCATCCCTTTAAACTGCCAGCACTTTTCTTTTTGTTCTTTTTTCCTTGCTGGAATACATGCGAGGCCAATGAAGACAACACTTTTCTGAAGGTATTGCAAGAAATGAAATTGCATTAAATCTTTTTGCTTCAATTAAACTATTGACAAGAGTTTACAATAAAAGCAATTGAGAAAATCAGAAAGTGCTATTAACCACACCAAGTCCAACTCTGGGTAACTCCCTCTCTTTGCAAAAAGCTAATGTGAATTAAGACAAAAGGTCCAAATCTTCTTCTAACTAAATCACAGCATTGGAAATAATCTCACTTTTTTGAGATGTATGTAAGTCTAATCACAAGTTGCTGTATAACATTAAAAACACCAGACACCTCTTTAGTATATACAAAATATAAACATTAAATTGGCAAACTAAAAGGTTTGATAAAGTACATAAATATATTACAAATAGAGCATTTAAATGTTAAGCTACAATAGGTGGGGAAGAATGTTTTATTGAAGTAGGTGCTAGTCTGTTAGAGAATTTTTATGCAAATAATTATCTGTAAAATTACTACCTTTTTTAGATTTTCATGTAGGCATAACTGTTAGGCCAAGTCATTACAATGTCACCTACAATAAGACTCCCCAGTGAAAATAACACACATTCTTAGGCTATTTCCATTGCTGTTGCTTCCATAAGGATTCACTGAGACCAACAAAAACATGGATAATAATTGGCTAGTACATCTCTGAATTACATCTTATTAGTATTTATGTCATTCATTTTAAGACACAAATTGATCAGTCACCACATCTTGCTTTTTCCTCCATTGTTTATCACTATAAACTAAGACATCAAATTTTAATATTGTTATAGATAGTAGAAAATGGTATACATGTTACAAAACCAGCTCCATTTTAATTTCCTGGGTTGTTTTTTTTTGTTTTGTTTTTTGTTGGGTTTTTTTTGACTTTGCCTTTATGTTGTTTTGTTATGTGTTTTTATGAGTGTTTCAGGCAGAATCTATTTAATTAAGTTTTCTCTAAGTTGTATTATTTAAACACTGGAAAGATATAACTATATCTCAAGTGATTTATGGTTAGAAAATTTTGAAAAAAGATCAATATTTTGGTAGGAATTCTTAACTTAGATGAACTTAAGAAAAGTAGCTTATTTTGAGGCAGCTAAAATTCTAGTTGTCATTTTTAAATTATAAATCTTTGGAAGTCAAGGGCAAGTGTCTCCACCATAAGAGGAAAACCAGCTAGGACATTAGGACATAGAGCCCACTTTTCAGTCTCTAATAATTTAAGAAAATGTATCTAGTAGAAATTATCTGGCTCATTTAATTTACTATTTTCTTCTTTTTTTGTATTCTTTAATTCTTCAGAAGTAAATATATGACTTGTCTCTCTACTGTTCCTCAGCTATAACCAATCTCAAATAGAAAACCATTTTTTTTATAATTTTCTGTTTGAAGCAGTACTGTTCACATTTTTTTAAGTTGAAAGCCATTTTGATTTATTTCAAACATACTTCTATCATGTTCTTTATCTACCAACTAGATACTAGAGATTCAAATGGCTGTGCATGATTAAGAACCATCGGTGGTGGGTGGAGTAATTATTCTGCTTTTTCCACTACACGATATTACTGCTGAGAGCTGTCTATTCTTTCTGTGGTTCACTGGCAGCTGCTAAAATTTGTGATGCAAAATAAATTGTGCCCTCTAGAAAACACTAGTGGTGGAGATGGTGGTGGTGTTTTTGTTTGTTTTTTTTTTTTTTTCCTGGTTTAGTTGTTGTTATTGTTATTGATATTACTATCTTGTTGTTCAGTTGCTTTTATTAGATAAAATAATTTTAAAGAAAGCTTTCCCAAATTTAAATAAATTAATAATTTTCTTTTATACAGGTTTCAAATCACCTCAACATTTGTAATAGGAAGATCAGTCACAGTATGCTTAAACTACCAATGGCATACTGAAGGAAAGAAGAGTTGAGTGGGTAGGTGCAAATGTGAGGTGATTTGTCTTACCTGTATTCCAGCATCTACAAACAACATCATCAATGCACATAGTCTGCTCAGTTTGTTTTACCATTCATGGACATAAATAGTCTCAGCCATAGGGCAACTTACTTATGTGTATGATATCAATCTTAAAAGGAGATTAATTGCCTCTAGAAATGCCTATTTCCTTTCATGGATCATGAAAAGAGCTTAGATGACTAGTTTATCCTGAACAGTCAACTTTTAGCTAGAAGAAATTAGATTAAGTAAATAGAGGACATAACATTTAACTGAAATACAAAAGCATGACTGGTGATATTTTAATACTAGTTTCATGAGAAAGATTGTAAACTTGAGAATTTTAATAAAATGTATAATAAATACAAATTAAATTCAACCTTTATGCTTTCATCTGTCCACGTGCAGCTGTTTTATGCTATTTAAGATGTGATATGTTATGAGAGGTATTTTTTTGAGTCTGACAAATGAGACATTGGATTTAGAGGAAACCTGCACATGTCTGAATTGGCAGATAGAGACTACCTAAAACATAATAAATTATTTCCTACAGCAGTAGTACTATTGCTGTTTGTAGAATTGAAAGCACACTAAAAAACCCTAGTTTCCGATACATGGCAAAACAAGCAAGCATGTGACTAATCTAAGGACCCTAGCAATAAAAAACTGAAGAACTGTAATTATAAATGTAATCCAGCACCCTCCAGTCAAGGCTATCACTATCTGGAGTCCCTCAACACCTCTACTATGCACCAAGAGGTGGGCTTTGGGTGGACCCTGTGGACACACACAGCTGCTCACTCAGTCCTCTCCCCGAGAGGAGAGGGAGATAACTGAAGGAACATGAAATGACTTATAGATCATGTTAACAGTAGTTTCGCAGGCTAAGCAAAACATGTACACACAAACAAATAACAGATAAAAGAAAGAAAATAATTTATTCAGTGCATCCCATTGACAGGTGGATGTTTACTGACTCCTTAGCATGGTATGACTATGTGTAATAGCTTCTTAGACAGACAAGTGCTATAAACACAAATGTCCCTGTCTCCTCCTCCTTTCCTTGAACTTTTACTGCCAAGTACAACATCATATGATATGGAATATTTTTTTGGTAAACTTATGTCAGGTGACCCAGCAGTACCCCTCACACCTTCTTGCCCATGCCCAGACTCCTCATTGTGTCAGAAGAAAACAGCTTGAAACTGTGCAAGCATTTTTTGGCAACAGGAAACATTGGCAAGCTCGGTCTAACCCCACTTCTAAGGCAGAGTCAGCTGAAACATGTTGGCCAGGACTGTGCCCATTTTTGCACAGTCCTGCACAACTGATTGAGTTGTGGCTACTTTGAAAGTTTCACTACTTTTGCAGCAAAAAGAAGCATTCTCTCATGTTCAGATGGAATTAGTTTTTCTGTTCTCTGTCAGGTCCTGCCCTAGTAGCGATCACTACTGAGAAGAGCCTGTCTCCTTTTTCATTCCCTCTCATCCAGTTTTTAAGCATACTGATAAAATCTCTGCTGAGCCTTCTCCTTTTTCAAGCAGAGTTGAAGTTTTCTCAGCCTCTGTCCTAACCCATCATCAAGGTGGTGATGTCAATGAAGATGTAAAATCATATCCAGTAACAATCCTTTATAATCAGCTGTCAAAAAAACTTGTAACCACTAATTAAAACCCTTTTAGGTCAAAAGGTCCATACTCCAATTTTCAGCTTTCAGGTCTGTACTCCACCACTTTGGCTATATGTATTCAATTTTTATCTTGCCAGTGTGTCTAGGAAGAAGCAAGCTGAGGATAATGGTTTGGAATAATTTGTGATTTTCCCAAACAATTCTTTCACTTGGCAATAGTTTATAAGAGGACTTATTCCATTACTTTGCCAGGTACTGCAGCAAGTACAAAAAAACAGAAGAAATACCCCAATTACTTCAAAACCACAGATATAAATGGAATGGGATAAGAATATAATTAAATTGAAATTATTTTAGCTTAATAAATTCCATAACAATAATTATAATTATTTTTCATATGTTTTTATTTTATTTTTTCATCAGCCAATCCATTTGCATAAATATATGATTATTAACTTCAAAAATCATCCAGTAAGTCATGTAGACTGACCTTTTAATTGCTACCATTCTTCTCAAAATAGGTTTTATTAAGACCAAAGGGTAAGTTTACAATCCAGCAATGTCGAGTACTAAAGAATTTACATTGGCTCAATTTTGGCAATTAAATGGATTTTATTTTATGAGTGAGTACTAAAATATAATCTATATGATTAATTTGCTTTTTCTACAGTTCTAAAACATTCAATTGGTTCCTGTGTAATTGCTATGCCCAAGGAATCTCAGGGAAAAAAAAGATCAATCTTTAGAGAATCAATTCCTGATACGAAAGGAGCCTGCTTCAGGACTGCTCTACTGTCCCTAAAATAAAACTGTTCATCTAAGCAGAGGCAGCATTCAGAATCTTACTTCTCTCTTTGAACACTGTGGCTATTAATTTCTGAATAATGCAAGGAATATAATCAATGAAAGATAAAACATTTCAGCCTAGTCACAACAAGAATGAAATGCACAATTGCAGAAGTTGCACAGGGAGGAAATGAGCAGAGATATATATATATGTATGTATATATATATAAAATATTTCTTAATCGTTTTTTATCCATAAGGAGGTGAAAAAAGTGACATTCTAAGTTACTCAGCTGTCCATAATTCTGGAAAGAATTTGAATAGGAAAATAATATTTACTTTACTATAAGTATGAATTTCTGCAATGTGTTTTACATCTAGCAGTATACTTTCAGGATGTTAATTTACTGTCATATCAAACTCTTTATTATTTCATAATTTAGACGTTTTACTGTATTATGCTATTAGCACTTACTAGATGAGAGCTAGAGCGTGACTCATGAGAACTAATTTTGTCAAAATTTACACACTTAGTCTTTATCTTTTTGCTAAGCTCTTGCTCTCTTTTCCCAAATCAAAAAGTATTCTCCCTGTACACTGTTTGAGCAAAGATGAGTACTTAAAAAAATATTATTGAACACTTCTCTCAAAAAAGTTAACCTCCTGCAAGATCTACCGGCATTTGTCTATCAGGAAGCGCTGAGAGCAGAGATGTGTTGCAGGTCCCATACCTTTATGGCCCTTAGCCCTCAATGTTACAAATAGAGGCAGATGCTGTCCGAGAGCTCAGGATCAGAAACAGAAAATCTTATTGGTAGCTATCTGCATTTGTTTTTCTAACAAACAAATATAAGACTTAAAATTTCTTATTTTGCTTCTTATGAAATATATTGGATGAACAATAAATGTGGGAACGACTAACAAGGTTCTGTGTATTATGACCTTAGAAGTGAGCTTGGTGAGCCTGGAGAGAAGCAAAGTCAAGAATTTTGTAAGAATGGACTTTCATCTGTTTAAGAGCAGGTGAATAAGAACCCCTGGGTCACTGTCTTTAGGGAGAGAGGGGCTGGCCAAAGCTGGAAACTACTTAAGGCCAGTTTTCTTAGAGTTTAAGAGCTCTCTATCCTGCTGTGTAGAAAATCAAGTAAGACAGGTTGGAAACTGGCGCGACTAAGAAAGAATCTTCTCCTCAAACAGAGAAGAAAGAAATAAATGCAGAGCCAGGTGAGGCAAGGGTAGGTGATCTGAGGACATCATCAACACAACGTGTTTAAGAAAAGACTGAGTGTGGCACTCAATGCCATGGTTTAGTTGAGTGTTAGGGCATGGGTTGGACTCAACGACCTTTAAGGTCTCTTCCAACCTTGTCATTCTGTGAATTGTGTGAATTCTGTGAACAGTATGCTGATGGCACGAAGTTGAGCAGTGCAATTGATATGGACAAGCTTGAGAACTGGGCCCATGAGAACCTCATGAAGCTCAACAAGTCCCAGTGCAAGGTGGTTTTCTTTTTTTCTACCAGAGTGGAGCAGATGTCTCTGCTGCAACCCATGCAGAACTCTCTGCTGGACCAGGTAGGCATGCCCTGAAGGAAGCTGCTGCTTGAGGAAAGGAGTCCATGCAGGAGCTGGTTTACTAACAGGACTTGAGGCCCATGGGGAACCCACACCAGAAAATCTGTTCCCAAGGGTTTGTGTCCTGTTGAAAGGACCATGCTGAAGCAGTTCACGAAGGTCTAAAATCTTTGGGAAGGACCCAAGTTAGAGAAGTCCAGGAAATGCTTATTGCAAAGACTTCAGCTCTCTCTGTTGAACAGTTTAATCATTACAGATAAACATATTCTCCCACCCTCCCAAAACCAGCTTGAACCTTCTCAGAAACCATAAATTTAATTCTGTTGTCCCAAATGCTCTTTCAATGCACCATTGTGCTATTGAAAAAGATGGATAAAAATATGTATATTTACACTTGCTGTTCTTCAAAGGAGACAGGGGAATTTGTGCTGATATGTGAAGTAGAATGAAGAACCTATGTAGTTTCTTCCCTTTTTTTTCCTTTATTGGGAAGAGAAATGAGAGCATATTTCTCACTGGAAGTGTGTGGAACGAATATAATTCTTCTTGCATGTATATAGAGAGAATACGCAATTAAATGCAAATGCAATGTCCAAACTCAGTATAAGCAACAAAAGAAATTTGTGCAGATTCATCCCTGTGAATGCAAGAAATATTTCTAAGACTGGAAAAAAAAGTTCTGATGGAAACCCTTCAGCCATTTCCAGTTCTTTAGATTCTTAGATCTAGTTGTGCAGAAAAAAAAATTAAAATAACATAAACCCCAATAATTTTAAGCCCCAGCACGTTTAAGTTATAAAATTACAAAAGAGAGAGGAAATTTATTTGAAAAAAATTATAGGAGCAGAAACAGTTTTCTGCCTAATAATATCCAATACACTGAATAATACTATCACGCAGAAACGTATGAACTTTGTCTCTACAGATAATGGTCTTCGTTCCAAGAAAGGAACTTGTTTATAGATTTTTAACCTTCTAAATATATCTCTTTTTGCCATTTCTTTTTCTTATTATAAATTTATTGCATCATGAAACTGAGAAAAGGATATTTGTTTTCTTTCTTTACAAAGAGTATACTTAAATGACACTGAGACTAGATTGTAAATAATAAAACTTTCTGGTTTTCAATGTGGTTTTTGTGCTCTCTATTCTATATACCATCCAGTATAAACTAATAATGTTTTATTACAATAGTTATTAAAGAATTCAGGAAGGATTAATTACAGGAAGGATTAATTACTAAAATCATATCAAAGTTATCAAATGAAAGTGTTATTTGGACTGGTGATTTTTAGTGTCTTCTGTTCATTTTTCCATTCAGTCTTAACCAAGACATCTAGAAAGAACATGCCTAAATTTAATTTTGATTTAATAATACATGTGTACTGTATGCAATCTTTAAATTCTTATTTGTTGACCATGGTAAGAAAACAGACAATACAAGCAGATGTCATTAAACACTGGGAATCAGTAAATGCTTGGTAAACAGGGCTTGCAGAAACAACCACATGTATCACTTCAAGCTCTGACGCTTTTGTGGACGCAGAATTTGCATTTCAGTCGTTTCTATTCAGTTAGCGAGATTTATTAATCTCTTCTATGTCTTCTTGGGGTACTTGATGTTCATTTGGAAGACAAGAACAGATCTTTTAGAGTTAAAAAGAAAAATCCTTGGTTAATATTATCTGTTTGCTCAGATCCAGTTTTTGGGAGTTTGTTGGTTTTCTTCTTTGAGTTTTTTCTGCATTTGTGTGGTATTTTTGTTTGGTTTTTGGTTTGGTTTTCTGTTTTGTTCGGGTTTTGTTTGGTTTTGTTTGTTTGGTTTTTTTTGTTGTTGTGTTTTGGGTTTTTTTTTTTTTTTTTTTGTTCACTTTTTGGAGGTTTTTTGTTAATGTGGGTTGAGGGGGGAATTTTTACACTTGCTGTTTGGGCTTGGGTTTTTTTGTGTCTATTTTCCAAACAAGTCACATTCATATTACTGTTGCAATAGCAGCCTATTCAGTGGACCAGTGCATACTAACAAAACCATTAATTTTTTGATGGATTGCAGTGTTGACTGCATGAATACACAGTGATGTTTTATAGGCTTTCCATACAGTGGAAAATGTATAAGAGTTTTCAGATAATAGATGTTGCATATTGCTTTTCTTAAGGGATGTTTTTTATTCAGTTAGCCACTATTCACTTCTACTTGCTTTTCATTAGAAGGCTTTTTGATCGTTGGCTGGGAAATTATAACATATGTAAGCAGGAGCAAGGGACTATGTATACCAAGGATTTAGAAATGTGCTTCCTCTTATCAGGCACAATGTCCTCTAAGGGTGCATTTTACCTTTAATTTTTAAATTATTGTGTGCAAACCAAAAGGAATTTGATATCTGCCTGAATGAACATAAATATATATATGTAGGAAAAAATGGTGCTTTTATAAAAGTGTTGGGTTTTTTTTGTTTGTTTGGGGTACTTTTTGTATGTCTTATTATACATTCAAGTATATGCACTTTGAACAGACCCACAACAGATCAAAGGCAGGTACCATAGCACACAATTTTGACATCCATCTGTGTTCACTAAGGATGCTAAATGATAACATTGAACTGGACAACAATTCTGTCACGGATAAAGATAATACCACAAAATACAAATTCAGGGAATATACATAAAAAACAGACCTAAGCTTGTTATCACAGACCTTTGAAGCTTTGGGGCAGAGCTTAGTCTCTGAAATGTTGACAAAAGGTCTTTCCCTGTTTATAACAGTATAGCACTGGCCAGATGCATTATGGAACTTGGGGAGTTCTTTTCTCCCCAAATATCAGGATACTGTACTTCATGGAGCTTCACTGAATCAATGACACACCATAATACTTGAGAAAATAAATGGTGTGTATTAGAATATTTGCATATAAACAGAACTGTGGGAAAATGTTCTCCCAGCTGCAAAACCAGACAAGCAACCTCCTTTAAATTCAGAGCCTTCCTATGCCAGCTGATTCATGGTGAATGCTGAACATAAAGGAGACATTAAAACTGTGCAACTGAGCTGATGAGAAAGTTAATTTCATGTATTATCCTACATAAAAAATATATATGTAGATAAGACACAAAAAAAAAGCAATATGTTATATAAAAAATTAAATTATATTTGTGTTATTTTAAATATGTAATATATTTAAATGTTTTCTATCTTTTTAATCTCCCATGTTTTCAGGAACTGGTAATAAAATATATTTTCATGAGAAAGGATTTTATCCATGGTAAAATTAGTAAAAAATTACCTCAAATGTATTCCAAAATATTGATTCATTTCGGTACAACTGGTGAAATAGCAATTAATAAAAAGTAATTTAAAAACTGTTTAGGAAATTTGTATTTTTAAGAGCTTTTTTATTATGATTATGGTTTTAATTTTGACACTCTTGCATCTTAAGCAATTAAAATACTTGAATAACAAATTCTTTTTTTCTAAGATTAAACAAAACATTTCAGATTAAGCTAAAATGAAATTTTTTATTTTTGTAATTAAAAATGGGAAGGAAATAAGAAAAAATTCTGAATAAAATCAGCAATTTCATAATATTTAATTTTTAGTTTTGCTTTTAAACAGAAGCATCTAATAGATAATATCTGAGTTGAGACTATAACTGTGTTCCTACATGTTTAGATAAGTGGTATGTGGGAATGTTATGAGGATGTAGGAGAAGGAAATCCTTTCATAAATATGTGGCTAATGATGAGTGCATTAATTTTGTCCAATAAATCATGAGTCTCAAGGTTGCATGGAAGATTGTTCAAGTGCAAATGTTGGCATTTGCAGTGACTGAAGTGTGCTGTGAGGTGTAGCACTCACACCCCATACTTTGACCTGGACATGATGAAGGCATAAATCACTCTGGCAGGATAGCATGCAGGCACCTGGCCTAGAAAAGGGGTGTGTGGAGTGGGGAACACCCAAGAACAGTGTGTTTGGAAGGTACAGTCATTAGAGGGTGAAGCATACAGGAGGTGTGAGCCAAATCTCTCTGGCCTAGTGTAAAATGGGTTGTGAGCTATACCTTATTCTTGGCACACATGTTTTGTCATTTCTTTTGAGCCAGCCAGCAGTGATAATGATTCAGAAGTTTGATAATAAAGAAATTTTTTTTCTCTCTGCATATTCAGTCTAGGATGCAATCTGACTATAATTGATGGAATAGCTTCTCAAACTGTGTATTGATAAATACTTCAATTTCAAGATGAGACTATTTCAGCATGTGGATTCTAATGACTAACTACATTTTTTTTCTGTCTGTTGCATCAGTAGGAGAGCTAAGAAGGGCAAGGTGAAAGCAGGTATCATGTTTGAAAATAAATATATCTGCTAACACAGACATCCCAATGAAATGACAAGACTGAGTTTTACCCAGCTGTGCAGAAGTAATAATTTGACAGAAGGAAAAATGAGTTCTAATATTTTTCTATGTCTTCCTGCAACTTTAGCTCCTCTTATATGCACAGTAAATAAATGTTTCTTCATGTCTGTCTGGAATTGAAGGAAGACTGCATCATGAACTTTGATGCTCTACAGCCAGTATATAAATAAATAATAAATATTGAAATTATGAGCTTTGTAAAATTCTCAAGGGGCTCTTGAACAGAAAGATGACAGTGTGAGCTGTTGAAAAACTCTTTCTTTCCTAGCTATATTAGGTAATAGCAGTAATAATATAAAGAAGAGTGGAATCAGCATAAATGACAGTACCATAAAATAATGTTTTGCAAGCCATTAAAACATTAATTAAGGGTCTTAGTTCAATAATTCTTGATTCACAGATGCATTTTTCCAACAGCTTAAATCTAAAAACCATGTCTATGTTTCATAGAAGCTAGTAGCAATTAGCTACATGATTTATGCTAAGAATCTATTAAGGTTTTTTGAAAAACAGGGAATGTTTTCTGAAATAAGAACTTTTTCAATAAAATAATGGCTGATTTAAGAAATATGGGAACTACATTTGACAGACAGAAACAAAAATTTAATACGTTCAGGAAAGTTTGTTGATGGAAATTCATTTTATGAGTGATTTTAAGTTTTTGGGGTCCAAAATGTTCCATTTGTTGAAGGAGAGAACAAGGACATATTATTTATCAATGCCTAGACTCATGGAAATAAGACCTAACATATTCCGTATAAATCATGCTAAACTGGCAGGGTGAAAATCACAGAGAGTATTTTTCAGATCTTTCTGCTTCAGACCGATCATTAAGCTGACACACTTTTCATTTCAGGTTTGTATTTTTAAATACTTACAACAGCTGTGTGCTAGAGATTTATGGATTCTAATTTTCTCTGTATTGTGAATAACGAGCATTGAATATTTAATATTTTTGTATATCATTCTCCGTCATACTTTATAAGGGTAAAAAAGAGAGAAATACAGACTTTTTCATTTTCAGTCTTAATTTCCATCAAGTTGCTCTCAAAAATCTGATGAGCATTCAAGAAGAGATGGGTGTTCTTAAAAAAAGTACGACCAAATAAACATTGAAAGTCTGTTGCCGTTTTACAGTAAACATGAAACCAAATTTTCAGTAAAACTTATCCTACTTTGAAATGCATTTATTCATCACTAATATAATAAATGTATTAAAACAAAGTAATACAGGGGCGTATATTATGATAAATAAGCTATATTTTGAAATTGTACTGAATATTTACTATGATGAAAACATGATAAAAATCCTCAAACAAAAAAATCACACCCAAACAAAAAACACACAAAAAGCCCAAACAAAAACAAACAAACAAACAAAACCTAATAATCAAAAAACTGAAAATAAACCAACAAAACAAAAAAAACCCCAAAAACAAGGAAGAAATTGAATGAAATAATGAACCAACATATAGATCTTAATATTTTTTACCTGGCTGCTTCATTTTTTCAAGGATTAACATTTTTTTTAATTTATGGCGTTCTCTGCCTGTTTTCAAAATGCTGTATTCCAGTTTAACCTTATATCAAATACTACTAGATAGAAGACACAGATATCCTTCAGCATTTTTTCTGATCAGTATACTTTTTTCTTATTGTTTAATTGCTTAATTATTGCTAGTTTAGATCCAGGAGCAGAGAGGGACAAAGGAAGGAAAAAAAAAAAAGAAGTAAAAGGAAAAAAAACAACAAAGCAAAAAAAACCCCATCATTTTTAAGCATTATGTTTTCTGTGTTGAGTAGTACAGCCCAGAATATCCTTTTCCTAAAGTAAATCAGAACGCAAGTAGGTCACATAAGTGAAATAAATGAGTTTTCTAGTTTATGTGTGTGATGCTTATTAGGTAGAATAATGCAACCAGTAAGTGCAGGAGTATAAATGTGGTGAGTGTACACACTTCTTGAGATCTTTAAACAAACCAGATATATATGTGAATGTTAGTTTAGTCATTGTTTTCAGAATGGCATGGCAGCTTTATTTAGAAGAGTACTTCACTACCAGGCTTAACTGTCTTCTTATCTTATTGATTGTGAAGGCAAAGTTAAAATGTTATTGAATCACCACTACATCACAATTTGAAATTTTAATTTGAATAGATCAGAAGACTGTCATTTTGTAGTAAGGACTTCTTAAAAACAGGAAAAAAGCTAGCTTTTATTTGTATTGAAAATTTGTCCTAATAGGAAATAAGAAGTGGCATCTTTAAAAGTAAAATATGCGCTGTTCTAGTAAAAAAGATTAGGCAGGAAATATGAGCTTCTCTAATATGTAACAAAACAATACTACACACAAAATGGCATTATTCCAAAAGAAATAGTTCTGAAAATACATATTCAGATATAGAAGAAATCATATTTCAGTGGCACCTGAAACAGAAATTAGAATTAAAACTATTTCCATCAAACAGTATTCATAGTAAAATCTCACAGCCAATCTAAGTAAATTGCATAAAAAAAACTGGGCAGGATAGGGAACTGAACTGCAAGGGAAAAGGCATGTTTTATGCACTACCAGATCTTGCTAGACTGAGGAGGCCCAGGAAATAACGGTGTATTTATAGCAGCCATTTAGGCTTCTAATACAGTAGAAAGGAGTACTTATTGCAAAGTAGATTAATTCAACCCATAGTGTGTTTTCTCCTAATTAATAAAATAAAGGAACATAAAATGACTGTCAGATGCTTTACATGTCTAACATAGATGGATTCTTTATCCTCTATGATATTATTTTTTGGACAATGCCATTTATAATAACGATGAATCACAGAACAGAAAAGAAAATGAATGTATAGATACTGACAGACAAAAACCCAAATTTTTAAGTCCTCCTGTTGTTTGCAGCAGCAGAGAAATTAATATCTTAGATTTTCTTGACATAGGTAAAAAGACCCGAGTCTTTAACTGCACTTCATTTTCTTTTAATCATCATCATTATGTAGTTTCAAACATATTTTTATAGCGGTCCATTTCCAACTATATAAAAATCCTGACTCTAAATGGCTTAATGAAGCAATCTGATGATTCTGATGACACTTAGCTCCGCAGACACACATCAGGAAGTTTTTGTTCACACTTTTTGTTTGATCATTCCTTGAAAATAATTCAAAAATTTAAGATAGACATATCTATATATTTTCTTTTGCTATTCTTGTCATGATGCTATTATGGATCAAATCACCAATTCAGACCTCTTAGAAATGCCATGAACATTTCTGAGATGTTGTGACACAAAGGTGTTAAAAATCAGGAAGGTACAGCACCAAGATTACAGTCAAAAGAAAAAAATGTTTTATTTCCTATATTCCTTAAAATTTGCTGTTCATGTTCACATCTTCATATGACAGAAGATATGGGGAGATTGCTTTTCATTGCTAAAAATGTCTTTTTTTGACACTAAGAAGTTATATAGAGCTCAGTATGCTTCTAACTAAAAATTCAAAGTTAACTCCTGTCTTTGAAAAATGTTTTGAAGTATCTGACAAAGCTTCAGAGTTTTCTCTTGAAAAGGTATCTTCATAATCACATTTTTTTCCAATAATTTTCATGTTTCAAAAGAACTCAAGAACTAGAAGGAATTGGCTTTTTCATCATTACAAAAAGAATTTTCCTAATTTAATATTTCTTTTCTAAACACAGTAGTGATTTTGATCAAACAGATAAAATTCTATGATAAACTTGTTCTTTTGTTACCTTTTCCATTGCAGTCTAGAATGGGAATTAATTAATGGATGCTTATGTATATATGCTCACTGCTCAAAAATTTTATAGCACTAACTAAAATAGTGACTGATCATTTGATAAATTAAAAAATGTTGATAGTATTTATTTCCATTTTTATCACATTCCATGAAAGTGTAAGTCAGTCTCATTCTGCTGGTTGTGTGATTTAATATTATTTCAAGATCTAATCAAAAATCATAAATTATTTTCTTTAGAACAGGTTAACGTTCTAGATTAAAATTTTTGAAAATATCTTTCACATGCATTTCAGAGGGATTTAAGCATCAAATATGAATTAATAACATACATGCTTCTCTGGATTTTAATTCAAGGTTCCAAATAATCTCATGAAAATTCAGTGAGATTCAAGCTTCAGGCAGGTAGCAGAAGAGCAGCTGCTGCAACTATAATTTCAGTTCCCAATTTTATGGAATTTACAGCACTAAGGCGCTAAAGATGAGATTCTGTCTTACAGACCTCCCTTTCTGTCCTATGGCAAGAATAGTCTTAGTCCTTCAGTGTTCATATTTTATATCTTTCAAAATATTCCAGAGTAAAACCTAGCTGCCTTAAACATGTACACTTCCATCTTAAAGCCTTCTCTATTAAGGGAAAAGCATAATAACCTCCTTACTTTCGCTCAGGAACTGTACCACAGTCAGCTGTTCCTGATGGATAGGACAGGGAATCATTAAACTCTTATCTAGAGATGTGCTACAATGCACTGATTACCAAGAGGTCTTGGGAGGCATTAGGAAAAATTGAAATGGGGTTTGTTTCCAGCTTTTTTACCCTTTTTATTAGATATGTAATGATTTTCCTTCATCAACGGGGATTAAAAACATGAAAGTGTTCCCAGCACTGCAGACAACTCCTTGACAATAAACAGAAATAAATAACAGAGAAAATACATGCAAATCTTTTTTCCACTAAACACTCTCCTCCCCAGGATGCAGTCAGATTACTACTAAATTTTAAGCATTCAGAATTGAAAGCAGAATTAAGAGACCTGGTCTGCTATTTATTCTGCATGGACAGAGTGCCCACTTATGTCTGTGGATAACATGTATTATTAAATCCGTCAATGGGCTCTATACTTTTCCTACCTAGCCTCAAGCGGTGCCCTGAGCATATTTTTGTGGTCTGTGGAGAAAAAGAGAAATGCACAGAGAATCATTCGGACCACCTACAATCTTAACCGTATTTCAGATGTGTCTATTTTGCATGGTTGATTACAGAATGGATTTAAGGCAATGTGAATGGCAATGCTGGCTTTTGAATTTATTAGAGACTAGTGTGTGGGAAAAAAACACAGCCCTCCTTGAACAGAATGGAACACTTTTATGGAACTAGAGGTTCTCCCTCATCTTCATAAAAATTAAAATTAAAAGTGATGATTTTAAGACCAATCAAAACTTCTGAGAACACTAGGCAATATTTCACATACCAAAATGGTATGTACATAAGTCTTAAATTTATATGGACTTTACTTTACTTCATGGCTTAAATCAGAACATATTTGGAAGATATTTTCTTCCCTTCTTTTTCCTTCCCTTTTTCCTTCCTTTCCTTTCCCTTTCCTTGTTTCTATTTTATTTCCTTTCACAATTTTTTCCGTTTTCTCTCTTTTAATATATATATATTTTTTAAATTGAAGCCTTTTTTTCTTCCTTTTTTTTTTTTTTGTAGTAAGTAACTTCCCTGAAATGCATTGGAATATTTGCTTATATGTATCAGAGACAATCAAAATATTTGCTGTGTAGAAAACATGTTCTTATTTCCAATCCTTTCTGGGAGCTTTGCATAATTTATCATTCTTCTTGGTGGTTGTGATAATGTTAAAAAGTGCTTCCTATAAAAGACCTCACATAATTCCTGACATAATTCAAGTTACATGCAAGAAATAATTTTTTTAGCTATTTCAGACTTGGCTATTTAATCACATAATTGGCAAACTTAGAGATTTTGTTGGTGCTCCCCAGCAAAATTTGTATGGGTAAGAGTTTACTTATGGAACCTGCCATTATTTTATTGGTCACACATTTTTCCTACACTGGCATTGAAACAGCATCACTAGTAAGCTTGAAAAACTCTTTAAGATGATTGATGAAGTACAGACATTACCCTGAATCTGTTATTTTTTATTTTGCCAAGTCATATAAGTTACTTGAGAATTGACTGTTCAAAAACAGTGTTCTGTAACACTGTGTCAGGTGAGAAGTGAAGTCATCCAAGCCTCAAACATGTTTAACAATGGTAGCTAGTGCCAGTGGTTTGTGTGTAGCTATGGGATAAAGAGCAAATATTTAATACTTAAAATGCAGGAGGAAAAAGAAAAAGTTCATCTCAATTTTTCCTTTACTTCAATTCACCTTGGACACAGCCATTACTGTTAAGTTTATTTCTTCCAGATGATTCTCACAATTCTAAGATACCCTTTAGTAAAAATCCACAGAGTTGCTTATGGATTTAGGATTCATAGAATCATTAAGGTTAGAAAAGATATCTGAGATCATTGAGTCCAATGTGTGGAACATCAAAAAATGCTCTCGGTTGAAACTATGAAAACAAGATGATGTACCATGAATAAGATAATCACTGCCCCAAAAAGAAAACTTCATCATTTTTGGGAAAGGCTTGAGAGCTGAACCATAGGTTGGAATTTTTGTTTTAAAACAGGAGACTGTCCATCAAAATGTATGCCTCTACCAATAATTTGAGACTCTAACAAATTGTACAGTAACATGTATAGTCAGATATACCATACAATGCTTCTCAATAATAGAAAATGGATGTGAAAGGGAGGCAGCCAGGATCTTTTCATGTAGATATTTACATCAATTTTACATTGGTGTTGAAACCTACCAAAGGTTCTTAGGATGAGAGAAAAATCTATATTATTTTTTAATTTTCAATGTCAGTTGATCTTTTGAGTAAATTATACAATGCTTATAGATGTATTTGGTATGAATATATGCTTTATTTGTACAGTTTTCAATATATGCCATAGTATTATATATTTTTCTGGTATTAAAAAAAAGAAAAACATCTCTGCAAAGAAGGCTAACTTTTAACTATATTTTTATCAACGTTTCCATCCTAAAAAAAATCTTGACTCCAGTTTAATTGCAACTACATGACAAAGCTATTCAAGAAGAATAATATTGTGAATTTATAAAGAATTTTGCTTCTTCCAATTAAAACCAAGTAAAATAAATCTTGTTATTTCTAAAATCATATTTAATAAAAGAAAATCATACCAATAACATTGCTTTGTCTTACCTGAATTTTTCACTTTGTTGACCCATAATACTAATATTACACAATGCTAATATTACTTAGTTGACTATTGATCAAATTTTATACTTTAAATATACTGGTATTATATCTAATGCTCAGGTAAAATATAGGATAAAACATTGTGAAATTAAATACAGAATTTAAGGAAAATATATCTTAATAAAGATGAAAAGGTGAAGTGTTTGGAAGTATCATTTATCAGACAATGAATTCTCTCTTGCTTCAGAGACTGTACATTTTGCTGTGACCTTCATTTGCTATTTATACATTGAGCTAAAATTACCTTTGGGCTTTGGTACAAAAATTTTGTAGTGTAAGTTTGGCACCAAATAAAAAGGCTGAGAAAAGGTGATGGAACAATCAAGAGTCATTAATGATGAACGACTAGCGGCCCTGAATATATGGGTTTTCAACCGGGCTGTTGACTTTGACTGATATTGAGTATAAAAGTCAGGGGTTGAAGTGGAGCCTTTGATTTCCCCAGTGGAAACATTTAGGGATATTGCTTTCTAAACAAGGGATGGATCACTGTGACATGGAGGAAAAGGAGATCAAGATTCTGAAGGGCAATCAGCTCTGTTAATAATTTTGATTTTTTTCTTGGGCCTTTAACTTTCCAGCACCATAAAAGGAGAAAGCCTGAGAGATTAGGAGATGCTTTTACAGGTCTGCTCTCACTGTCACTCTATTAATCGTACACAAAGTCTTTAAGTAGAACTGAAATCTTGGGGGGAAAGAAATTCTGAGCTGTGAAAGGCTCAGGAGGACGTTGAGACCCCTGTTGAGGTTTAAGATTGCTAAGAATTTAGAGGACTGACACCTGCTGAGGAATGGGAGAGAAGCTGACAAAGTGGCAAACACAAACTCATAAATGAAGAAAACCAGGAGAGGAAGAGAGTGACACTATCAGCATCTTAATCTTGTCTTCCCAGGAGTTTGTTCACATTTAGCCATGGAGGCTTCTCTGCTTTGCATTTCTCAGGAAGACTGTTCAGGGATCCTTCATCGATGGGAAAGACTAAAAAGAATGTCAGAAAAGTGGAGCGGCAATAAGATATCATGGCCTGGATATTATATTCTTAATTGCATTATTATTTCTCTTGGCTTTTTGTTAATTATTTTAATGGAGGATTATGGATTTCTGATGTATAAAATTCATTTTAACTGAAATAGCCATAATTTTTTGCTTCAATTGGATTATCAATAAATTACTATATCCATAAATTGTGTTGTACTTTTTCCCATTACAAATTTTATCTTAACAACTCAAGAAAGCATAACTTGAGTATGGATTTGTGTGCCTCATTCCATAGAATGTAGCACCATAAATGAAATTATCTGGATGAGTAAGGACTATTTTCAATTAATGGTCTCAAATATGTTAATTGTGCAAAATATTTATGCAGAAATAATCAGCTAGAAGCAGACTACTGTATCTTTTGATGGGACTCTTCCAATCAAAATCCAAGGGAACACACAATGATATAATCAGTATAATTTGCTCACAACTGCCTCTTTTAAATTCCTGGAGTGTTCTGTGAAGTCTGTGAGATGTTTTAACATAGATAAAATCCATCAAAGTTCACTGAAACAGGCTGAAATTATGGCAGAGTGAAAAAAACTAAGTGAAGACAAAAGTGGAACTCAATCTTCTTAGTATTCTCCATTACTTAGGGATTCCTTTCAAAATCTGTTTTCAACTCAGGATTTCAGGAAATCACAATTATGCAACTGGGCTGATGCTGTAGCTTAGCTAATTTGCAGGCTTTTTCTTCTCTGTTTATCAGTTTGAACCCTCTTAATGTGTATAATTATAATTAAGCCTCTTTCCTCAGAAAACACTCAGGAAATAAGATATCCAAATTGTTTGCCAAGTAAAGCAGAAAAATAAACTAAATGTATGAAAGTTTCTTTTGAGATGATTTAACCTCCTACTCAGATGGATTTGACACTTGTGATGGTTTTTCAGAATTCAGAATGATTTAACATATTATCCTTTTCAAAAAAAACAAAAAAAACCCCTGTTGTTTCTGAAACCCCTGACTGCAAAAAGGGGAGGAAATACAGTTATTGAAACAAATGTCTAACCTAAGCAAGTCTTACCTAAGATGGAAACATTCTTAATGACGATTTGCTAATCCTTTCCAATTCCCAGCAGGTATTTGAAAAATGCAAATAGCATAGTAATACAGCAGTGATATTAATTTTGTATGGAGTGGAACAGCACGAAACTGCACGAACAGGACTCACCATGTAAGTCCTAGGTATTCTTATAATCCATCAACCAATGCAGCATGAGAATTCTCCCAGGTTTATTTTCATATTAAACTATGTTTCATATTAAACTATGTTTTCATATTAAACTATGTTTTTACCCAAACAATTTGCATTACACTGCTGATGAGACGCCTTCTATACTTTTTCTCCTATTTTGTATATAAGTTCTATTTTCTGTATTACTTTGAGAATATCTCTGTGTCTCAAAGATGACAGAATTTAAATAAAGAAAAAAAATTTTATTATAGCTGCTGATTACTTCTAATTCACTTTTTAAAAATATTTCTCACAATTAATAGAGTATTTACTGACCAAATTTTACATAAGTTTTTTATGAATTCTTAAAAAATGCCGTTTACTGTAAGAAAATTCATGGTCCCATGTTGGATAAAATAAATGAAAGTAGAGAGAAATCACTTCTTATAGTACAGTTTTTATCAATGTACCATAAAAAGAATATATATATGTAATCTGTTATGTTGATTTTTTAAAAATACCCATAATCATTAGGAGATCAGAAATTTTCTACCTATCAATAACCTCAAAGGAAAAAATTAAAAATATTTTAGTGAATATCTCCTGAGTTATCATTTTTCACATTTAAGGTCACATAAATTGTAAAAGGAAAATAGTCATATATTGAAGCCAAAGGTAGACCCAAGTCTTTTAGAGTATACCTGTCAGAAGCTAACAACACTGATTTTATTACATATAATAGAAATATTGCTTCTCCTTTGAAAAAAAGTCCTAATAAAATAGTTCTGTTATTTGCACATTAATCTCTCTGTTTAAATATTGGTTTTGTATCTACATCATTACTACTTGTCTGTTTAGTTAAAAGAGCTCAGTTCTCAAGCCTGAAGTGGCATTTAATTTTTCTCTTGCCTGATTTCCTGCACATTTGCAGGAAATCATTATTAAAGGATTCTTCACTGAAGAAAGACTGAAATTTTATAATGAAATCTACTTGAATACTTTCTTCAGTATTTTCCAGTACCAGTAAGTCCAACGGTTTACAGCTTTGTCAAACAATATGTATTCATTTTATCTGAATGAGTAATAAGCACTGTTTACACCGATGCTCAGAGTACTATATATTTATTATTTTTAAATTATGAATTGTTTTTTATTGGAAGACCATATTTCTCCTCCGCTTGTTAACTGACCAAATTTTCTCACCAGTGTTTTCTTACACATTCATTTTTATTTTTAATTGATAATATGGTTTGAAAAGATCATGGTTTTTTTCATATTCACTCTCTGAATATGAAGGTGTTTTGGATTTTT
The DNA here is from genome assembly GCF_000277835.1 of Geospiza fortis. Lineage (NCBI taxonomy): Eukaryota > Metazoa > Chordata > Aves > Passeriformes > Thraupidae > Geospiza > Geospiza fortis. The sequence goes on along the minus strand of NW_005054418.1, from coordinate 199,009 downwards.
TTCAATATCTTTCTCATTAGGTCTTTTTCCGCTATTGCACAGAAGATGGAAAAAGATGGAAGGGTACTTTAACGTTTATGGTAAATATATTTTTACATCTATTTACCTGAAAGATTGTTTTTGGAGCAGAATTATTGAGAAAAAAGAATAGCTATTGAGATTCAAAGGAGAAGTAAGACATGAACTAAAAATTAAGAAACATGGAAGTATGGAGTCCAGTGCTTGAACTTTACTCTCTGATTTTCTTCTATTTATCAGCGCAGAAGCACCCAAGACTTTGGAGAATGTTCCAAATAGAAGGGTTTAAAAATATAAAAGTTTCTGATGGATTAAGTAGAACAAGACAGAAATATCTAATTTGCAAGGACATTAAACAAGATGATTTATATCTAGGCAGTTTATTTAACATTTCTTAGACAGAAGATTTGAGCTCTTTATTTACAGGATTATCCCATCCTACCTTATTATTTTTGCATACAAATTAAACATAGCTTTAGGGATTAAGAGTCACTGGTGTATTTTTTTTGTGTAAAATAAACACAAGAAAATAAATTTGTGAGACAGATTTATTAGAGCTCTATTCTAAGATATACATAAATTGGGAGTTGTTTCACATGTTTATGCTTTTATTTGTATAATAAGATTGCTTTCACTTACCTAGTAAATATTAAATTTTAACTGGCCAAAATGTACAAATACAAAATAAGTAACATATTTTAACTCTGATTTTAGTGCTTAATCAAAACATTAGTTTTCAAAATCTACTTATTCTGACTGATGTAAAGAAGGGATTATAGAAATGTGATCACTCCTTCGAGGTACTTCTATAGAGATGAAATGTATTTGACATTAGAAATAAATGGGGAATGAAATTGAAAAAATGAAGCTCTTCAGAGATCAAGTTGTTGCACAACATACAAACAATGCTTTGAAAAAAATCAATAAAATAATATAACAAGAATAACAAGATGCATGGTATAATAGAGACATGAATCCAAGAAGGATATAGTCATGGAAATTAAAAATTCACTTACAGAGATTATAGTTTACAAATTTTTTACCTTCTTTGTAATTTTGCATCAATACTTCTGGTAAGGGTGGTACCACACGGATGATTTAGAGTATAAATTAGTAATTAATTTTTATTTATTTCAGCAGTAACTCAGTGGATCACCCTGTGTGCACAGAAGAAAGGCCCCATGCAAATAATTTATTTGTTGCTTTTCAGATCAAGCTGTGTAATTGTGTCCACACATGTAGAATTTCAAATGCAACTTGAATACAAAGACAAAAATCTATAAAGTAATGAGACTCTACATATAGAATTTCAAAGTGTACAATGATGTTCTTACTCAAATAACTATTTCATGGGGCAGATTAACAATACAAGGTCCCTTAGATATATTTTTTCAAGCTAAATATGAGTCATTTGTTATCAAAAACTATGTCATCTGGTAAATAAAGAATAATTTGTCAAAATTTTTGTTTGGGGGCCTGTCAATCATGCCTTTTAAAGTTTGATTGAAATGTTACTTTGAAAAAACAGGAGACATTTTTAGAAGACTTTAAGATGAAATAAACTCAGTTCTTCCTTAATTTGTAAGAAAAGGTGATTGCTTCCTTTTGCATACTTTTCATATACAGGTACATAATGCATAAAACATAACGATGATTAAACCTGATCATTTTACACTCAGAGAAATATATAATAATTTTAAGTTTCAATATGGAAAAGTGCTACATTATTTTACAGTTTTTGTTTTAAAGTGTCTGGACTAGGGTCAAGAGGTAAGATTCTGCAGTGTAACTGTCTGAAGATGTTGGAAGTAAACAAAGTTAATCTCTTCTACCTAAAGAAGGATCAATTATGTATCTACAAATGGAAAAGCTGAATAGAAGTAGAAAAAAGAATGGAACAAGCAGTAGTGTGGCTTTCCACACCTTCTTAAATATGATTTCAGGCAGCTTCCATTAACATCTATGTCTACTTTAAGGCATAGATGCACCTCCTATGGTGTGGGTTTGGGCACCACAACACGGAAAAGACATTGAGCTATTGGAGAGCATCCAAAGGAGGGACATAAGGATGGTGAAGGATCTGGAGGGGAAGCTGTATGAGGAATAGCTGAGCTCTGTTCAGCCTGAAGAAGAGAAGACTGCAGAAAGGACTTATTGCAGTATACAACATCCTCACATGGAAGCGGAGAGGCAGGGACTCTTTTCTCTGGTGACCAGTGACAGGACTCAAGGAAATGGCATGAATATGAGTCAGAGGAGGTTTAGGTTGGATATGAAGAGAGGGTTCTTCATGCAGAGGATGGCTGGGCACTGGAAGGTGTTCCTCAGGGAAGCGATCACAACACCAAGTCTGACAGAGTTCAAGAAATGTTTGGATAATGTTTTCAGGTACAAGGTGTGACTTTTGGGATGTCCTGCCCAGGGCCAGGAATTGGACTTGAGGTTCCCGATGGGTCTTTTCCAACTCAGCATATTCTGCAATTCTATGTTTCTATAGTTCTCCCTTCCTCCTTCTTCCCCCCACTTTATATCAGCATGATGCCATATGGTCTGGAATATCCCTTTGGTCATTTTGGGTCACCTGTCCCAGCTGTGTCTCCTGCCAACCTCCCATGCGCTCTCAGCTTCCTTGCCAGTGTGGCAGTATGAAAAGCAGAAAGGGTCTTGATTCTGTGTAAGCCCTGCTCAGCAATCACAAAAAATCTCTGTGTTATCCACACTGTTGTCAGCACAAATCCAAACACATAGTCCCATAGTAGCCACCGTGAACCAGCCAAAACCAGCAGGCAGGGGAAACCTGGAAATTATTATCTTAACCATTGATGCCTCCTTGATACGCTTATAGTTTTTGTACTCAGGAATTTGTTCTATTCTCAGCTGATAGTATTACTATGCACACCATTATGCATCCACTAGACTTGTCCATTTCTTGATGTTAGTTCAACATCCTTTGCCCACTGCTCAAAAACTTGACAGCTTTCACACTCATTAAAGCTCAGTTACATGCAAAATAATATCCTGGAGTTTTGTTTACAGCTGTGCTATGTATCCCTGTGATTCCTGAGTTACCAGTAGGTGGAAGGAATGCTCTTCATCTGCCATCAGTTGAATACCTTTCACATCTCATCCTAACTATCCATAGATACTTCTCTACAGTTCCAGGACATGCAGCATATGAGAATATCCTGGGAGATGCCTTCCTCTGAGGAAGTCCAGTGAGGGCTTCGATTTGGGTGATAGGGTGTTGTTTTGGAGGGGGTGGGGAGTGGGACATTTCACTTTCATTTTGAGTTGGGGTACATATTGTTATCTGGTTCTATAAAAACATCCTGCTGTCTCCTTTTAGACCACTCAATATTTAGACTGTTTCTTGGAGTTTCTTGTGCTATTTTTTCCCCTTTCCTAATTTTCTTGTAGTCCCCTTCTTGAAAGTAGGTATAAATTTCCTCAATTTATTTTGCCTACTTTCTTCTGGTACAATCCTAAAGTTAATTTTGTTGTGTTTATTACATTATTATTCCACTAATATCTTTTATACTCTGGCTATTACCAGAGTCCTCATCAGAATGGCACCTTTACCTGTGTTTTCCAAGACTAGTTCTAGAAAGCAGCGTTTCTGCATCTTTTGCTGGCAAGGAATTAGTCCAGCCCATGTAAGGCTAGCTAGAACTCTTACTGCCACTCTTACTAATTTTGAAGCTTACCTAATATCACTTAATATTTCCTGAGTATAATAGTCACCCTGCTTATGTTGCTGATAGCTCAACCCTAATATTTTGTTTATGGGCGCCACCCACAAAGATTCTGAAGGGGTTTTTTCCTGTAATTTGCTTCATATACAGTACTATTTCATACCACGTAATCTCTCTTGCATCACTCTTATAAAGTTGACAGTCTGATAATGCTATTACACAATGATTATCTTCCTTTTAGTATGTTTAAGAGATACCGGTTCTCTCAGAGATTTTTACAGATGTCAAGCATTGTGGTTACCCATCTTATTTTTTAGACTTTAAATTTCAGTGAAAAGGACTCACAAGACTTCTCTCTGTTCTGCCACTTAATATTGTTCATACCAGTCAACGGCATTGCTGACTAATTTTGCCACTGTTATTTATTGCTATTGTGCTGTTTATTTCCCTCTTGATCTTTTCAACTTTGTATTGAATATTGTTCTTTTACTATCCTTCAGTCCATACACCTTGTTCGCTAAATTAAGGACATTACAATTTTTCTACTGCAGCTGTCCCTACTTAAATTTATAGATATGATTTGTAAGTGTATTTGAAATAGTAAAATTGACATGGTACACTAGATTTATCCCTATCATAGGATTTTTCAGGAAAAAACTTAGTTCAGTAAGGCAATATTATGATCTATATTATTCTTATATTGAACTGTGCTTTTTGATTGCTTACTGTGGTATGAAACTGCAGTGGGTTATAGGAAATTTACAATAAAATTGGAAAATTGATCCAATAAAAGAATAAATATATTATTTTCCTCTGCACTCTCTATGCACAAATACATACAACCTTGTGCATACATTCTTACAGTTACAATGGTAATAAAACAAATTAATGCAAGAAAAAAAGTTTTCTTCTTTTTTTTTTTTTGTGCAAAATTGTAGGGTTGTTAACATTCAGTCAATTTAATGCCATGAATGGATAAAGCTTCTTTTTAATGCCAGCAATAATATTACAAGTCTACTGATAAAAATTAAGTTAGAAGTTAAAGTCTCTGTAAAAAATAAGCATAAGAAGCATACAGTTTTAAGCTGATATGCCATGTGTTGTTAAAAAATTTAAAATCTTATTGCAGGGAATAGCTAACAAATTGTTCCTATTGTCTTCATAGCATTGCATGGGAAACTCTAGCTGACTAGAAGCTTTCAGCAGTGAATGAGCATGCATAAAATAAAGCTAAATTAAAATAGCTAAAGATGTATGGATATACTGTATATATACATAAGTACAATGAAAGAAGAATGCATAAGTTTTCTGTCAGAGGAGATCATTAAAAAATATTCCATAATCCAGAAAAAAAAATCTAAAAGTTATTCTTGAATAAAAGAAAATGCCTGTAGCTTAAAAACAGATCCCTCCTCTCCATTGAGTAAATATTTCTTTTCTGTCTAATAGTAATTCACTCCAGAAAAAGTAGGTTTTGTAAGAAAAACCAACTTTGTGAGAAATAAATGTTATTACACTGGAATATTTTTTAACTCCTTCAGTTGACCACAGCCCTTGTAGAGGAAATTGTGAAAGCAAGGTCTTCACAATAAGACTCTTTTTTCAATACAAGAAGTATACACCCTTTTGTTGGAGATTGTACCTTATCTGCAATAGCATTTAGTGTTATATTTTTACAAGTTATATATCTATATTATAATACTGAAATAAATACCTTGTACAATTTTTTGTACTTTTTAAAATAAATACTCTGAGTACTTGCTTACTAACAACAATGTGTATAAGATGCAAAATGTCACCAAGCCTTTTTTTTTTAAATTCCTCAGCACAAATGTAAGTGTAAATCCTCTTGTCAAATAATAACATCAGCTCAGGATCTTATATTGAAAAAGAAGAAAACTTACTCTAAGTAACTACATATATCTAGAAAATTATTTGAGAAATGAGGGTGTAATAGATATTCCACACACAGACTGGAAAGGTTTGAATCAAATGAATATTAAACAACTTATTTTGCTTCCAAAGGTTGTATTTCTGAAGTTGAATTTCCCTGGTTTCCTAGAAATGTCAGTTAAGTTATATTCTCATCGAGTCCAGCATGCTTAATGAATTCCTTGGGGAAGCCAGAATATCTGTAGCACAATTAACTCCCCATTCTTATGTAAATGAGGAGTTTCAGTGTCCCTGATGGAAGTCTGCTTTTGGCTACAGTTAGCAAGTGTATGCCATTAAATGACACATGGAGCCTTGAGCTGAAATTTAGACTTCACTAATTTGTGCTATGACATGTGCAAAGCTGCTTTAGAGGAATGTGAAACACAATTTTTTAAATGTACCTGAGAAATGGGGATTATTACCCCTGGCTAGACTGCAGTCAGCAGTCTGATTACTTTTGTTTCTCCTTGGTCTTAACAGAATAAGCACACTGATACTCTCTTCATGCTTTATATTCCTGATAATATTTTTGGTTGCATTTCTTCAATATAATTACCCAGTTGAGATTATTGATTTAAGACAGAAAGACTGCAATAGAGTGGGATAGTATTTAGAATTGTATGTATGCATTTGTATTCATGTAATTAAAGTTAATACTGAAAATTTAATCATCAGAAGACAAATAAACTCCAAGTCAGGTAGATAGTCTTCACGTAGCTTGTAAAGGAAAATAAAAACACACACATAAATTAAATTACCTGACTGAGATAGAACTGTGAGAAAACAATATCCAAAATGAAAAGAGAATGCTACTGAATGGTTCAAGCTTCATTGTTTCTAGTAAAGTCCTTTGAGATCTCCAGATGAAAGACATTATAAATGCAACGTATTATTTTCTCAGACAAAAAAACCCACCTAGATATCAGTTCTAAAACATTGAAATACAATCAGATTCAAACTGTAATCACAAAATGGGATCTGTCTGAGTATTTTCTATCTAACTTTTAGTTACCTAAGAAGATTCCTAAGTCCAAGTTGGGTTCTAGCTTACTATTTTCATCAAACTTGTCAATTGAGGAAAATAAGGGAAAAGCAGAAACAAAATGTACAGAGACACAGACCTTAAAAACAAAACAAATCCAAACAAAAAACCCTCATGGAGACAATGTCAAGAAACAAACCTTGTTAGTTACACAATGCACACACTACAAGTGCCTCTTCCAGAAAGTTCAGCATGGACTTTGCAAGTAGGAAGACTGTAAACAAGGGGAGAATCTAACTGGAATTAATAAAGTTATACAGACCTATGAAGGCGTGTGCAGGGGAAGGAAAAAAGAAAGGAACAATTGGTAGGGGTGAGACAGAAAGTGCTATAAATGGGTCTGGTGATGTATAAAATGGGGCCAGTCCATACATGTCAGTCTGAGCCCTATGCTTGTTCACTGCAGTCAGTCCTAAATTCTTATACCTTCTTATTAAATCTGAGTTCTCTATACATGTGTTTTTGAAGGCAGCGCCTGGTCTGTGGCCATCTGTGTAGCTGCAGCTGAGACTGTGACAATGTCCTCTCAGTGTTTCTGTGAGTCTCTGGGATACATGTTCAGCTTCATTGGTGTTTGAACCTGCAAACTGGAAGCAGCATCCCTCAGCCTGTACAGAGATCCCAGGAGGGATTGTTGGTACTGGAATGGACCCCAGTAGCCAGACAGGAGGATTCTGGGTCATGGAGGCTGGAGCAGTTATCATTTGAATCTTACAGAAAATGTCAAAATGTTGTCTAAGTTACCCTTGCTGCTTAACTTAAGCAATGCAATTCAAATGAAAATCTCTTTAACTATCTCTAGTCAATTTAAGAATTTCCGCTTTCATGAGAAAACATTTTTGGGGCACGTCTTGTTCTGTTTCTCCGCAAACACTCCAGCTCAGAAGCTTTTCCCTCTCAAGATTTTATGATTCTCACAATGAGCTCTCTTCTGAATAAATTTGCACATTAGACCTACTCAGATAACTGTAAGGGATAAGGAAATCATTACTGATTTTACATAATGCTATAGTGGATAGAATACTTCCTTAAGAAGGGAAATGCACACATATAAACAATTTTTCAGTTTGACAAATCACAAATCCTACTGTGAGGAGAATGTTCTAACCCACATTGTCTACATGGGACTTAAATCTGATTATTTTTCAACCCTTTTGAGAAATATAAGCTACTGCAAATTAATAGTATATAGATTTATTAAACCTGTCAGCAAGCAAAAGGTACATCTCTTTAACCCAGAATACCAATGCTTTCCTAGCAGTGAGAAGGATTGTGATCATTCTTCCCTACGTAAAGAAGAATGTGTCTGTCTCTAATTTCTAAATCAATCTCTATTTTTTAAAAAAGTCACAAAGACTTCACCAAGTGAAGGTATGTAAATGTCCTGTGTGGAGAAGTATTTTTCTGACTGTGAGAATACAGAGAATCTCCTCATATTTTTAAGTGCCTTTTTGTATCCCTTTGGAGAAAATAATGGAGATCAAAGTTTAAATAGTATACGTCTTGTCATGTTGGATCAGCATCTTGTGAACACAGCCAGCATTACTTATACTGTTAAGGCCATTGCTTTCTGCTTATCAGAAAACTAGAAGCAATTGACCAAAAGACCCTCAAAACCTTGAGAAATTGTATCTGTGCATTAGGTTCCAGTGAAAAAATTTTTCTCCTTCTCTGTCTCTGTTTAATGATTCAGGATCTGTCAGATCAAGCAAGGGGAAAGCAAAGAGAATCATACACAAGATATCCACACCACTACAGGAAGAGTAATACAGTAAATATATTTTAAGTGGTAGAGAAGAAATGATTCTTACCTAAAGGGATTAATGATGCCAAGAACAGATGTCAGTAAAAAACTCCAACCACCTTTATATGCTCCACTACTAGACAAGACAATATGCCCAAATCGTAGTCAACTTTCTGGATTCTAATTTTTAAATATCCACATTCTCATCAAAAATGTTCATGTACACACACATAGTGAGCAACATTTAATTTTGAAAGTTAAAGAAGCAATAGGTAACTACACCTTGGACCTGTCAAGTTCCATTCTCCTAAAAACCATATGGCAATGGTTTCTTCTGCAAGAATTAAGAATCTTCCTGAACCAGACAGACACAACTACTAAACCAAATTACACTTCTTCTAACTTGTTCTACTTTTGTCTTCATGTTTCTTAAATTTTTTGCTCCCTAATGATGTCGCGACGTGGAAAATATGGAATCAAACATCTTAGTCTGGAAATGGCTTAAAACCTATACTTCCAATTTTAATTTTTTTTTGTTTGGTTTTTGTTTGTTTGTTTGTTTGTTGTCTGTTTGCTTGTTGAAAACATCTTGCATGCAATCTTCAACACTGGGGTTTTTGTTGTTGGTTTTTTTTTTTCTGGTAAAGTTTTACTAACTGGACAGATATGTATCAGGGGCACCACTATTGCCATTAGTTATGCCTGATTCATCCTTATGTTTTCCCCCAAGAAAGTAATTAATACAAATAAAGTGAGCTCTAGATTGATATTTTTTATTTCAGAATAAATGTAGCTGTTATGAGACATAACATGGTAGAACTACTACTCATGAAAGTTTTAATTATGGATGGTTTTGAGAGCATAGAGTAACACTGCTATTTTCTGGTTTGAGTTGTAGATTTTAATGTGAAGTGATCTAACTAAAAGAGCTGATAGTTCAGGCTTTTACCCTCTATTTTCATGGTTGCAGGGTACCCTTTCACCTTTGGGGAACCTATTGGGAACAGATAAAAACAAGTATTAATCTTACAAATCTTCTTTCTTGAATATAGCTCTTGTTTATATGCAACATAAGTGCAGCTATTTGAATACTTAATAAATTGCTGCTGTTAATAATAGCTGATGTAGCTATCCAATTTTATCTTCTACTTTCTTCACACAGAGAAACTGTGTAAAGTAAAATTCCCTAGCCTTGTGATATTTTGAATCCTTTGAATATTTTGTTGCTTCCACTTGTCTGAAACATCCTTGTATTAGTAGGTAAATATATGTTGTTGAGATACAGTAAAGAAGAACTTCATTAGGAAAGACTGAGGGTCAGTACATAGGTACATATAGTAGTGCAACACCAAATATCATGATCACATATTTTCCATGTATTGTTCCTTAAAGTATTTATGTTGTTATTGCATGGTGTGTGTATGATAGAGCATGAGGTCAAAAAATCCTACCTCTATCTTCTGCTTAAATTAATGAAAAAAAAAATAGCTTGGAAAAAAATACTGTCACAAGACAAAAATTCAGCAACTAATGATGTCATATTGATATATTTGAAGAAGCCACCTTCTTACCCTTGACATCCTCAGCCAGATTTAATTCCAAATGGGCCTTGGCCTTCCTCGTTAGAAAAGTGAGCCTGTGCTTAGAATAATGCTTTAGTTTCTGCCTCAGGCTATGTGTCAGAAAGCATGAAATCTTCCTAGTGGCAAAAGAAATCATCAAGAAAAACAATGATTTTAACCCTGACATTACAGTTCTCCCGAGACAAGATATAACATGGCTTGGGGCGCTGCTCTGAAGACAGCACTTTTTTTTTTATCAGTCACACTAATGAAGAATGCAAGTACAAGTCTGAAATACAGCTAAGCATTGCTACATCTAATTTGCTTTGTGGGTAGAAGCCTAAATTACTACTCCAGGCTCTAATCAGAGACCTTATGAAGGATGCAGAGCCTGGCTATGGCTATTAAGTAGTAATCCATCTAGTAGTAAACCATCTATTCTATGGTTTTCAGATAGTTTTTCCACTTGACAAGATTAGGATGAAGAGTGATGATAGGGACAGTGCTATGGAGAAGGGTACCCTGTCTTTCCACAGTACTGTGGCGCTTGGGTGGAAATTAATGTACGAGTCAAAGCCAATAAAAAGGTTTGTTGGGTTTTTTAAAAATAATTACTTTTTAGTATAAGAAGGGGTTATTGCCTGAAAATCAGTATTTAGACTCAAATTTCACCTAAACTTTAATAAGGCACTGAGGACAGAATGTAATGCAGATTGCTATTATTATAGAGAAAGACATTTATAGCACTTACAGTCATATCTAACATGAACTAAGTCTCAATAATTGAAGGATGATGTCCCTAACACAGAGCTCCCTCTCAAATTTTAAATGTAGTTAAAAATTAATTGCACAAATCCACAGTAAAGTGATTTTTTCAGTGTCCTAGGTTGTTCTTAGGTGAGATGTTTACCTGGTAATCTTTTAAGTAAAATTTGAGGAAGTGTATAGTAGGTGAAAAATTTATAACTTTCCATTATTTAAAAAAATATCGTGACACAACAATATGAATAATAAATATATTTAAAACAGTAAGTAATCTCCCACTCTAAACCAGAATTAATATCTCCTCCACTGTATCACAGAAATAAATAAATTACCTAAGTTCCTTATGCCTTTCAAAGCAATGTGAGTCACCTCTCATAAATATTTTACCAGAATTTTAACTTCTTCCTGAAGCTATTAAGTTTATTTATTTATTTATTTATTTATTGGTTTCTAGTTGAATTTCTCAAGTTTCTGCCGTCAACAAAGCAGACAAAAAAAGACACATAAAAACAGTTTTGTTTTGAGCTGTAGGAAAAAAATTTGCTTTGTGTCATGAAGGACCTACATTTTTCAAATTCTTTTGTGTGAGCTGTTGCAGAAATTATGTATATATTGGGATTGCACTTTGTTATCATATATTCTCATATATAGGATTAGATACTTATTTCATTGAGCATAGAAAGGAATAGTGACAGCCTTGTATTTAGTTCAGCAAGATGAAGAAATACTGAAAAGTATTTGGGTTTTTTGTTTGTGTGTGTTTTGTGGTTGAATGTTGTTGGTTTTCAGGTGTTTGTGTGATTTTTACCTGTTTTTATTCTTATGGGGATATATGAAAGAGAAGGAAAGTGATATTTTTAATCCTATTGAGTTATTTGTCACACTGGTAAAAATTCAAGATAAGGTGCTTTACTACAATATCTATATTTAAAATTCAGAGTTTCTCCTGTGTGTATTGTGTTCCACACCTATATTAATTGACAGAGGTAAAGTCTTGATATCCAGCATGGCTGTCAGCATCACCCTTTTATCCATCTAGGACACCAGAATTATTATGAAAATATTTCTTCCATGTCAATATGGAGTAACCAGAGTGAATAGGCAATGTTCTAAACATCTAACAAACGGTCATAATATTTTTCTATTTCTCTGACTTTGACTTTCACTTTCCAAAACAAAAGTGTTGAATAGTCAGAAAGACTTGACCCTTCAACAGCACCATGAATCTGTCTCTTGTTGTAGAACTACATAAAAATTAAGAAAGTATCTTGGAAAAAATAAAAAAGAAATCTCAAAATTTCATCTAACTGCAATTTTCTATTTATCTTCATATGCATTACTCCAGTAGACCAGCACTACCTACTTTTAATTCACGCAGAAAAGCACAGAGGGAAATAGCTCACATGACAGAAAATAGAGTTCAGGATGGACACATACATGGGCTTATTTGCAAGTGATATTCTCAAATCCTGTGGTACCTTCTATTCACAAGGTTTTTCCTTATATTTATCCATTGTGCATTCTTCTGGAAAAGAAATGCCTTCCTATGTGCTAGTTTCAAAAAGCAGATCTTGAAGTAGCTGACATTTATGGATAGCAGAGGGAGGACAGCATAGAGAAGACCAACTTCTCTTGACATTAAACAGAATCATGAGTTAATACAACAGCTTACTCTCCTTCCATCAGATGATAAACAGATAATCTTAAAGCTTGATCAATAAAACTCATCTTTCATTCAAGAGCAAAGATTGAGGCTCAGATTTATAATTTGAGAACATGTCTCAATTAGTTTACCATCAGCTAACTTTTGTGTAATGCAACATAAATAAAGAAAGGCAAAGGCTATTAACAGCCATTCAAGGCAATTGCCACTAGTAAAAAGACTTAGTGAGCTATTAAAGTGTGCAAAATGTTAGAAATAGAAACCTATAAAAATTTCATGAAGTATGGGTTTCATCAGGTTGCAGGTACAATATACTGCATTATGTCAAATAAAATTCACATCTTGGTGTGAAAACCACACAAGCCTGTTTAAAAAAAAAATGAGAGCAACTCCGGATTATTATACACCAAGAACTGTTATGTTGTAAGAAATTTCTACTGAAAGTACAAGATCTATAAAGATTTGACTTCATTGGTTAATACAATTGATAGTGAGTTATCAAAGGAAACTGAAGAGAAAATACTAGGGGGCTTCAAGAGATAGCTTCGAAATCCTAAGAGATATATTCCTTTTATGCTTAACTCAATGGCAGTGGGAGTTATGTGCACAAGTAGAAAGAAAAGACACCCCTCTATGCCAACAGTAATTTTCAGATGAGAAATAAAAAAAAAAAAAGGGGAGAAGAATAAAAACCAGATTATTTAAATTTTAGAGAGCACTTCAAAAAGGATTGTACAGACCATGAATCAGAACGTCTGTGCAATTCTGATCAACATAAACAGAGATGACAGTAATTCCCTGTACATTGTCAGAAATTTAACCATTGCTGCTACCAAAATACATTTGTTTCAATTCAAACAACAATGCCATTAAATGCATACAATAAATTTTAGGAACTGTATATCTTTTATTTTTAGCCCTTCTCTATCTAGACATGAAATGCACATTTTGTCAAGTTGTTTTCTGAGTAGTAATTGTTCAGTTTTAAAGTATGTGTTCTCAGGATCATAACAATCTCGTTATTAGATTAGAAAATCTAAGTTATTAGATCCAGAATCTGTAAGAGTGTTGAGTTATATTTCTGTCAATAAAGGAGATAAAAAACCCAAGCACCCAGGTAAGCAGAGAAAGATTCTAATTCAGTTTAATTAGGGTGGTATTATTTAACTAAAAATTTGTCCCACCATCTTAAAGTTTCAAAGAAATCTTTTTACTTTTAGAAAACGTAGAAACATTTACTATTTCGCTATTTCTAGTTCTTTCCTCCTGACTATTTCGCTTGCCTTTGGTTTTTTGTTGTTTTTTGTTTGTTTGTTGGTTAGGTTTTTTGTTTTTGTTTTTGTTTAGGGTTTTTTTGTTTTTGGGGTTTTTTTTAAGTCTTCTATTTGATATTTCAGCAGTGTGTATAGAGATTTAGTTTGCTGTTGTATGTCATTAAGGTTTCATGTGTTATTCTCTCTTTAAGATTAAAAGCACAGTTTTGCTTATATGAGAGAAGGACAGGCTACAGGAAACACACAAACAATAATTTTCATTGCAAAATATTCCTTGGAGACCTCTGCATAATATTGTATGGGAGAGGATATAAGAGAAAATAGATACTTTGAAGACAATGCAACATGATTTGGAAAATATATTTACTCTGACAGCCACAGCAGAAAATTTGTGTTATTGCACTTACAGAGGAGTTCAAAGATGTTTTCAGATTGAGTAGTATAATTTCCTTCTTTTGAGTAATGTCTTCTCCAGCCCACCATGAAAGAGTAAGGCTTCTTTGACATCAAAACCAATAGTCATGCAGAAATATTCAGAAGACCTTTTTACTCAGCCAATAACAAATAATTACTGTGCTTTTTAAATAATAACAGTCTCTGGACATTTTTTGCCTCTTTTCAAGTCTGCTGTGATGCCTGTTGTTTGCATTAACTTCTTTCAAGAAAACACTTCCTCATCCATTTTTCTTCTTGCCTTACTTTCCAGTAATTTTCTGAGCTGTCCAGAAAGTGTAAATGTAACATCATTTTAGATCTTAGAACTGATGTGAAAATAAGTGTAGAGTCAATTTTCTTTCCAAAGGGCAATAATTTTTGGACTTATTTTAATCTCTTTTAAAAATTCCTTTCATTTATTTTTCCCCCTTCTTGTTATAAGACTAGAGACTACGACTGTGGTCCAACGCTAGAAACTCCTTAGCCCTATGAAATTCCAAAATGTACATATGGTACAATAATGTGAAATAAATGCAAAGAGATTATTGGTATTAATTTTGGCTATTCCACAACTAAAATTACTCATCAGATTTGTTGTCATGTTGTTCAAAATATAAACTCAAGTGTTAATTGGAAATAATATCAACCCCCCACTTAAAAATGCTATAAACATTTGCCAACCATATCAAGAAGGAAATTTAATGTAATTTAAAAAGTACATCCTATAAAAATGTTGTAGCAAAGACATTGTAGATGAATGGAAATCAGATTTTTTCCATAACATATGAAAGACCATGACATATATTCCATTTTTTGTTCATTGATCAAATAACAGAGATGCATTATGTATTAAATAAAATAATATTTGAAAACATATTTTCACCAAGATTTAAAGTGCATTGGCA
Organism: Geospiza fortis; assembly: GCF_000277835.1. Classification (NCBI taxonomy): domain Eukaryota; kingdom Metazoa; phylum Chordata; class Aves; order Passeriformes; family Thraupidae; genus Geospiza; species Geospiza fortis. The sequence goes on along the minus strand of NW_005054418.1, from coordinate 183,974 downwards.
TTCCTATTCCCCTTATGAACTCTTCTGTCTCCTGTTTTATTTCTACAGAAATGTACTTCTCTTCAATATTTCCTTACAGTTAAGTTAAAATTGTCTGTAAAATTGCTTTCATCAAGTAATAAATAGAGATCAATGTGAAAACTTATAGAAGCTAAGATTCCTGGTAATTGCGATTTCATGCTTAGGACACATGAAAGGGTGAAGTTGATAGCATGTTCCATAAATTACTCTGGAAAAAAAGCCATAGCATGGAGATGTATTTTTCATCTTGTGCTATGCAAAACAAAAGATACAGGAAATGAATTTTTTTCATAAGAATATAATTTATATCCTGATTTTTAGCTGAGTTTTAATTTTCTTGTTGCTTTCCAAGTGTAAAACTTTCCTTCAATGACATTTAGCTGGAAATAGGTTTAATCTAGAGTCTATACAAAATCTGAGTTGACCAATATTTTTTTCCATAAATTTCAGACCTGTAACTTCTTACTCATATTAATTTAGAACTATTCAATTATCTTAATTTGTAACTGATTTGATTTATATGGATTTTGATGGCACTCATTGTGCTGGGGAATACTTTGTTTGCAAACAGTAAATATACTTCAGATGAAAATGGAATTTCAAGGTAAATAAATATCTCCTATGGATCATTACGGACATTATTAAAATTATGTGCCAAAGTGATAAATAGCATTACAAGCTAATTTTATTTTAGGGAAAAAACCTCTAATTTGTAAGTGTACCAACAAGCAGAAGAAAAAAAAAGATAGATCAGAAATTTGTTTCAACATTCTGTGTAAAACCACCAAACTTGAATTTTGAAAGAATTCAAACTGAAAGAAACAGTTTGGAGAAAAAAAATTTGAAATCGCCAAGCATAGGGGATATGTCTACAATGAATAATTTTCTTGCTTTGTGAGCTGCTTTTATGTATAAAAGTATTATAGCAAGTAGGAAATATTTCAAACAGTTTATCCTCTATATCCATAATGATTCTCTAAGAGCAGTTCTGTTGCCCACAATTCTTTCTTTATCAAGGAAGTATTTTATAATCTTTTCTGGAGAAAAAATATTGAGAACTATTCTCTATTAGGTTATGCAGATTATTCAAAACCTAATAGAATGTTCCTTTAATTCTGTTCATTATCAATGTGAAGAACCATAAATGGACAATCGGAAATATAAACTTTAACAGAAAGCAATAGGAAGTATATTTTCTGTATATTACATTTCGCTGTTATGACTTAGAGCTCAAAATTATGTTGCAAAGAAATATAAAATAGTTTTCCTGGTAAGGACAAAAACAGTAAAGAGCAAAGGAGATAAAGATGGAGAAATCATGCTGTTTAGAACTCTTCACTAAGGAATTCTAGAAGACACACAGGTGTCTTTTTCCCATTGTCCCTTCACTCCTGATTCAAGATCCTCTTTTATAAAATGTTTGGGGTTTTGTACAGTCAGCTAGGCTCTGCTTCACACAGTGAGTTTCATAGCAATTGATAACAAACCCAAGAGGTCAGGATGATCTATAGCGGTGTTAGCATAAGGGCTTAAATCCTGTTTCCAGTGATGGTAATAAAATGGGCTACTGAGTGCAGAAATATATTGCTTCCTAGCTATTTTTATCAGTGTGTTAACATTTAAAGTTAAAGCAAGCTAATATTATTTAAAAACTGCTTAGTGTGCCTCTGTGTTTAAAAGAGTAGCAAGTCTCTGTTTGGCTCCACAGTCATGCCACTCTTATAATTTTTGCACTCTTCAGTTGGCAAATGACCAACCAGTTCCTGAAATTTATGCTGCACAGAGGATGTGTCAAGGAAAGCAGATCGATAAATTAGGTCTCTTAATGTTTTGGCCTGAATGTAAAATCTCCCATGATAAGAGGTAATAAGCAGTAGAAGTTTCCTGGAAATAGCAGGAAT
>NW_005054418.1:181232-182040 GCF_000277835.1 Geospiza fortis | reverse complement strand
TCATTTCACAAAGAAAGAGATTTGATACCATGTGCCTCGTTTTTTGGAATAAATGTATGAAATTATTTGATATTTAGGGAGGTGAGAATGGCCTTCCTACATATTACTGATTATTAATACCTATATATTAATAAAAGCATTAGCAAGAGTGTTCTTAGCTATACAGTTTGTGTTAACTAAGGTCTGGGAAAGTGTCTCCACTCACCTTGACTTCTAATCACTTTTTTATTCTCTCTTTCTCTTACTGAATCTTTCATGAGATATATATGTTATCCCATGTAGTTTCTAGGTCTGGTTGATTGTCATATTCACACCTAATAAGAAATTCAGCTGAAAACATTTCATAAGCTTTCATAGTGTAGAGTAGGATAGCCAGGGATTTCTATATGCTCTGAAGTTTAGGCAACAATTGGATTTTTGTCTGTCTGTATGGTGTTTGCCAAAGCTGGCAGTCAAGCATGCACTCTGCCTGTTCGTGTTCCAGTGGGACAAGGGAGAAAACAGCAAGAACAAGACCATAAAAATTCATCAGGGAAATCACTTACCAATTACTGACTTGCTTGGAAAATTTAACTTACTTCAATGCTAGTTAGTATAGACATTTAATTACTGATGGGATATTTAGAAACAAAGCAGACAAATATTTAAACACTTAAGGAAAATATCTTTTCTTCCCATTTCCCTTTCACTCCAGACACTCTCCTTCCCCTTTTCAAGTTTCCACTCCCTTGTCATCAGTGAAGGTTAAGCTCACTCACCTTGATGAGGCAATGGGCTGAGGAGGAGATTTGAATCAGGCTGCAGTGAT
>NW_005054418.1:49943-181207 GCF_000277835.1 Geospiza fortis | reverse complement strand
TTGCTCGGACCTTCTGTTTCCTCTGCTGTAGGCCTATCCATGGGCCACGGTCCCTTCAGGAAGCATGATGCAGTATGTATTTATCTACAGGTCACAAGTCACTTCAAGGGGCTTGCCTGCGTTAATGTGTTCATCCACAGGCCGCAGTTCTTCAGGGGTGATATCAGCTCTACAATGAAAGAATTCCTTCTGCTATGGTACCCTCTTCTGATTCCTTTTGGTGTTTAAATGCCTTAAATATGTTTTTGCAGGCACCACCAACTCCGTGGCAGGCTCACATGTGTCCTTTAGTAACTCCCTTGGAGGTGGCAGAACAGTCTGTGTCTGGCTTAGGGCAGCTCCCGGACTTTCCTCTCAGGAGTAACCTGTGCAGACCCTACCTCACTGCCAAAACCATGGATTTATACCAACCACCATCTGTTCACTTAAATGCTTTAAGAGTGTGACTTGCAAGCTCATGAAAGCTCTGATATTACTGTGAAAGTTCTGTTACCGTCTTTATCCAGAATGGTAAAGGTGAAAAGGAATGACAAAAAGGAATATGACTATTTTAAATTTCATGTGGAGTCAAACTGAGTTATGAATTCATGTAAGTCTCACGGTGTACCAGAGTAGAGGAACACATCAAAAGAAAATTGAACTATATAGAAGGTAAAAAAGAGAAAGGTCTGCTTGGGAGGAGCATACAGACCCTACCAGAGCATGCAAGGCTGGAGTCAAGGAAGTGAAACTCAGCTGATACTGAAAGCGGGAAGGATTATGATGTGCAACAAGAAGAGCTTCTGTAAGTACCTTGTCAGCCAAGGAAAAATGAGGAGAATGTAGGTTGTAACTTATGTGTTAGAATATTTTGGAAAAAAAAATCTTTTTTGCTGTTTTAAATGATAATATCTGTCTTTGGGCATCCCAGGCCATTACATCTTCAAATAGCACCTCTATGAGCAAGTCTTTAGCTCAGGAAGCTAAAATAGCACAGGAAGCTAAAATTTGGGAACCTCTTATGATAATTGGACATACAGGTGTCCATGGCACCAAATAATCAGAACCAGAGTTGCTGAAGGAGCTGACTGATGACAGTGTGAGGCCATTTTCTACCATCTTTACAAGTGATGGTGGTCAGAGGAATTACTGAAAGACACAAATGTAAGGTTTATCCTTAATCAGGGTGAGAAGGAGGGACTGGGTTACTACAGGGCAGTCAGTTTACAGCTCTTGGGAAGATCATGAAACCATTGTAAATTATATGAAGGACCAGAACAGTCAGCAAGGGTTTACAAATGGCAAATTATACCCTGTTAAACTGATTACCTTCTACAATGAGACAAATCTCCATATGGAAAAAGCAACTGCAGTGGCTGCTGTATACATAATTAAAGAGATTAAAGGGTTTTAACCTTTTTAACACACTTCCCTCATAGTCTACCAAAAATTGGAGGGGTATGGGCTCGAGTAGCCAAGATGTGGATGGAAAATTTTCTTGACAGCTGGTCTCAAAGGGAAGTGATCAGTGGTGAAAATCATCCAATTGGCAGGCTATTATGAGTGGTATGCCTCAGACATCAATACAGAGAGCTGTTTTACATCTTTAACAACCAGCATGTGGGGATAGAGTACTATATCCGCAAGTTTATGAAGAACACCAGCACTGAGCTCTGCTATGCAGAAGAACCTCTACATACAGGAGGAATGGGCCAACAGGTATCTCAAAAAGTTCAGTAAAGAAAAATACAAAGTTCTACACCTGAGACTTAACACTTCCATGCAGGAAAATAAGCTGAAGGACAGCTAAATAGAAAGCAGCTTTCTAGAATAGGATCTGGGGTCTTAATAAACAACATGTGGAACTTGAGTCAGCTGGATGGTCTCTTAGCAAAAAAAAAGGCCAATTATTAGACTGTACTGTATCATGACAGTATAGTCAGCAGGTAAAGGGTAAAGATTCTCCCCTTCTCTTTGGCACTTGTTTGGTAATATCTAGAGTATTGTGCCTAGTGTAGAGAACTTCAGTGCAAGAAAGGAATAAACTCAAGCAAGTTCAGCCAACCTTGACCAAATTGACCAAGGGGCTGAAGAGGAGTGATTGAGAGAATACTATCCTTGAAAGGAAAAGTTTAGGGGGAAAATATTATTCCTTTCTTCATACACCTATTGGGTAGTTGCAGAAAATATGGAGCCAGACTGTTGACAGAGGCTTATGATGGAAAGGCGAGACTCATTGGACAAAAGCTAGAACACAGGGAAATCCAACCAAATAGTAAAAGCAAAATCAAAGAAGTGGCATGAGCTGGTCAAACGCTTCAAGAGTTTTCCCAGGAAAGTTATGGAATCTCCACCCTACAATCTATTCAAAACTGAGCAGAAGAACCCATTATCAATTTAATCTAGCTATCCAACAGCAAGAAAGACAATGCAAAAAAGTACCTTCAAAGATCTCTTCCAATTTGCATGGCGTTATGATTATGTCTTTCACAGTATTTTACTTCAAATCTTAAAGTAATGCAAGATCTTGAGATTCTGCTATTACATAAGTGGAGATACCTGCTACAGTGTTTCATTAGTTTCTTTATGTTGTTGAGTTTTGGTTTTTTTCTCCTGATGGAATCAATGAAAATATTTTAGAATTATATATCTAGAGACAATAAAATGACAGTTGTTTATAATTCAGGTCAAAGGAAATAGTTTAACTTCTATTAAAAGCCATTGTAAGCTCTGTTTCTTTATATCATAAAATTTATGTGGGGGAACATGTCAGTGATACAGCTACAGCCAAATTTGTTCAAACACCACCATTATTTATTTTCTCTATGCAACTGTAGGGAATGAAAATCCATATAAACAGCTACTGGTTGTTCAGTTCTGCTGGTTACAGTCCTTACACCTCTCCCTTTGGTCCTGATTGATTTGATTCCATGGGTCACAATGAGAAAAAGTAAGCCAGTGAAGTCATAATGCACAGGCTGTTATGGGTCAATGGTAAGAGTTTTTATAGCAAACTATAGACAGGGAGTTGCAGTGTCTTTTATCAGTTTATTGTCAAGATTTCTGTTGGAATACAAAAAAATAAAGACAGCATTTTTTCCCTGTTAGAAAACTTTGTCCAAGAGCAGAAGTGGCTCTAACAGACATTATGCTGAGGATTTTAGGATACATACTGAAAATAGAAATATTTAATGCTCCCACCTTATTATCACTGTATTTTTCAAATCCTGCTGGTGCCATTTCATTTGTATCTCAGTTAAATTTGAGCCAACTGTATTTAATGTGTATGTTTATATTTCTTGAGAGGAGCATAGAGTAGGGTGTTTTTGATATACATTACATCCACCCTATCTCATTACTTCTTTCACTAATCTGGGGTGAAGACGCAGAATGATCAGTCTTTGTGATCTCAACAGCGAAGTTTCAATTTTACTGCATTTGCTTCTACCCTTTCCAAAGGAGGGTAAGAAAACAAGCAAATCAAATTGCACGTATGTTTTGAAGTTCATGTTATGGTTCCTGATTAATTTCATACAAACAGCAGACCATTACAGTTTATATAGACATAGTTTTACAAAACTGTACCAATTTTAAAAAAAAAGGTCTGGAACAACAATTTTCCTTATAGTAAAATTTCTTGTCTTGTCTTGCTCCATAGGAAACCACTAATGTGTCTTTGGGTACAGATTTGGGTCAAAAATCTGCATCATTTCAAATTACTACAAAACTCCCACAAATATCTGTGGAGCCAAGATATCACTCACAGTCTTAAAAATTTTCATGCTCTAAGTTAGAAGGAAGATGTAAACATTATGTAATTTGTAGACCTTTTTATTCTTTTTGACATTCAACACTGCTATCAGAAAAATGACCCAATCTCACACACATTATTATCAATTATTACCATAAAGAATTAAAATAAATTGAAATGCAAAAATCTGATATTTGAAGCGGATCTTTAGCTCAATTAGATCAGTAGCTATGTATCTTAGCGCATAGATATGAGGATTTACATCCCTATATTTGGAAATGTTAGGCAAACATTGATATCTTCTAAAGAAAAAAGGTTTCCTAGAACTGCAAGATACTTCTGAAGAATTATACTGAGGTTACCAAGAGCCTTAATAGTCAGATGTAAAGAAATGAACTCAAAGGTAGATCATTGATGAAATACTCTTCATTCTTCAACTTATCCTGAAAGGATAATTTTATCATCTATTTCAAACATCATATTCATGAAAGAAAGCAAGTAATGTTGTTGGATCATTTTGAAAGAAAATCCTCAAAGCAAATGATGCATGTATTGAGATCCATCTTCTACTCTCTGAAAGTTATATTCTTGCTGTTATGTTTGTGGTTAGCACAATTCATCCAATTAAATAATGAAATATAATGAAATGTCCTTTTGTCTACTAAAAAAATTGTATTTATGGTTCAAACAATAAGCAACCCAATTGTTTTCATTTGTCTTTCTTTGCTTTCACTGACTTATATGTGATCCTATTTGTCCAGTGTAGCATATTTAAACATATATAGTTTTTCCTCTCAGGAAGCCATTTTTATAACATTAACATCACAAATCTAAGTGAATCTTTAGGAGACAGAGGAAGCAGAGACAGAGGAGATATTGTGTGTTCACACCTTGTCTCTCTAATACTGTCAAATTTCTGGGGAAAATAAAAAAAAGAGCTATCCAAGCCTCTCTGATTACTCCAGTTCTAACTTGCCAGCTGCATCTGGTCTATCCCAATTTCATAAACAGAAGCTGAGTCAATTCAAGAAAATTTCAGATCTGATATTCCAAATATTCATTTAAGAATTTTTGAGATGTACTTGTCCTCATCTGCCAAAGTTCAAATTTCTCCTTTTCTTGGTTGGTTTTATGTCATCAGATTCCTAGTTGAGGTTACATCAGTTTGTCTTAAGACTTCTCAGAAAAGTGGGAAATAATAATATGCATGTCAAAAGGAGGAAAGGATTTTTCTCAGTTTTGGTCCCCATGCAGAATTAAAACATTTGTAATGTGCATTAATTTCTTTGATTATATTAAAAACGTTTGTATTATGTACATTTGTAAATAAAATCTTGCTTGATGTTCACAGCAGTAAAGCTTTTGAGAAGGTGTCTGAACATCTTGGGAATGATTACTCTTGAAAGTTAGATGTATAAGCGTTAAAATATCTGTATAAATCTGGTGAAAAAGGACAAAAAGTAGAACATTCATAAGGATGGTGTTTGTCCTCCCAAGTTACTTTTAAGAGTCATGGGGCCCTGCTTTCCTGGAGATGGCTGAACACCTGCCTGCCCAAAGGAATAGGTGACTTAATTCCTTGTTTTTCTTTGCTTGCGTGCACAGCTTTTGTTTTACCTGTTAAACTGCCTTGATCTCTACCCATAAGTTTTCTCAGTTTTGCTCTGATTATTTGTCCATCCCAAAAGCAAGCAGCAATGAGGATCTGAGCAGCCCACAGGTGGAAAACAACACATTCTTCTGACTTTTCAATTCTGTACATTGTAACATCAATAATTTCAAGTTTTGTTCATACAATATATCTTATACATTTACAATATTCTTATCATCTCTCCTTGAAACTTCTGTGAGCTTGTCTACACCATTACTAAAGTGACATTGAGTCTCACATGAAAATTTATCCCAAAGTCAAGTCTTCAAAGATATCCAGGACCTTTGTATCAGTGTGATATTTTGGATTTTAGGGTTTGTTTTTTGGTTTTTGTTTGCGGTTTTTTTTCTTTTTTTTTTTCTTTTTTACTTTATATGTTTCTATACATTTTGAATATCCTGTTTTGACCTTTTGAACATCCTGGTATGACCTGTAGGATTTTTCAGGAATCAGTTAAGACTGGCAGTCTAGTAGGTGTTTAAGTCTGTATTAGAGTTTGTTTTTGACCATGCAAAAGGACCTTCCATCCTATTTTTGCTGGCAGTATTAAAGTAAAGCTCTCCTAAGAAGTGTAAGGGTGTAAGAAAATACACTGACGGTTTAAAAGACAACACAAGATTATTCAAATTACAGAAAGTAGTGCTCTGTGTCTGTTGGATATAGAACAGGAAAAAATAACTTTCATGATGATGTATCTTGGTTTCACTTTTATTTCTCCCTAGGATGAAGGAAATCTGTAATTATTGAAACAGGTTTGGGTACTTCTTTCACCTTCACAGCCCTCTATTCCAGCTGTCATTACTGTCTAGGGTTTTCATTTCTCAAAACCAGAGATGTTTCAGAAATGAACAAAGTATTGTATTTTAATCTGAAGTGCTTCCATGCTGAAATACTGGGTAATATAACAGAATTTCTATACTATTTTGTACTAAGTCCCTGTTTCATATTTTAAAGGAGCCATAGTGTTGAAGAGTGCATATCTACAGTAGTAGCTTAAGGAATTAATGTTCTTCCTCTTAAATCTTTTTCTGACACCACCTTTTTCTATTTAACTTTTTGTACTAATCTGTGCTGCACCATAGAACGTATTTTTATGATGCCACATAGCTCACAGACAAGCTGAAGGCTGTATGTTTCAAAGAGCAGAGAAAGAAAAGGAAGAAAGGGAAGAAAAGGAAAGAGAAAGGAAGAAAAGGAAAGAGAAAGGAAGAGGAAGGAGAGAAAGAGAGAAAGAAAGAAAGAAAGAAAGAAAGAAAGAAAGAAAGAAAGAAAGAAAGAAAGAAAGAAAGAAAGAAAGAAAGAAAGAAAGAAAGAAAGAAAGAAAGAAAGAAAGAAAGAAAGAAAGAAAGAAAGAAAGAAAGAAAGAAAGAAAGAAAGAAAGAAAGAAAGAAAGAAAGAAAGAAAGAAAGAAAGAAAGAAAGAAAGAAAGAAAGAAAGAAAGAAAGAAAGAAAGAAAGAAAGAAAGAAAGAAAGAAAGAAAGAAAGAAAGAAAGAAAGAAAGAAAGAAAGAAAGAAAGAAAGAAAGAAAGAATCTTTTCCCCCCTTTAAGGCTTTCAACTTTTTTCTGATAACTAATATTAAAAAAAAGAAGAAAAGAGAGTAACATCTTGGTTCCACGTGTAAGCATGAAAAATTAATTAAATTCTAGCTGAAATAACAATATTACTTAAATTTTTGGTTAGAATATAATAGAAATAAAAGAATATTTTTAAATTGCCATACATTGTGGCAACTGGTTGCTGTAGGGTTTTGAATTTTCATTTCTCCCTACCTATGGGATAGTTATCATTCAGATAATTTCTTACCAGGCTTTAATGTTTACACAATATGATTTTATTTGAACTCCCTGTTGTCTTCATTAATTTGTTTGTTGAAATATTTTTTTAGTAACTTTCTGGGATATCCAGTTCATCTGAATCAGTCCTGATCTGTGTCTCTTCTCAGCCTGCTGCTCCCAGGGGTCTGGGATGTTGGTAGCAGGGGTTCCTCTCCCCACAGTCTCTTACAGTAAGTAGACCATGGATCAGGACCTGTTCCACAGCATTGAGCAGGTCAGCTTGTTGGTATCAGAGCAGCCCCAGATCCAGTTCCATGGGCACTTCCATGAGGAGGGTGGGATTGGCAGGACTGGCCCTGCTGTGGCATCACAGGGGCAGGGGTTGATGTCTCAGGAGATTGACATGGCGTCCTGAGCCACATACAGCTTGGGAAAGGCCCAAGGGAGGCTGAACAGGGACAGTAAAGATGATAATGACCCCAGGGCCCTGACACTTATAAATTAATCTCAAACAATAAACAATTTCCACTCTGCCTTTCCCTCTGCAACTGCATTCTCTGTCAATTAAATATATTGAAGAAAATTCAAACAAGCTTATTGAGGGTAATTAAACAGAAGCCCCTTAAACACACAAAACTGCTTTTCCTACTTCATGTTCCATATTTTCGCAAGTTAAGAAATAAAAATTCTCATTTATGTGCCAAAATTCACATTTTTATCTTTTTATTTTTCGGTGGTTTCCTGGGTTTTTGGGGATTTTTTTTTTTTTTTTTTTTTTTTTTTTTGTGGGAGAGCAGGGAGATAAATGCAACATTTGTTTTCTGGTAAACATTACATTTTCATGTCATGAGTTGAAAGAGAAAGGGAGAAAAAGGTTTTTATTCTAAATATCCTAAGAAATTCAATCAGACTAAACTTAAAATATGTCTCAAATATTTCTTTTCCCTTCATTCTGAAAATATTCTGGGGTCTCTTGCTGTGGTAAAATGGAAATGTAAGATAGCTTGGGCATTTTCCCCCCGATGTCACTGTTTCCATTTAAAGTATCAGAGTTGTCATTAAAAGCTTTAAGTAGAAGATTTTCATAACACTGTCCTCTACTGCTATTCACAAGACACGCTTACAAGAAGTTTTGTTAGTTAACTCATGCCAACTCCACTCATGACATAGTACTTAAAGAGCAGGAGATGACACTCCTGCAATTCACTTTTCTATTAGACTAAATTAGAAATTCAGCCTTTATGACAGATGTCATCCAACCCTCCTGTAACTGAAAAATATGGAACTAAAATGTGCAGAATGCTGGAGGCTTCACAGCTCTCCCAATTAGATAGAAGGTTTCATTTTCACAGTTAATTTTACCATTAAGCGGTATATTTCTGTGCTCTTTTACCAATTTTCTGTTATTGACATTGTCTGCTCCTGAACTCTGTATGTGTTAGACACAAACTGAAAATATTCTTCTGATCTTCTTTCTCAGTTTGTTCTCTATCACAACCTCCAGTAAACAACATTCTCTCTAAGCTTCTTCAATATTTTTCATATTTTTTCCTGTGTCACCAAAGATATACAAGAATATAGATTTTTAGAGTTCTCTAAAGATACTAAGAGAACTGCTAGACATTGAAAATCTTATTTCTTCTATTTTTTTCTATTAAAATTTTATTCAGAATCCACTAGTCTTTACTCAGGATTGAAATCCCGTCTCTTTAAAATTAGTTCATTTTTACGTAATACTTAATTTCTTCTTGAGACCCCAATGTAAATGTTCAATCTGTCAAGAAGTATTCTTCAGATTTCATATGTTTTTTGCTGCTGTCTTTGTATACCAGCACACCTGTATTTATTTACATAGTTTTCTCCTTTTTGCTTTCATTGAAATCTTACCCTGTCATTCACTTTTCCAGTCTTCTTTCTAATGGGTGCTCTAAGTGTTATTTTCAGCCTCAGGTGTCAACCAGCATTTTTTACTCACTACTCTTCCAAAGTTAGAGCAGTCCATTCTCCTGTTGGAGATCTTTTTCTGTTGTTTTTGTTGTTGTAAGCTATTCAGTCTTTTCTTCTCACTCTATTCTAGACTGTCACATAAACATAGAATCTATGCTGTGTTTACCTCTCTCAGTGGGATATTAAAAAATACATTTGTATTAGAATGAAACGATTTTAGAACCCTTAGAAAGTCATGTTTTATAAAAGTAGTAAAGAGGAGTAATGTTTCCTTTAAAAGACATTTGTAAACAACATATCTGCTGTTAAACTACTAAGTGTTTTTTATTTGTTCTTTCTCTGCCAACAATATCCCAAAGCATTTAATTTACCATTATCTTTACCAACATATTGTTCAATTATGTTGATGCCTTAAGAGACTACCTAGAACAGAGGCTAGACAGTGTTGAAGGAATAAAGTAAGTATTTTTTAAAGAGGATATTTATTAAAAGGCCTTCAAATGATACACCTTGGGCAGTACAGAAGCCCGGCCAAGGCTACACCCAAGATGGACGATGGATCACACGTTTCCACACTTTTTATAAGTTTTGGTCCATTTACAAATTGGGGTTAATTGTCCAATTACAGCTTCAGGTTGTGAAGTCCCAGCCTCCCAGATTGCTCTCCTCAATTCACTGCTGTTTATAACTTTTGGGCCTGAAGCTACAAGAGTGTCCTTGGTTCTCTCTGGAAAAGGATTGTTTTGTCAACTGAACTGTGAAGAGAACTTGCTAACACTTTATGTGAAGTTTAGATGTATACACTAATGCAGTACAGAACCTGGAAAAAATGAAAGCTAAAACTTAAGGCATCAGTGTGATTATTTCTGCTTACTTTCTCTGATCATATTATAAGCTGAAAGGAACTTCCCTTTGCCCTTACTTAAGAATTAAGTAAACTTTAAATTAGACAATGATTTTAAACTTGTTTCCAAGAAATAACATTATTTTATTTTAGATACAGTGACTAAAAGCTGGAAAATATGCCATGTTTTATGAATATTAGTACATTTGGATTCTTTAATAAATTGCTCTGTTGTATGTTAAGCAAATATATAGCAATACTTTTTCAATGCCTACAGACTGGTATTTTAATAATAAATTGGTAATTTAATGACAGTTCTTTTTGTTTTAAAGTTGTTAAAAATGCATGGCTCCTTAAGGAAATGCACTAATGTCCAAAGTCATCTTTTTAAGAAATTAACTAGTCTTTTTGATACAAAAAGATCTTTTGAATGTCAAGAATTATTAATAGTGAAATTTAAGACTTAAATGGCAAATTAATGTCTACATAAATCAATATGGAATCTGCTTTAAAACCAATTTTTGCATGCATTTTTCTTACTCAACATTATACAGTCTATTTAAACTTATGAGGATTTTGAGACAAGTTTAGCAAATGAGTAACACCATCTTTTGTATAACAAACCTACTTCTTCATAATTTTCTATATATCCATTTAAAAATATAAATATGCATTTTTCACACAAGCAGATCCTGTGTAGTACCAAAGACCTTAAGTATTTCCAAATCAATACAACTTGTATTAAGAAGCACCAAAATAACTTTAAACTGCTCTTCAAAATCCAACATTGAAATATGATGAAAGCAAACCCTGCTTAACAATCCATTATGGCACGCATGCCGACCTTGCACAACACATAATACTTTCAGAAATTCCTATTATCTAAATATATTGGCTCTTTATTTTTTTATCATTTCACATATGAGCTTTTTTTGCGGGGGGTTGGAAGTTTGATTGAAGAACAACTATCAGACGCTGAACAGTGGGAAAAGAAACTAGTTAAAATTCTGCTGCTCTTTGCAGAAAAAAAAATGGACTATTCTATTTCAACTTTTCCAGTTCTCTGTAGAAGCAATTATAGAATGCAAATATTTGTAAACCATATATATTTACGAACTTCAATATTGTTTTCAAGAACCAAAGTTATATTAAAAAAATCAATATACATTTCTTATTTTCTGTGTGCAGCTGATCAAACAAAAGGAGATAAAAGTCTAGAAGCATCACTTACTTCTTACAAACTGCTTTTTCATTTCTATCTGAAAATTATTTTTAAGTGCTGTTTCTGGATGATTTCAACACTTTTCTCCTAACACTTTCAAAGGCTTATTTCTTTCTGGGGTATATCTTTATATTGAGATGTATTACTTCTACTAAGAAAATTACATATAAATTTTGTGGTCAAATTAAATTATGATTTTCATTTTTTATAATCATAGATATGTTAGCAAAAGGATGTAAATGACAATGTCTTATTTGATATTGGGTTTTATGAAGTCTTTGGATTTCTATAACCTAAAAATATCTATAAAAACCATGAAAGTATTCTAAAAAGTTATTAAATAAAAATTGTTTACTGAAGTCTTTCTTGCACAAAGGTGTTATATACACATAACATAATAAGTAGCAAAAACCTATAGCTCAATTCCATCCTGAGTAGCCAGTCAAGGTCAATAGACCTTGTTTTATGCTGCAGGGGTGATCTGTATCAGCTGAAAATCAACCCTACGTTCTCTTTAACAAAAAACATAGCTACGCAGAGAATTTATTGTTGGCATTTTCTTGTGTACTCCCTCAAGCCCAAAGCATTTGTGGCGTTGATTTTTTCTGTCATTTGATTAACACTATATTTAGTCTTGTCAGGGAGATAGAAAGATCATTTTTGGCTGCCTAAGGAATCTGATTCTAGAAGTATTACAAAAAATAAAATATACAAACTGCGAAATGAAAATAACACACACAATGGAAAGATAACAACCACAATAACAAAACTCTTCAAATAGCAATACCTTTGCAAAAGCACAAAGTCCTTCATAATGCAGCTTAGAAGGTTATATAATACAGAAAATAAACATAATTACAGCAAAACAGATATACTTTGTTAAAGTGATGGTAATGTAATTGCTATTACTTTTGTTTTAATGTGAACGTGACATGTATTTAAATCTCATTTAAGTATCACTGAAGCCACTTCAAAAATTTCTCTTTGATTTAGATGGACTTTTTGTTATTCTTCCTTGCTGGAAAATTACTATCTCAATGCAACAGATAACCTTAATTTTGATGTTGCATGGCAATGCTCAAACAGTGTGATGAAAGATGGACTTCTCCCTGTGATGACATTCATGGGAACAGTAATTTCTATCATGTTTTATAATTGTTTACTTGTATTAAATACATTAGCTGAGGAATGACAAAAAAATTCAAGAAAACATCTGTCTTCATTGTAATATTTAGAAAATAGTTTCAGTTTCAGTGTCTCAATGAAACCATATATGAAAACATAATTATAGATGCCTATCATACACAAAGTCACCTTCAAGTTGTAGAAAATTAAATTGCCACTGTAGAAACTTAGAATATGTGATGAGACAATGGTTTCAGTATAGCGGGAATAGATCCATTTATTTTCATAACTTATTTCAAACAACAGAACAGTTTCACACAAATATACAATAAGAGTCTCTTGGCACACTGCTGTCTCATGTTCAGCACCTGTTGACCAGCACTCACAGGTACTTTTCTGCTAAACCATTTTTCAGCTGTTTGGGGTTGTTGTGACTGAGGTGCAGGACCTGGCACTTGACTTTGTTGAACCTCAGGCTACTGGCCTTAGCCCATCCAGCCAGCCTATCCAGATCCCTCTGCAGATTCTTCCTACCCTCTGGAAAAAGCAAACATAATCTATATGAGCTGGAAATGAGATCTGAAGGATCAAGATATTTGTGCCTGCTGTCAACAAGGAGGGAATAGAACTCTGCTGCCATTGAGAGAGGACGTTCTCAATGTCCTCTAAAGCCAGGTGCATGTTACATGTAGCAACTTTTTGCTTGATGGCAGTAGGAATCAATGAGTAAAACCTACAATGAAGTGAAGGTTCTTCTGCAACAGCAGTGAGAGAAGGAATTTATACATTTATACCAATTTATATATTTTTTTTTTTACATCAATGTCAAGGACAAAATCTTTTGCGTGTTCTTTTCCATATATTTTAGATCATAGACAATGCATATTGGAGTAACCTTCACAGATAGAACAATTACTCTGTTTTTTGGTTTTTTGGTTTTTTTTGAAGGTGAATGTTGGAGTTTTTGTGTGATTCATATAACCTTCATTCACAGCCAGGTAACTAAGTATTGGATTTTATAAAGAAATTAAGTCACCAGGCATTTGGATTAGTAGTGTTTGCTATCATTCATACTCAATAATTGAGGTCACAGGGATTATAAACTCTAATGTGTCAAATTGAATTCACCAGCAACACATCTAAAATGCTTTAATTATCTGCTTTGGGGGCAAAGGATTAACTAGAGCCTGTCAGGAACAAAGACACATTCTGTTTACTTTTTCTCTTTTTATTTTTATTTTCTGTAGTTACCAATTATTATTTAACTAATAAATATAAAACCAACATATAACCTAAATCCTCTCTCTTTCTTAATATATTTTACATACCATTTAACCATAACCATTGCATACTTACATCCCCTTTTATGCAGCAGATAATAAGTGAAGTAAATTATAGGTCTTTGTCACTTTCAACCATTTATCACAAAGAATGTTATTAGACATAAGAACGTAAAATGTCTTTTGGTTTGCTCATAAATGCTAACTAAAAAGAATGATGTGGAAAGAAAGATATATAAGTAGTTACAGTGTTCACCATTTCATTTCCTTCTTATCTGATTATTTTCTCAAAGTTTCTTTCTGTTTTCAGTCACTAGAAGTCAGGCATCGTTTTTATTTTCTTCACTTTCTTCACACCAGTGTTTCACTTTCACCAATTAAATGTGTACAAAATGTCTTAAACTCTTTATGGTAAACTTCATTAGTATTGAAATTTAAGTAGATTAAAAGTTTTGTCTCAGATTCTTTCATAGTGTTGTTTGCAATCTGACCTTATAAAGCTGTAGGTCCATTTTCAGTCATTATTGTCTTAGAAACTACATATTTAATTCAGCATATTATCAAATTATGTATATTGTTATATCATATATATATCTCTATTAATATATTGTAGTATTTATTTTAATAAAATAAAGAAGCATTAACTTCTTCAGAAAATGTTTTGTTAATTTCCTCCATAATAACAAACATAAAAATGTTAAATAAGAAGCCTTCCTCCCTACCATTAATTAGTACATTACTGGACATAATTTCTGATTCTGGATTCATATTTAAAAATGTAATTTGTTAAAAAAGTCTTTTTTATATAAAATCTTTCATATGTGATTTCTCAGCAAAAAGACCATAAGAGGAAGACTGTTTAGTTAGCTTTTAGTCTCTGCTTCAAGGTTTCCATCGTGGTGTTTTTACTAGCTGATTCAGGAGACTTTTGATTCAAGTCCTGTAACTCGGGTGAATATTTAATACATCAATAGGCATCGTACTTTAGAGAAGGAAGCTCATGAGAGTGTATGGGAAAGAAGAAAGCTACCTCATCTACCCACTCACTCAGGTTTTCAAAGCCACTATGCAAAAAAATAAACAAAAACGCATGCAAATGTAGACATTAGCAATGAATACTGGATATTGAAAGGTTATTTCATTAACAGCTGAGAGGCAGTAGGGATTAAAAGGTGAGGGTGGAAAGATAAAGGCCTGAGAGATAAATTATATCCATTGCTACAGAACTTCAAGGACTTTTTACTTTTTTTGATCCCTTCTTGTACCTCAGTGTGGTATCTGTTTTTCAGAGATGCGTTTAAAACAATGGAAGACAGGCATTTCAGTAACTATTTCATTATTTCATGAAATAATAAAATGCAAACAAGGACATAAGTAAATGTTCTTCTCATTGCAAAGTGAATTCATTTTAATATTTTAATTTTCATTTTTTCCTCTACACTTTTGTCCAGTGTTTCAAGTACCTCAACAAAATTAAGTAATATGAGATATTTATAGGTGACGGATTGCCCTTACTCACTGCTGTTTGACATTGGTCTACTATGACAATAATTGCTTCATTATTTAATGAAAAATAATGTCACATTTCAGTGGCAAAGCTTCATCTTCTCAAGACTTTATTACACAATTGAAAGGATTGATTACTGTTGATTGGATTTTGTCTGAGGACATAGTCACTTCCACATGACGCTGGATTTAACTGTCATTTTTTCCAATCTTGGGTAAATCAAAATCTCTGTTTATCCTTTACATAATCCTTTCTCCAGCTGTTGGGAAAAAAGAAAAAAAAGAGAAAGAGAAAAACAAACCCATTAAAAACGTCAGTGTTTTTCAGTTATCATTACAGAAGTCTCTGTGTTACATCTGTAAGAAAATCTGACTATGCAACTGGAATAACATTTTACTCCCCAGTGTTTGAGTGGGTCTCTATCATATAGATGGGCCTTATACATTAAGTTTGCTCCTTCTCTCACTGCTGTTGCAGAAGCACCTTCACTTCATTGTAGATTTTACTCATTGACCCCCACTGCCATCAAGCAAAAAGTTGCTGTGTGTAACACGCACCTGACTTTAGAGGACATTGAGAGAGCGTCCTCTCTCAATGGCAGCAGAGTTCTATTCCCTCCTTGTTGACAGCAGGCACAAAAATCTTGATCCTTCAGATCTCATTTCCAACTCATATGGATTATTTTTTCCTTCCCAATTACCTTGCCTCTCCTGCAGGAAGAAAAACCAAAACACACCAACGCCACTATAACAGGAAAAGTTTTTCTTTCTGAGTACAACAAAACTGAATTTTGCTGAGACAGAGAGATGCTGGCATTGTCAATGCCCAGTGTGTGCCTTATGCACACAGATGTGACCAGCAGGAAGGACTGAGATTCCCAAGAAGCTGGGCATTGTAACAACCAGAGAGGGCTGAAATACAGTGACACTAAAGGGTCATTTCCTCCAAAGAGAAAATACTGGATCCTCTTTTCCCTGTAAATATTAATGATTTCTTGTTTAAAGGCTGATGAAAGAAAAAGCGACAGATATCTTTTAAATGTCTCTAAATTTTGGATGATCAGGTACATTTCTAATTAAATCCTGCTAGAATGTCCTATATTTGTATAAATCATATTAATATTCTAGATAGCCCTCAAAAAACCCTACACACCTACAACTGAATCACAGTACAGTACAACTGTGAAATACTTTTGGTAAAATAATTGTGTATGTAATCTAATATACTGTATACTCCTGGCTGTGATACTCTTTACAACATTGACAGATAGTAGTGTTGCATATACTTCCTCTACCTATCTTTCTGTTGTTTAAATAGCAAACTTATAGACAATCATTTAAATTTGGAATCCATAATGTTCTTTTGCATTTTGTGTGGATTATCCATTTTTATTAATAGGTTGCAAAGATGTTTTTCTGTTAAGTTAATCTCTTTTAATATCTGTTATTTCAAAGTGTAGTAAGCCTGAGGTCTGTCACTTGGAATTGACTTATTCTGAAGTTATTGATAAATCACATAGGTTCCTGTTCTAATCAATATACAACAGAAAAAAACCTATTTAATTATTTTATAATTGCATGCAATTATGTATTTTGAACATGCTTAGCTTGGAATGCTGAAGAAGATATTAAGCATATACAGGTTAATTATGTTCCCCTATGTTAAATATGCATAGCGTGTTATCTGATTTTAAATGCAAATTAGTAGAAAATAACACAAAATGCATTTTAATTTAAAGATTGTAAAGTCATAATAATATAGTAAATGTGAATAGGCTTCTAAAATTAAAATTGAATTATTAATGATTACATCTATCTATTCTAATACTCCAAAATAGCAACATACATATGAGATTTATAAGCAATTTTTTGATGTTGTACAAGTATAATAGTTTTAAGATTAATTTATTACAAGGAAAAATAGTGTTGTGTGAAACAAAGAGCAATGACACATTAATAAGCAGGTTATTTTTAGCTTTTGCAAATAATGAACATCTGAACTATCATATTGTAGCATTGTCACACAGTAGTAGTACTTCAATTTGTATATCTGTAATATTTTCCATTCTGGTCCTTTTTTTTTTTTTGTCTGTAAAGAAAATGTCATATGAATCACAATTTAAATTTGAAATACATTGATAACATGTGAGGATAGAATTTCAAAAGTGATTTAATACTTCAGGAACCTAGATCTCTCCTTATCTCAACAATCACCAAACTAGAAAGCAATCAGTAGTCTAAACACTGAGGAACATTCTGTCATTAAGCTGTGTGGAAACAGTATAAATGGTACTTCAGTCACAGAACCTGACCGTACACCTCTGGTCCCTTCAGATGCTCCTTGCCAGCTGTGTACATGGTACAGATGCATATAACATCAGGACAATACAAGATAGGTGTGTCTCACTTCAGTTCCTGGTATTCCAGAAATTTCCTTCAGACAATTTACATTAAGAATAATTGAAGAACCTCACAGGAAGAAAAAAAATACAGTCATACTAAATTAGAGGAATTTGTTCTGTGAAGTAATATTACAAGATATAGGAAATATCCAGTTGCTTGGGTTCTGGAAATTATATCTTCTTTATAGAGTAATAATTGCAAGGAAAAAATCATGCTCAACCCATATGACCTTGGCTGAATATGAACAGTGAAGAATGAATTTTCAGATAATTGATGCCAAGCTATAATTAATCTCCAGTGAATGAGTGTGAATTAGAAATTAAAGCTTACCTGAACAAATGATTGTCTTTTTCTTTCTTTTTTTTTTTTTGTTATGAAATAGAAAATACATTTCCTTTATTTACTTTATTAGGCAAAGTATCAGCCTAATGTCATATGTCTTCTCTAGAAGGAAGAAAACTCTTTTTAAAAATGTATTAATGCTTAAAAAAAAGTCAAAAAAGTGTATAACAGTATGTGTTCCCTTAATGCCTCTGGGGAACAATCTGAATAGTTTCAGATTAATCTTTCCAAGAAAACTCAGACCTTTGAAAATATCCAATGTAGAAAGAGTAGAATATTTCCATACCTGTGAAATGAAAATTAAAAACAAAAACAAGAACAACAAACAACAGAAGAAGAGTCATTGGAAAAAAACTGTAATGCAAAATATCAGTCATTTGTAACTGTCAGTGTCAAGACTCGTGTTATCTATCATAGCACATTGCACCAGATCTTGAGTTAATCTTTATGCTGCTAAAGAGTTTTTTGCAGGAGTGATATTAGAAAGGTTTTTTTCCAGCTAGACATGGTCATTTAATGGCTGCCACAGAATTATTCTTGCCTCACTACCTCCCCTTGATTCAGCTCCGTAGTACACAAAGAAGGAGTTACAAGATGTCAAGGTTTCTAATACATTGCTCTTGGTTATTACAGTAAGATTGTTCTACTGATCCACAGCTACAAACTTTATAACCACTTGACAGAAATATCAGAAACAGGAATCTACCTAAACTAATTTCACAGTTCTACTTCTAAGTACCATTCAGTCTTACTAATTTTGTAAATTCAGTGGGGTTTAGTTACTTTTCTGTATTTCTGACACTTAGACCTAATTGTATCTAATCTATTAAGACTTCATATTTCTACCATCCTCTCTTAAAAAGAGATTGGTTTCCTAGACTGAATTTTAGATTAAACTAGAGCTTATGGTCTTTATTTGGCTGGGTACAAGAACTCAGAAACAGTCATTTGCATCAGTTACTCAAACTATTCAACAAAAGAATTTACTTTTTAGAAAAGAACAGGGCAAGTCAGTACTTTAACTCCTTCTGAAGGGTTCTTTCATGATAAAATCTTCCATATTCCCTGGGTGTGACACTTGACACCATGGTAGTTGTATGAGCAAAGATAAGTTTCTATTTGTCAGAGCATTTGCTGAATTTACATACAAAAATTTCAGTAACTAAAAGATTACATTAAAAAAATTAAAAATGCATGAAAGAAAAAGATTTCAAAATGCTGTTATGGATTTAAGAAAAGGAAAAGAAAACTCCATAAATATGATTAATAAGAAACAGAAACTTTTTACCAAAACTGAGCTAAAAACACAGTAAATGCTCTTGGCACCATGGAAGCTAGCAGACTGGCTTACAGAAATAGTCCAGCTGATGTAGGATCTTGGTTTTGTTATGGCTGATATCAGAATATGCATCACAGAAAGGGACTCCATTAAAGGGCAATCAAGTATGATTCATTCTTTCTGTGGGCTGTAAGATGTAATCCTGAATTTATGGTTCTCTAATGCCTTTCCAAAGAAATGCAGACTTTCCATCAAATATAAAAAGAAAAATATGCTCATTGAAACTATAAGAAAAATCTATCCATATTTTTCATATTTTTGTATAGTAACTAACAATACTGCACAGAACTACAGCATAACTGAGGTTGCAGGGGACCTTGGGATACAGTACAGTCTAACCCAGAAGTCTCAGAAGTCTTTGCTGAATACATACTGTTCAGAGGAGAAGTCTGAACTGTTAAATGACAGACTGAACTAAAATGTTAATAGTGGAGGAATCTGAATGAAGGAGCAAACCAGAGCCTATTTATTTGGTCCCATGTTTTAGCCTTTTGTGTTTAAGGGAGAGAGACAGCAAATGGGTTCTATGCAAAACTGACTCATAAAATCACCCCCATTAATGATCTCTTGGAAGATTAGTCTCCCTGGTTAAGTCAGCTCAAGACTTGCCACTGATATTAAGATGATAATTTTTCAGACTATGTTTTGGAACATTTTGAAGAACAAAAGAAAAATTGGGTAACTAACAAAAGGCCCAAAAACTGTGTTTGCATCTTCAGTATACAAATGTACAGTGAGGTTCTTGTCAACTAGATTTTGTTCTTGATGAGTATTGTCAGTTGGAATCCCTCTAGCTTAGCGAGGACATTGATAAGCTACACAACTCTGCTTTTCTTCTGATAAGTGTTAAAAAGCTTATGGTTAATTTACTCTTGGGGGGGAAAAATGCTTAGGAGATAGATATTCATCGTCAAGGTCTTTGTCAAGTTAAGAACATGTTTTCAAAGAGCAAATACCAAAAGGTAACCTAGACTAAACAATAACATCAATAACGTCCACAGTATCTTCAAGGTACTAGAGTTGACATATGCCTGGCAAGCACTCAGCCAACCCTGAAAATCCAGATATTTAAGATAAGTATCTTGATGCAAACCAGCAATAAAGCATGTATTTCAGAATGACTTTTTAAAATTTAATCACATGAAGTGATGAGTGAGAGGAGACGGTCAGATTTACAGTCAGGATGCCATAATTAGTATTTCATGTTTAGGTATGGCATTTGTTTAAAGATTTTGAGGTAGATTTTAACCATAAGCACCAGGCAAATCTAAACAACCCTTGTTTTCTAACTATAAAAACGTAATCTTATGGGATTTTTTATTTTGTTTTAACTGAAAAACTTGTGCTGTTTGAATGTTCTAAGCCAGAAAATTGCAGCTGCTGCTGGAAATTTGGCAGGAAGAAAGTTATAAAAAAAGCAATTTTCAATGTTCCTTCATCAGTTCATAACTTTCTAATGAATATTTTAGTTTACATGATCTTGACATACTTTTGATAAATGTTTTAGAAAAAACTCCTCCATCTTTTAGTGATACTTTTAGTGATTTACAGAAGATATTGAAAAAATAGTATACTTTCAATAAAAATATACAATGCCATACCAGAATTTTATAGTTTCTAACAGTAATGTTTTGGTCTTTTTTTCCCCTAGGATTCTAAAATCCTATATGCAGGTTTTTATCTCATTTGTCTGGACTTAGACTGTAAACAAAAAGATTTAAGAAAACTTTGATAGTGTTTGGGTGTTTCCCATATGTCAGGTTTATCATCAAAATATTTAATTTAAACCAGTGCAAAATGATATGCCTGATTCTTGACAAAATACTGATAAGAGAATTTGTGGAGTTGGCGTACAGTCATTTTTTGCCAAAAAAAATAGAAAAAAAGAATGTGCAGGAGGAAGAGTCTCAAATTGTACAACTTGCAGTATATCTGATAAAGGGGGAAGCACTAAGCAAATAAGATTACTAAAGCAGCTACAAATAAGGGTGTGAGAGAGTGATCCTAGATATAAAGAAGTATTTCGGGGTTTGAAAGGTGTTTTTGAAAGGATAGTAAATGTGATGGCAGTGATGATTAAGGATATAAAACATCAAGCAGAAAGTATAGAGGACACTATGGGAGTATATGTCTTCTGTCCTGTTTTCAACCTCTGAAGTTTGGCCCAAAACAGTAAACCTGTTGAGTGTCTGCAAGTCTGTCTGAATTATCTCTGTGATTAAGGAACACCCGGAGTGAATGCCATAAAATATTCCCACTAGAAAAAACACCTTCATAAATGTGAAATTTAGACATTAAGATTATCTAAATAAGTGACATCTCTGTTTATGAAAAATGTCAACAGTCTTCTTAGTAAGATACTAACAACACTTAGGGTCTATTTGACTCTTCTATTCTTCAGTAAAGTGGGACCCCTTTTTTTCATTGACTGCAGTAAGAGAAATACAGCTTTTTTTAGCATATACTTCCAAGATTATGATAGTAAATTATCCACTTATATAAGCTTTTTTTCTAATAAGCGAACATATGGACCAAATAGTTGTGCTATTCTTTCACAGGCCTTTTCTTGGAATTCTCTAACCAATATTTACTTCAAATATATATAGGAGTAACAGAGAAACACAAGCAACCCACTGGGGAATATATTACTACACCCAATGAACAATGAGTTGCTCTCAGCTGTCTGCTCACTAGAACTATATATGTGCATTTAACAGAGGGGTGTATAAGAACATTTAAGAAAATACGAAATTATACTTTTACTGCTAAAGTGACAGAACCCACAAAATTGAAGAATTTCAAAAACAAAATTCCTTTGTTTCACTTCTATCTTTTTGATGAATTGTTTTTGCTTTCCTTAAGGTGTTTTCATATCTTAAATGGGATGCTCACCTAATATAAAAATAACATAACTTTAAAAGATCTGCTCAAAGCAAATATATCATTTAAATCTGTCCCCTGTAAAGTGTTACTAATTTCATCCAACCCCATCACTACTAATCTGGGTGTCATACAAGATAAATATGGCATTACTGTGATGTAGGAAAATATGAACCAGTGGTTCATATATTAAAACTGAGAATTATTAAATTTACATTAATTCAGACTTCTAATATTTTCATTATGCCATTTGCAAATAGCTGTGTGATAAGCTAAAATAGTGACACATGAATAGTGTCTTTTAGTAAACTCAGATAATTACATTTCATGGTTAGATTACATGATGTTGAAAGAGCGTTGCTGCAAAATATTCTTTTCTCCAAAGACAGAATAGGAAGACTCTCTCTTAAACTCCTGCCTGGAAGATTTTCAATAAAACGGTAGTAAATGTAAGGAGGGGGCAGTGGAGGGGGTGGTGCATGTGGAGGTTTCTGTAAGTAAAAGGTCAACCTTGCCTAAGGCAAGAACTGTACATCTTGAAGTTCTTCTTTCTATTTTAATCCTTTTTAATTATTCAGTGGAGGTTGAATTTAAAAGTGGGACAGTTAGTTACCCTTTTGGCTACTATAAAGCTTCCAGCTGGAACCCCCAGAAGTGTTTGTGTGCCTTGCACATGTCTGCACTGCAAACTGAACTAGCTGTAAGTGAATTGTTACAGAAATGAAAAGCAAATTAGCTGTTTCATCAGAGAGTAATTGCACCACAGCTCAGTGCAGCTTAATGCCCAATTCTGAGAGCAAGAATTGATACACGGTGTGTTAGATGGTAGAGCTATTAAACCTGTTTATTCCAGATCTTCTAATGGATTCATCCCACATGGATAATGCTAGGCAGTAGGGGGTCACCTTGTCTTGGGTAGTACGCATTTAGGAGCATGTCTGTAAAGAGAAAAAGGTACTTTATATCACTGAAATATTTATATTTTCACTGATATGCTTAAAGAAGCCTTTGAATTACAGGCTGCAGAAACACACAGTGACATTGAAAGGAGATAACTTTCTCAGGAACAGAGAGGCAGATGCATGGATATAAGGTCAGCTTGCAACAGACTCACAGACAGGTCCTGCAGGGATCCAGGGAGAGTTTGGAAGGATTGGTCAGCCCAAGAAGTCAGTGGGATCTGTCTGATTGCGGTAAAAGAAAACAGCTTTCAAATGTGAGGAAAATGTAGACTTCTTTTCAAACCTTTTATTTAAACAGTGTCATACTGTTTATGTAAACAGAGTCATGCAAACTATAGTGTGTTTTTTTCTCCATATAGTTGCAATGTTCAAGTGCCTTTAATTGCAGTCCCTTAAATGCATACATTTAGACATCAGAAAAGTTTAAATCTTTGTTCAGTTCACTCCAAAAAAGAAAATAAAAGATATTTTTACTTCAATAGAAATTTACTTTTACCAGTTTTATGTTCCAACTGGAAATACTGAGTTGGGTTGGACTGGAGAGAGAGATTCATGAAAGTCACAGTTAAAAGAGACAGTTTTTACCAAAAAAACTACTTTTACTATCTTTATGCACAAAAGACACTGGTCCACTGTTGAAATAGTTATTGCTGCCTCCATTTTTGCATCATTCCTTATGGTAAGTAGTATAAAATAATCACACTCTAAACCAGCAGCTATGATGATCCAACAGAAAGCTTATATTTTACAATTTTAATTGTATGTGTGCATGTATGTAATTTTCTAAAGAATACAGCAGAATTCTGCTGCCACTGAGGGCAATACCAAATTTATATTTATTTCTCTGAGAACATAATGTGATTTTTACTTGATACCCCAATTCCTCTTCAGGGTTACTCATTGTCATTTATTAGGAATATTTTTCCCCTTTTTTTCTTGCCTTTGAAGGGTGGAGAAGAAAGTATAAAGTTCAGAAATAGAAGATTAAAAAGATGATGTCAGATTTTCAATTGATGAACTGATCTGCATACTGAGGGAAAGTAATTCATTTCCATGGAGTAAAAAAGGATCAGTGAGCATGAAGTTGAGGTTTACAAATGCTTAATAGAAGAAATAGTATGAATACAGATTAATTTTTAAATGGAGGGAAACTGCCGAAAAGTAATGAAGTAAGACTGCTGAGGGTCAGTAAGTATGCTGGGAAATATTTTCCTACAGAAAGTTAAAACCCTCAAACAATTAATAGCCATTAACAGGAATTTTTGAAGTATCATCCTTAGCTCAGATTTTTTTAATGTTGCCTTTGAAGGACTTTCCAACTGTTTTTAATTTATTTTGAAGAGACAAAATCAAAATTAAAGCTACTCTTTAAAAAAAATATAAAATTACAGGTTCTTGAGTACCACAGATAAAGGTGTTGTAGAGTCCTGAATATTTGAAGGGACCCTAACCCAAATCCTCACTGGGATTTGGTTTAGGCAAGAGATACAAAGTTCTTTACAACCTCAGCTCAGATTAGACT
Source organism: Geospiza fortis (assembly GCF_000277835.1). Lineage (NCBI taxonomy): Eukaryota > Metazoa > Chordata > Aves > Passeriformes > Thraupidae > Geospiza > Geospiza fortis. The sequence continues at coordinate 156,677 of NW_005054418.1, read as the reverse complement.
TTCATGACACAGAAAATCTGTGAAATTCGAATCAAGAGAAAAGACAAAGATTTCACAAATTAAAAAAAGAGATTAATTTAGAAGAAAATTATGTTGAACACATTGCACTTATAAATCAATGTTTTAATTCAGCAGATTGATTTTTGTCTTATCTTGTGTTGTAGATGTTCATGACTTTGTCACTCTATGTAACACAGCACAATGTATGTTTCATTGAAAGCATTCAAAATAATACTAAATTTAACATGAGATACAAATAATAGTGATAAACACAAGATAAATTTTGTCAGGCAAGTGAAAGAACAAAAAGATTATTCTTGATAATTTGATTAAGTTGAAGTAGATGAATATAAAAGGTAAAAGAAACCTGTTTGTGGAGAAGGACATCTGTTTGGACTTGAGATTCTGCCAGCTATACCTCAGAATGAACCACTGACTCACGTGACTCTTTGTGAAGAGAATGCCTCCATCACCTCTGTAGCCATCATTACTGGAATATTTTGATGAAGATCCACCTGAATCTGCTCTTCTTCAGGTTCAAAAGACCTAGTTACTTCAGTCTTTCCCCACAGGGCAGCTTATCCAGTACTTTGATCATCTTCCTGGGCCCTACTGTCTGTACATATATTTCTTCTTTTGTGGGACCAGAGCTGAACACCTGTTCCCCAGGTGTGGCCCGACAAGCATGGAACAGAGTAGGATGATAATCATAGAATGGCTTGGGTTGAAAGACACCTTCAAGACGTTTGTAGTTCCAGCCCCCTTGTTCCAGTGCTCTGTCTACACTAGAAATGCTCCTACAGATGCAGCCCAGGGTCTGATTTGCCCTTTTTTTTTGGCTGCAGCAGAGCAATGTTACCTTGTGTTCAGCTTGTTTTCCACCAGGACCTCCAGGTCTCTTTCAGCATGACTTCTGCTCAGCCACACAATCCTAGTCTGCACTGGATCTTTAGCTTATTTGCATTATTTTGTCCCAGGTGGTAGGGCTTTCGCTTGTCACTGTTAAACTTCAGAGTGACGAAAAACTAATTCAGATTTTGCAGGGTCTTTTTGCTCTACTGAGTATTAATTTATGGGGGAAAAAGCAAAGAAATAAATAAAAATGGAGACTGTGCCTGAAAAACTAGTTCTCTACGGCAGTTTATTTCAAAAAGTATATGCAACATTTGATGATATAAGATTTATTTAATAATAAGTAGAAATCAAAATCTCTTGAGTTTTTTAATGTTTGTTCATGCTAAAATGAAAAGTTAATACTATCTCTAATTCTGTTTTAAACTCTGTAAAGATAATTCTTCATTTGGCTCCTGCAGATCAAACCACATCATCCTGTGAGAAACCCCTCAGTTAAATTTTTCAGTATTTCTCTGAAAATACCACCTGTTGTTTAAGCCTTGTATAAACATATGTATTATCATTTATTCTTTGTTTCCCATACTAGGAATTGATGAAATCTCATCCAATCCAGGAAATGATGAACAATGAACACATCTTTTTTTATTACCTATTACGTGGTTCCAAAACAACTTTCTCAGATTCTGTAAACCTGGAATTACCACATCATTAGCTTATAGAGCAGTTATTAATTTTCAAAATTAGACACATGATGTGCTGAAATCTACATTTCCAATAAAATAAATGTTTACAAATATTTACAAATAAGATGATGTAGTAAAAAATTAATTGAATCTTAGCAATCACAATGAATAGAAAATGATGCTCTAATTAGTTTACTGCTCTGTTTACTGAAATTCTAAATCAGTGAAATTCTATCTATAATCCTATTCTACCCTAACAGTAGATTGCATGGAAACTGAGCCTGTTAGAACTTAAGCTGAATTTTGAGCACATTCATTGAAAAACCTTTGTGAAGCTGCTCTGCAGAGAGGTGGACTCTTGACAAACCAAATAATCCTGATAATGGTTGATAATTTAAAGTTTTGTTATATTCCCTTTTAATTTGGAAAAAAAAAAAATCTATCTGAAAATCTGCAGTAGCAGAGAATAATGGTGTCTCTTCCCATTTGAAAAAACTTTATGCATAATTTCTTACAGTGAAGGAAAGAACAATTAGTTCACTATATTATAAGTACAAATGAACAAAATAATTAATTTAAATTTCTAAAATTTGAACTTAATGAGGGGAAAATCCTGATTATCTACACTAGAAAATAAAAATGTGCCTTTTTTGTGCTCTAAAACTTCTATTTCTATACTAAGGAGTGTTCTAGATTTTGGTAAAGTTTCCCTTGTCCCGTTAGGGACTGAAGGCTGAGAACTACAGTGAGCTTCATTGCTTTCTCAGTCCTGCACAACTTTCTCAGCGATAAACTCTTGGATCAGCCTCTAATGGTTTCTGCACTTTATGGTGATGGACAAAACTCAAGGCTTGCAGTCCAAAATAAATATCAGGTTTGCTAATTCAATGTCTTTTCAGGTGTATAAATGACAAATCATTTCATATTAATGAAATTAATACTTTGTGAGTTAATATCCTAGCTATATTTCTTTGTTACTAATATGAAAAAAAAATGTAAGAACTTTGTCTCTCAGTAAATTTCTTCTGTCAGTTCTGCAAAATATTATTTCTTTCCCAAGAACTGGCTAATGGCCTTGTTTCTTTAATCTCAATGGCATTTCATTAATTTATTTCCTTCTGCACCAGCTGTGCTAGTACTTTTTAAACTGGGAATTTTGGAGTGTAGTGGACTGACCCCAGCCAGCAACAGAGCATCCATCAGTTTCTTACTCTTCCACCACAGTGAGATGGAGAAAAGATTCAGAAGAGCAAGCATACCAAAAAGTTGTGAGTCAAGATAAACTGAGTTTAATGATTGAAGGGAAAAAAACCAAAACCAAATCAACCAGCCAAACAAACAGAAGACAAACAAAAAAATAATTGCCCACCACATGCCATAACCTGATATAAACTAGCAAGTGACACAAAGGCAATGAATCACCACCTCCTGCAAGCAGACCAATGCTCAGTCTTTGTGCCACAATCCCTTCCAAAAAAATTATGCCCCAAACTTATTGCTGAGCATGGTGTCATACAGTATGGGATATCCCTTTGATTCATTGGAGTCAGCTCTCCTGTCACTGTCCCCTCCCAAACTTTTGCCAATCCTTATTCTACTTTCTCAGAGTAGGCTGAGAAGCAAAGAAAGCCTCAATGTTGCACAAGCAATAGCTAGAACAATGTATCACTGACATGGACTTAATTGCAAATCTAAAGCACAGCACCATACAGGCTGCTATGAAGAAAATATTCTCCATTCTAGCCAAACCAGAAGAGCGTAAATTATCAACCATATGGATTATACATGGCTGAAATTATTATATATATACAAATTTTGAACTTTTGAGACTACAGTGAGAAATCAGTAGGAATAATCACAGTATTGTACAACTATAGACACACTGCAGAAATATGCTGTCACTTGCAAGGATCCTTAGTAAATGTCCTTCATGCATCAATCCCAAAGCACTTTATATGTCATGAAAATAACATCCTAAATCCTGAAAAGGAACCATCTACTATGAGCATATCTGAATCAAAGTTTTAGTCTAGACCAGAGGAAGCTTTTGAAGCAATCTGCTTATTGTCAGTCCCTATTAAAACTATTTCAGTTCATTGTGAAGCATTGTCTTCACCTAAAACCTGGGTTTATTTCAGAGAAGTGGAAAATGAGTTGCAGGAATGCACTGAATGATTTTCAGCTGAGAATATGTATTCAGTCCATATGACCAAACTGAATTTACTCTGAAATAAAACACGTTGAGATATGTGATGTACAGCGTGATGATTATATCCTCCATAACGAGATTTTTTCTCTACACATCAACTCTTTTTCATCCACATTGATTTCACCAGTAGCTGTAGACTATGTAACTAACAAGAGTAGCACACTACAGATAATTTGAGCTGACTATATTTTATTTTTACTCCAAAAATATTTTCTAAAATCTCTCTCCATCCCTCTCTCCCTTGTCTTTCTCAGGCACATACACTTACACACACTCACACCTCCCTACTCCTGGAGCTGAAAACAGAAAATTATCAAAATAGTTTCAAATCCTACAGTTAACATTTTATCAGAACAGAGGTGATATTTAAAAAGTATCAGACAATAAGAATAACTCTTCGATTGAAGCAATGAAGTACAAAACTTTCCTTTTCCCACTGTGTCATTGCAGTGATTTTGCATTATTTTTCTTCTATTGCCTCTTCCAATCTAACAATTTTCAGTAGCTTCCTGGGCTGAATAAACTTCAAAGAATTTCCTTTTTTGTTTGTAGGAGAGTTTCTCAGTTACCTCTGAGGTTTTTCTTTGGTCTGTTGTCTGATTGTAGACAGACTCCTGCTCTTTTGGGGGTCTTCAAAGCTACATGGCAATACCTTTAATTTCCAGTGTTCTCTCTCTGACACTTCAGATATCTCTTTCCAAACACGGACATGTACATAAATAAATGTGAAGATGATGAGTTGTATTCAAGACGGAAATTTCCTCTTTCCTCTGGAGTTTATCATTGAGCTAGAATAAACTGTCAGAATAAGTAAACACAAAATATCTTGAATTGCTGTGAAATGTTTATTATGCTTGGTTAACAAAATATGGTATTTATACTGTAAAGCAGAACTACAAATTAAATGATTCATCCTTCTTGAGAAGACTCAGATAAAAGACATGAAGGTTAACACAGTTGACCTTAACTTGAGCAAATTAGAGAAAGATGCATAGCTCAAATGAAAACTTGTTAAATAGTAAAAAAACCAAGTTATCACTGTTTCTAAAAACCCAGAAGGTATTTACAGTAGATCTGAGAAAACTGTAGGAGTATTTAATTAAGATTTCTCATTATATCTTTTTAAATCTTTGGAAAGTCTGTTTATTCTAGCTTCTAGCAGTGTTGCAGTCAGTGTCGCCAGTGTAATTATCATTATTAAACACTGTCTTTGTTGACCTCCACAAATGTATGACAGAAGAAAAATCATGAAGACACGATGGCTGAATTAACTCTTTGATGATTATACTCTCTAAAGTCATGGCTGTTTACTAATCAGTATTTCAGTGGAATTCAATATATGAGAAGCATCCCAAGTCATGAGCTCAGGCTGTCACACATTCAGCATTTCATAAAATTCTCTCTTTCTGACTACTCTGTCATCTTGTAGATTCTAAAGTTGTTCCATATTTGCCAAGATTTTCAGAACTAACACAATTGAACAAACGACCTTTTAGAAATGTCCATGCTCTGAAGGCATTGACAGGCCCAGCTATCCCTAATCACCCTTCAAAACTTCCCCCCCCCCACTTTGCACATGTCCCAGGACTCCACTGGAGTCCCCCATGGCTGCCAGTCCCTTGGTGCTGTGACAGCAAGAACTGGTGCTGGTCAGGAATCAACTTCCTTTCTCAGGTCTAAGTGAAATTGTTTCTGTGGAAGGTATGACTACATAAGCAAAGGGTCTTCATTTCAGAGGAAAGGTGCCTTGGGTGACTGTGAAATGTGTTTCCATAAATGCCATGGAAAACCAAGGAATGGACTGTTTTCTTTGTCTTCCAGTGCAGGAACTAGGAATCAGATCCCAGTCAGAAGGTGGTAGTTCACAGAAATTGGTTTTCCTGTGTAAAGCTGTGCAAGGTCTTTTCCAATCCCAATGATTCTATGTTTCTGTGAAAAGAATGTCATAGGCTTGCTTGGGTTCAGGCCCCCAGAGTTTTGAATACAGCTGAAGGTAAAAAGGATATTAGGAGATGCATGTTCAGGAATTGTTTTTGTCTATTGTTCTAAGTGCCTTTTTAACAAAACAACTACCCTTGAAATCAAAACACTGAACAAGATCCAGCTTTGGTCTGACCCAATATATGATCTCCACCTCATACAATTAAATATTATACCTGTCCTTAATCTATGAAAAATTAATATGCAGGTCTGTCTTAAAACTTTGGATATGCTCTTCTTAAAAAGATTAATCACTTTTTTTGAGGGAGTGGGTAGGGTTATTTTGGGAGGGGGTTGGGGTTTTTGAAAAATCAAAACACTGAGGAATAATTAAAACTCAGAACCAGTTTCTGATTATTACGAAGAATACATGCCATAATAGAAAGTTCATATCTAGATGTAAACATTAGCATTAGTCAGTAGTGCTGCACAGAAAGATGTTCAAAATAACATTTCTGTTTCATAAACAATATTTTTGAGTAGTTTAAATGTATATATATCACAATTGATAACGTCATTATTACATGTACATACAAGCGAGTTAATACCATTAGGTTTTTAGCACCTTCAGTCCATTTTAATATATTAAAAATAAAAATACTAATAATCTAATACAGCTATATAAAATATATGTTGGATTATTAATATTTCACGAATTTGTAGTTAGTGTATTTAATTAGAAAGTTGAATTATGCTAAAAGCATTGACAGCCCAGGACCAAATGTAAAGAAGACTTTGAGTTATTTTTTGTGACTTATAAACTGTATGCATGACTGTATACCACATGCTCCGCACAGGGAAATACTGATATTTGTATGCTAATTAATTGCAGAACTACTGGTAAATTCCCAACTGTTTGCGTGCCTTGTAGAGTTTAAAACTGCCATCAATCACCTTTTTGCCTTTCAAAACCTTGCATTTAAATGACATTTTCTTTATATTTTGCATTATTCTTGTGTTTTGCCATGTGACAGCAGTAATATTTTTGTTTCCCTATCCCTTAATTCTGTAACTCAACCACAACTGGAGATGGCACTAAATAAGTTAGACTGTAAATCTGAAAGAATGCAACAAATCCAAAAGATATTGTTTTCTGAATTAATAAAAAATGAGACAAATAGAAATGTAGTTCTCAAAAATGCTTTCAGTTCCACAAGTGTAGATCAGGAAAGAATGTGGGGGTTTTTGTCACTGGTTATAGTCTCATTCTTTATTTCTGTTTTGAGGAAAATGTAATATATTTTGAGAAATGTATCACATACATAAAATCAAATAGAAACTGAACATTCAAGATAACACAAGGTGATCCATAATTTATGTAAGTGAAATAAAACGCTCAACACATTATTTAATTAGTAATACAGATGTATCTGCCATTGACACCATCAGACTTTTAATCAAAAGTCTTTAAGATCATCTTTTTACTCATTCTATTCAAAATCCTATCTGAATCATGTAGATACCAGCCATTTTGAAAAGTGCTTAGAGCAGTGTTCTAACCAACTACCAGAACCACCACCAAGTGTTTCAGAAAAGTTTTGAAAGAGGTGATTGTTTCTTTACACCAACCAAAGGATCAGGAAAAGAACCCATAATTTCTTGAAGAGCTCAGTAACTTTTTCAGATAAACTTATTGTTTTCTTTTATACTTAGTAAGATTTCTTTGCAATATTCCAGAAATTCAAACAGGATTTTCTCTAGAATAGATTCATTTATAAGAAAAACAGACTGGAACATAACTATGTAAAATTATAGGTTATATTTGGTCTCTTACGAAAGGCAAATACCATTTTCTTTTCAAGTATTAATACATTGCATTTTAAAAGCTATTTAGGATTATGATTTTTTTGATGTATATTTATGAACACCGATCATACAATGCTGTTTCACTCTAATCCACACCAAAAGATCTATTAACATGAACCTTAGTTATGCTTGTCTTCCGGGGCTGGTGATAATAACATTATTGAACAACAATACAGTGGTCTGGCCATGCCCCCTTACCAGCTACTGTAAAAAATTGACTCTGTCCTGGCCAAATCTAGGACATGGATCTGGTTCTGCATGTGGTTCTGTACATTATAAAGAGGAAGTGAGTGGAGATACTGTCAGGCCAAAACATAATTAAAATAAAATATAATTTTATAATAGTTTAAAGAAAATTATAGACTTCGTAGACATGTTCAATTTCCCTGCCCTTCACATCCCCCCTTCTTCATTATTAATTTTTATTGAAGTATAATTCTAGTAAAGTCAATGGCAAAACTTTTAATCATCCATTTTATTACAATGATTGCACAATTTTTACCTCTTCTGTATTTTTTTACTCATTAAGAATTCAAAGCTGCATAAAGTTGTCCTGTTTCCTGAGCAAAAAAGGCTGGGATTACCTACAGAAGGTATGAAGCAGTGACACGCACTGAACTGATTGGGTCCCAAACGAACTCCGCAGCCAGAAACAGAAGAGATTCAGCAGAGCAAAGCAGATCAATTTTTCCAGACACAGCACATCATAAGCCAGTTTCTAGGATGTGAGCTAGCATTGCTTCTTTGTGCAATACTCTGCCATCAGGTTTGTTGCTAATTCTGTAGACTAAAAACACTGCTGTACACAGAGCTGAAAAAAAATGCTCAAAGTCTTTCCACTGTCATAAATGACATTCTGAATAGACCCCTAAAATGAATTGAAGCCCAAAGGAAACATATGTATTTGGAGCTTCCTAATCTCTTAATAATATTCTTTGCATTTTTATTAAATTGTACAAATAGTTATGTCAGTTACCATAGACACATATAAAAATTAATGTTGGAAGGCACTCTGGAAGTCATTGGTTCCAGTTCTCCACTCAAAGCATCATCAAATTTGCAATTTTTATCAAGGTGCTTAGAATCTTGTTTTTAACGCCTCCGGGAATTAATTTCCCACAATCTAGCTGTCTTCACTAAACCACTAGATTGAAGGCTACCACCTACAAATGTAAGCTTCTATAGGCATAGGAATGATCCAAAGCAGATTTTTTAAAGTTCCAGCATTTAGAGAGTAGTTATTTTAGAGCTAATATTTTAATGCTTTTAGGATTTCTCTTTCCCAATTTTAACTTCTACACAACAGTTCGTTTATATTCTTCATCTATTACTTTGACTCCTTATAAATTGTATTTTGGATCAAAAATTATTACAAAAGTTTTCTATCCACCCTTTGAATAACATGGTGATGTTATCTTAATATTTACAAATTCATATCACTCTATTTTGTGGAGATTCTACACCTTCTGCACCTAAACTTTTTGAGTTATCATCATCATTCTTCTGAAAATTTTACCTGGCAAAAATTACTCCATAGATCAATAGTGAGAATCATTATAATTTTCTTGTTTATCGTGTACTCTTTCCTGATGTTTATCCCTGTCTTAGTTGGAAATTGCTCAGAAGATAATTTTCTAACAGTTTTTATATTTATGTATAAAATATATCTAGTCAAAGATTTTTTAATTTCCTTTTTTTCTTAGAGTGATATTTCATCTCACATATAAAACCCAAGAAGGAGGACAAGCAAGAATGACATGATGGATGAGCTCATGTAATGTCACTTAAATTTCAAGGAATAAAATGAAAGATGGATAATATAATTAAATTTTGTAATTAACCAACATATCTGGTGTGCCTGTGAGCATAATATTAGAAAGTTGTGTCTTTATATATTTAACTTTTCTAGTTCTGCATTTTACCCAATTGTAGGCATGCTGTAAGAATGAAGTATAAAGAAAATGTTGATTTCTATTTCTTAATAATTTCTGATCCCAGTTTTCTAAAATTCTATTTTTTTTTCTAAACTGGAGATAGAAAAAAATATGACTTCCAAAAGATGCAAACAGCTCATCTGTATTTACTTCAGTGGGTTTTTTTCCCTAGTGAATAATAATAGAATAAAGTAAAATAAGATTGTAGTCAAGAACAAATTACTTGTTATACATTAACTATTCCTAAAGACTAAAAAAACCAAAACCAAAATCAAAACCACCATCATGCCCTCTGAGAGCTCATGGGATCAAATCAGACCTGGAACCAGTGTGTCAGAAAAACAGAAATATTTCTAGACAGAAGAAGAATCTCTGTGGTTCCTTTCAGGAACTTGATAAGACCACTGTTCTCTGATACATTCTAAATCACTATCACGTTATATATATTAAAAGTAAATAAATAATCCAAGTCTACTTTTAAGTGTGTAGTGTAAAATGTGTGTGTCACTCAATGTCACAGTTTAAGCCCAGGTATCAACTAAGTCCACCCAGCTGCTCAGTCACTCTCACCCAGTGGGATAGAAAAGTGAATCAAAAAGGTAAAAGTGAGAAAACCTGTGGGTTGAGACAAAGACAATTTAATAGAAAACAGCAAAAGCTGCATGCCCAGCAAAGCAAAACAAGGAACTTTACCATTTCCCAGCTTTAGGGAGGTTTTCAGCCACCTCCAGGAAGGCAGGGCTCCATCACACATAATGGTGATGTTGGAAAACGAACACCATCATGCTGACTTTTGCTCTCCCTCCCTGCTTCTTCCCTCAGCTTTATATGCTGACACCGTATGGTCTGGAATATCCTTTTGATCCATCTGGATCAAATGTTGCCTCTGTGTTCTCTTTCAGCTTCTTGTGCACCCCCAGTCTCCTCACTGATGAAGTGGACTGAGACAGAGGAGAGCTTGAGTCTGTGTAAGCACTGCTCAGCAACACTGAAAGCATCTCAGAGTTATCAACAGTTTCCAGCACAAATCCAAACCATGTTCCTATACTAACTACTATACTGAACAAAACTAACTTTATCCCAGACAAAACCAGGACACCTCTCTTAACATTTTAAAACCAAATGTAAAATCTTTCAAATGAAACATAATGTTTCTCTTAGACCTTAGTGTAGTAAATATCATTTTAGGAAAGTTAACTCGCTAACCTAATGGAAGGACACATGGATATTAGGAAATAATAAAACTGTAATGGAAATGGAGCAGGTAGGATTCTCTTTGTCTCTAAGAATTAAATGACATATTGCATGTTTTTGTTGTCGCTGGCTTTTTTGACTAAACCTGTAAAAACTTCCATTGCAAAATCACGCTAGAAATACTCAGAACCATTTCTGTTTACCCTTTAATTTGAATTAGTATATGTAAGTATTTATATTATTAGTATAATATAAATTAATTTGTTCTCACTATTTGCATTAAAATTTATTAATTAACCCCATTCCAAAAACCTGAATTGACACAAAGTTTTATGAATTGCATACTAGATTTTTTTTTAGAGAGCAAATAATATTGAAATTTCATTGCTAGAAAATGTATTGTATATTTTGCATTGGTTTTAGTCCCAGGATTCTAATTCTTTACCAAATGTCTGAAATATACAGTGTGCAGAAAGAATCTGGCAAACCAAAGAATGACAGCACTGAATGGTGAGCTGTCACTGGAATATGAAAAACTAGCAGCATAATTAGCATAATTACATTCTGGTACTTCATCCAGAGTCAGAGGGAGGTTATTGAATGCCTGAATCCACAAATAACACTTGAAGACAACCCCTTAAATTTCCACCTCCAACATGCATTTTTCTCAATATTCATAAGTTTTACCTAGATATTTTCCATTTTTTTTTCCCTCCTAATTCTCTTGCTTCAGTCTCTTCCTCTGGAGACTGGGTGTTCTTGTTTTTCATTGTAAGTGGAATAAAGTTTTTTTCAACTATGTTTCTTTTAATGCACCCATTTAGTTGTCTATTTTGTTTATATGTTCATTTTCCTTCTGCTCTGAAATTTTAAAGGGTATTAGATTCGTGAAGGTGTTTCTCTTTTCACAGATTACTCAATGTATTTTTTTTAGTACTAATCTTTTTGAAATACACATTTTTTCTGTAATATCTGCATGAAATTTTAAATAAGATTAAAATATCTATAACTATCATTATTCCTCAGTAGCCAATTTATGAATATATTACAGCTATAGAATGTACTTCAATATTAGCAATGACCTATGTCAGTTTTCAACAAGATTTTTAAATAACAAATAACCATTTCTCTATTCTGCTGATTCTCCAAAAAAGTGGAAAAAATTAAGTATTCCACAAGTGTCAAAATTTCCTCCCTCAGGAATTATCAGGTTTTGCCTCATATTCTTAAAAATATGATGACATCAACACAAAGGTGTCAAATATGATTATGGTTAAGTATATAATTACCTGATTAATTATAAATCATATCACCTGTGAGTTTAGCTTGATGGAGTAGTACAGTAGTTTCCAGTCACTGAATGTAGCTTAGGGTTTTTACCAGGTGCTGTAGCTGAGAACTCATGGCAGACTTGATAGTCATATGAAAAACCAAAAAAAACCCCAAAAACGTTTATGGTCAACACCGGTGGGGGGGGGCAGGGGGGAAGTGTTTGGTGAAGATTTAGTTACAAAGTTATTTGCAGTCAAATCTGATTATTTTACTTCTAGTTTTGAAAAGAAAATGATGCTACTAATACCATAAAAATTGTTCAAGTTAAACCTCCTAGAATCTAACCCTCCCTGTCCCCCACCTTGTGCTGTGCTCACCCTTGAAATGCTCCTTTGGTTCCTAAATTCACAAATTCTAGTCTTGGGTTAAACTGCGTGGGGCTTAGGCAACAAGAAGACAGAACACAACAGAATTCTTTGGGGTGGAATATGAACAGCTAAAAGAAACTAAAATCTTTACACAAAGTACTGTCAAGTAAATAAATGGCCTATGAACTTTCGCTGCTAATGAAAAAATCATGCATATTCCAAAGCATATTTATTAAAATATTGAAATTACACCAGTTCTGACTTTATTATTTTTTATCACTGAAATCACTCAAAGAATTTTCTAATAACTTTTTTAGCCATGTGTATTTCAAATGAAAAATATGAGTCAGCATAAAATTGATAAAGATAGTTATAACTCCTTAAAATTTTAAGAATTAAGTGATCCACAGTAGACACAACAACATTAGAGGGAGTGATAGAAAAATATTATTGAATTTCAATAAGAAAGAAACAAGTAAACTGGCTTTCTAATTGCTGAGAAGAAACTATTGTGAAATATACCCTAGTAGATATTCTAAATCTCTTCTCACTCTATGCAAAAAAAAAAAAAAAAAAAAAAAAAAAAAACAAAAAAAAAAAAAAAAAAAAAAAAAAAAAAAAAACCCTTTTTTTTGTAAAGCATTTATGCTTATTCTTATTGTGAATATGACATTAGGCAAGAATACAGCAAACCTATACTGTCTTACTCTAAGTTTGTCATTACTCATTGTGAGAAACTGCATATGAAATCAGTGGATGAAATGTAAATTAAAGGATGTGTTAACACTTACCCAATTGAGATAAGTAAGATTAAAATATTATTCAAATGATATTTCATTTTAATTAGATTCTCCTTGTCAAATATTGTATGTATTCCAATATATTCAGAAAATTAACTGTAGTCTTTGGAATTAATTTAGCAGTTTAAAATAAATCTTACTTTATTATGAAAAGTCTGCTCTCAGCAGTAGCTTTATTAACTTGTTATTTTTTTTATTAAATAGATTCCAATTCTTCAGATAAGGTTTTGATTTTCAAATTCAGAGCAGGTAAAACTTTCAGGATGGTATTTGAAAACTGCAGTATTTGCTGTTTCCCTAATCTACTAGAAAATTTTCTTAAGCTTGACATTTTGTATGGCAGTGATTCATAACAGACTGCACAAAAATATATTTGTATATTGAATATAACTATCATGAGTCAAGTTAATTGCTTTTTTGACTATCATATCTAATATTGTCATGTTTTTCCTAAGAAAAAAAATTTAGTAAAGTGTAGGTCTGATTATATTTTTTCCCTCTGGGTTTCAAATAGTGATGTTGTATGTTTTGTCTTTTCTCTGAGTCTTCTATTAATTTGATTGAATGTTCTTCTGTCAAAAGAATTAGAAATATTTGGTTGTTGAGTGAGAAGTTACATTACTACTATTATTATTACCAGGAAATATGATCTTACATTGTGGTTCTAACATGTCTATAGCCACAAGTAGAAAATAAAAATACTTTCAGCAGTATAGATTGGAAATCTAAGACACATAAGAGTAGACATCTTGTGTGCTTCATTTCTAAAGTTTGAATCTTCACCTCTTAAATGTGTTGAGAAAACAGAAACAAGGAATATATACTGCTGATTCTTCAAAGAGGTGCAGAAGTATCAGATTTATGTTTACCACATTTTATGGACATTGAGATTATTGATGGAGTCCTTTAGGATTTAAGGGTAAGATACTTCCAAGTGAAGAAAAAAACCCATCAAATGTCATAGAATTTTAAGTAACTGTCATCTTTTCTTCTCCCATAATTTGCAGTTAGTTTTGACAAAACTTACAAATTATACACATTTCACCTTGAAACTTGCTAAAACAGCTACATATCAATGCACAAGCAATCTATGATTGCATTGATGACAATTTCTCCAAAAGGTTGTTCAAGAAGCTGACAAGGAAATGTTGTCACCTGAACATGTTATTTACAAATGAGGAAGAATGAGCTGTGGATTAGAATCTGGGGCAATCTTGGCTGAAGTGACCATGAGAAGGTGGAGGTCATGATACTAAGAGGAGGAAAGAGTACAAAGAGCAGGGCCAGAACCCTGAATTTCAGGAATGAAAACTTTAACCTTTTATTAGGTTTGTGTGGCAAAGTTTTCCTGGATAGGAAAGGCAAATGACTTTTCTATCAATATGTGAGAGAAATACCCCTGCAAACACCAAGGTCACAAAGGAAGAGGGGGAGAAGGTGGTCCATGTGCCAGAGCAGAGATTCCACTTCAGCCTGTGATGAAGACCACAGTGAGGCAGCTGTTCCCCTGCAGGGTCCCATGCTGGAGCAGCTCATGGAGAACTGTGGACTGTAGAAAGGGAAGGACTCACGTTGGAGAAAATCAATGTTCCTGACCACTAGGATCTATTTTTTACCCCTCTTTCTAAAAGGAAACCAATTTTTGAAGAGCATTAGGTTTAAAAGTTTTATCTAACTAGCTGCAGAATCATCTTCTTTTATCAAACTAGCTGCAGAATCATCTTCTAATAATTTCTCATAGAAAAATCAGAAAAACTGTGGCATAAACAAATTTTGAACTAAATTGAGCCTTAAAATTATTAACTGGATGAAAAGGGAGTGGAGTAGGGGGTCATTTTATGAGAATACTGAAGTATAATGCTAAATAGGAAGTTGCTTTTATTCTCTCTATTAAGTATGTAATACATGAAAGGAATGAAAAGAATGAATCATGATGTTTCTCAAAATTGGGTTATTCACTTTGGGAGAAGTTTATTTTTATTCCTTAATAATACAATTGCTATATTTCAGTGCCTTTTTGGATGAAAATTAGAGTAGTTAGTGAGGATTTTTAACTACAAAATCCGGTATGGGGTTTTCCCCTTTCTTTTTGTTTTCTTTCCTCCATGAGTCAGATTAAATAATTCAATTTCCTGTAAAATCATTTTTTAACTTTCTTACAGTTTCCCATATTCCATCATGTATTGTGGAAATTATTGTTCCCTTTATAGATAAAGAAAATTTTGAATAGGCTTTCTTTTTTCTTTTTCCTTTTGTTTTTCTTTTGACAATTTACACACATTAACTAAATCTCTACTTTCTTGTGAAGTGGACTGTATGATGGTAAAAGCACCCTCTGAAAGTAGGGTGAATATAATTGATTAATTTATCTTTAGTTTTTAAATAGTTTTACATTTCCAAAATGTCGCTGTACTGTACAGAGAGGGAAAAACAGAGAGAGGGTAGGTTTAGAATAGGTATTAGGAAGGAATTCTCTACTGTGAGGGTGGTGAGACACTTGAACAGGTTGCCCAGAGATGTTGTGAAGGTCCCATCCCTGGAAGTGTTCAAGGCCAGGTTGGATAGGGCTCTAAGCAACATGGTCTAGTGAAAGGTGTTCTTGTCCATATCTGTGGGGCTGAAACTAGATGATTTTAAAGGCCCCTTCTAACCCAAAACATTCCATGAATCTGTTATATGACTTCAGGATGGTATGCCTAAACCCTTCTGGAGGGGCACCTGAACTTTAAGCCAAGAATTTAAGTGCAAGCTGGAAGAACAGACTGTGAGGTAGATTGAGAACAGTATGAATGGACAGTCTCAGAGGGATGTGAGCAGCTACAAAGACTATTTGCAGTGTTGTGGTTAGTAATTAGGTGCTCTCCAAGGGACAATATTGGGTCCAATCTAGTTTAATTTAGTAATTGTTGACTTGTTTAAAGGGACAGAGTGTAATATCAGAAAGTTTTGGGGTGACACAAAGCTAGCAGAAATGGCCAATACCCTGGAGTGCTTCGTAACCCTGCAGAAGGACCTTGACAGACTGGAGAGCTGGACAGAGCAGGGCCTTCTGAAATTCAACAAAGTGCAGGGTCCTGCACCTGGGGAGGAATTATCTCATGCCTCAGTACAGGCTGGGGGCTGACCTGCTGGAAAGCAGCTCTGCAGTGAAGGACCTGGGGATCCTGGTGGACAAGCAGCTGTCCATGAGCCAGCAGTGCGTTCTGAGGGACAAGGCCTGCAGTGTACTAGGAAAAGCATTGCCAGCAGATCAAAAGAGGAGATCCTTGCCCTCTACTCAGCCCTGTTGAGGCCGTGTCTGGAGCACTGTGAACAATTCTGGGCCCCCCAGCACAAGAGAGGCATGGAGCTCCTAGAGGAGGTCCTACAGAGGGCTATGAACATCATGAGTGTAGGCACACAGTTTGTGGTAATTGGGAATGGGGCTGCGGCAGAGCCGCATCCCAATGGGCTACAGCTGTGCAGGGCAGGTGAGCAGCATTGAAGGTAACGAGCCAGAGAGTGCCCTGGTGCACTGAACAATCACCAAAGGACAGAGAGGGCACACAGGTGCAATGCATGAGCAATGAGGAATATAAAAGGCTGGGCTAAAAAGCAAAAGGGGCTGATGGCTGAAGCCTTCTGATGTGATGTTACTTTGTATGGGTTAAAGCCTTCTGATATTGTGTGGTGGTACTCTGTGTATTGCGGCTGTCTTGACTGTGGCTGCTATATGCTGCAACAGATGAGGATGTTTGACCATCTCTCTTTTGGAGCGTTGGGCCTGCTCAGACTTGAGAAGAAAAGACTGAACAAAGGTCTTTTCAATCTGTGGAAATATCTGAAGGAAGAACCCAAGAGGATGGAGCCAGGGTCTTCTTGGGAGTGCTGAGCTGCGGACAAGAGGTAAGGGGGAGAAATTGGAATACAGTAAGTTCCACAGGAGGAAGAACCTCTTTACTATGAGGATGTCAGAGAACTGGAACAGGCTGCCCAGAGAGGTGGACTCTGCTTCTCTGGAGACAGAGATCTGCCAACTGGACACAAGCCTGAGTGATGTGCTCTAGGGGACACTACTTGACAAGGTGGGGTTGGACTAGGTGACCTACAGAGGTCCTGTTCACCCTTATGTCTCCTGTGATTCTGTGATATTAGGGAGGATTTTAAAAGGCATTTTACAGCCTCAGGCAATTGAGTTCAGCCTAAGGAACCTAAGTATGGCTCACAAAATGAACAATGGGTGAGAGCAAGCATTTCTTAGATAGACTGTACCTTTGTTACCCTGACTAGAATAATGCAAAAGAAAAAGAAAATAAAAAATATTCTTAATCTTATCTCTGGTTTTAATAAGAAAAAAAAAGAAAGCAATGACAAATCATTCCTTGCAAATAAATCTGGTAACTTATTAAGGGATAATAGTCTGCCTCATGTTGCTCAGCGTCATATCAACCCTTTCTTATTAGATGAAAGAACAAAGTTACAAGCAGAAATGGATATAATCAATATTAAGCCAAACAGACTGAAGAGTATAAAAAACCAGGATAAACTTAGTTCACTCATAACTTTTGTAAGCATGTACTTGAAGAAGGTTGGATAGGGCTCTAAGCAACATGGTCTAGTGAAAGGTGTTCTTGTCCATATCTGTGGGGCTGAAACTAGATGATTTTAAAGGCCCCTTCTAACCCAAAACATTCCATGAATCTGTTATATGACTTCAGGATGGTATGCCTAAACCCTTCTGGAGGGGCACCTGAACTTTAAGCCAAGAATTTAAGTGCAAGCTGGAAGAACAGACTGTGAGGTAGATTGAGAACAGTATGAATGGACAGTCTCAGAGGGATGTGAGCAGCTACAAAGACTATTTGCAGTGTTGTGGTTAGTAATTAGGTGCTCTCCAAGGGACAATATTTGGTCCAATCTAGTTTAATTTAGTAATTGTTGACTTGTTTAAAGGGACAGAGTGTAATATCAGAAAGTTTTGGGGTGACACAAAGCTAGCAGAAATGGCCAATACCCTGGAGTGCTTCGTAACCCTGCAGAAGGACCTTGACAGACTGGAGAGCTGGACAGAGCAGGGCCTTCTGAAATTCAACAAAGTGCAGGGTCCTGCACCTGGGGAGGAATTCTCTCATGCCTCAGTACAGGCTGGGGGCTGACCTGCTGGAAAGCAGCTCTGCAGTGAAGGACCTGGGGATCCTGGTGGACAAGCAGCTGTCCATGAGCCAGCAGTGCGTTCTGAGGGACAAGGCCTGCAGTGTACTAGGAAAAGCATTGCCAGCAGATCAAAAGAGGAGATCCTTGCCCTCTACTCAGCCCTGTTGAGGCCGTGTCTGGAGCACTGTGAACAATTCTGGGCCCCCCAGCACAAGAGAGGCATGGAGCTCCTAGAGGAGGTCCTACAGAGGGCTATGAACATCATGAGTGTAGGCACAAAGCTTGTGGTAATTGGGAATGGGGCTGCGGCAGAGCCGCATCCCAATGGGCTACAGCTGTGCAGGGCAGGTGAGCAGCATTGAAGGTAACGAGCCAGAGAGTGCCCTGGTGCACTGAACAATCACCAAAGGACAGAGAGGGCACACAGGTGCAATGCATGAGCAATGAGGAATATAAAAGGCTGGGCTAAAAAGCAAAAGGGGCTGATGGCTGAAGCCTTCTGATGTGATGTTACTTTGTATGGGTTAAAGCCTTCTGATATTGTGTGGTGGTACTCTGTGTATTGCGGCTGTCTTGACTGTGGCTGCCATATGCTGCAACAGATGAGGATGTTTGACCATTTCTCTTTTGGAGCGTTGGGCCTGCTCAGACTTGAGAAGAAAAGACTGAACAAAGGTCTTTTCAATCTGTGGAAATATCTGAAGGAAGAACCCAAGAGGATGGAGCCAGGGTCTTCTTGGGAGTGCTGAGCTGCGGACAAGAGGTAAGGGGGAGAAATTGGAATACAGTAAGTTCCACAGGAGGAAGAACCTCTTTACTATGAGGATGTCAGAGAACTGGAACAGGCTGCCCAGAGAGGTGGACTCTGCTTCTCTGGAGACAGAGATCTGCCAACTGGACACAAGCCTGAGTGATGTGCTCTAGGGGACACTACTTGACAAGGTGGGGTTGGACTAGGTGACCTACAGAGGTCCTGTTCACCCTTATGTCTCCTGTGATTCTGTGATATTAGGGAGGATTTTAAAAGGCATTTTACAGCCTCAGGCAATTGAGTTCAGCCTAAGGAACCTAAGTATGGCTCACAAAATGAACAATGGGTGAGAGCAAGCATTTCTTAGATAGACTGTACCTTTGTTACCCTGACTAGAATAATGCAAAAGAAAAAGAAAATAAAAAATATTCTTTATCTTATCTCTGGTTTTAATAAGAAAAAAAAAGAAAGCAATGACAAATCATTCCTTGCAAATAAATCTGGTAACTTATTAAGGGATAATAGTCTGCCTCATGTTGCTCAGCGTCATATCAACCCTTTCTTATTAGATGAAAGAACAAAGTTACAAGCAGAAATGGATATAATCAATATTAAGCCAAACAGACTGAAGAGTATAAAAAACCAGGATATACTTAGTCACTCATAACTTTTGTAAGCATGTACTTGAAGAGAAGATTACTTCAAAAAGCATTTTTTTGTGCTCAAAGCAAAACGTAAGAGTAGTTCTTATATTGATTTTCTTCCTTGTAACATTTTAACTCACTGACTTTCATCAGGAACTTAGTTATTTCCTTTGAGACAGGTATGCAATAAGTAGAAATAGCCCTTTATTCAAGGAGGGTGATTATTTACATTGCTTTTGGATACTTTATGTAGCATACAGTGAAGACAGAAGAAGAACCGTATCTGCCAGAAGTCAAACTTCTGCTTTTGAAATAACAGACTTTATAGAAAACTGTGACGAATGTCTGATCCCACAGCAGCACAGGACAGCATCCCTATTTGGCACCTTTTATTTCTGGGAAGAGGGACTAGAGGAGTGAAGAAGGTACTGTTTTTCACAATCATAAAAGTATCTGTACATCAGAGAAAAACTAAAATGCTCACTGAGAACCTGAAAAGTATTAAAATAATGCCTTCCAAATTCTAGTTGCAGAACAAGGAAGTACAATAGCTTCCTGATGTTTGCCATTATTCGTCTTTACTTACAAGGATCAGAGATAGCTGATACTGATCTAGTAAACTTACATGGTATTAAATAATTCAATTTTTTTTTTTTACCAAGTAATATTCTCCTTCAAACTCAACAGTAGACTATGAACAACTAAATCAATTAATTAAGTGAAAAGACTAGTTCAAACTCACCTTTTCCTAATCTATCAGAACACCGCATTTTATCTGCAATGTCTGTCTTGTATCCAGCTGCCCTGAGGTTTTCTCTAAAATCATAATTCATCCATTCCTGACTACTTCTTTAGCCTTCTGCTCTTCATTTTTTTGTCCAAGTTCCTGTCCTTTGTTCAATGTGTATATCTTCATAATAGAAAACATGCTTTGCCCCATGTTCAGCCTGTGCAGCTTGATTTTTCTCATATTCTTTTTCTGTCCCTCCATTTTATTATTGTTTCTCTACTGTTTCCAAGTAGTGGTGAATGACAGAAAGGTAGGAAAAAAATTGAAATATGAAAGTGATTTTTATTCTCATTTTTATATTTTTTACTTACATAATAAGGAAACATGATCATTTCATATGGTGTGCATAATTAATTTTTAAAATTTATCAAAATATCCCTAAAGCCACACATACAAATACAGACATATGCATAGGAACATACATGTTCATATCTATATATACATGAAAACACAAATATATTTTCATCTATACTGTTTTTTGCATGCATGCAAGTGGTGGTTTTTTTAAAAAAAAGTTCTTCCTGAGTAGAATTTTATGTGCCAAAGGCATGCATCAGTGCCCAATAATTAACTTATGGTATAAATTTTGAAAAATACTTCAATAATTTCTATTAAATAGCTTAATTTCAATCTCTTTAAAATATTATTTCTTTCACTGCCTAAGATAAGAACATTTCCAGGCATCTCAAGGGCAGTGGAAGGTGATGTTTAAAGATTTTTAGAAATTTTTATGTAAAATTTTTCATAGCCCTTAATTTTGTATGTATATTTGTGTAGGTTTTGGCTGGGGAAGAGTGTATTTTCTTCACAGTGGCTGCTATGGGGCTGTGTTTTGGGTTTGTGCTAAACACAGGGTTGATAATATGGAGATGCTTCTGCTGTTGCTGAGCAGTGTTTACCTGCTTTTTGTACTCCCACAATGGCAAGGGAGTGCATGGGAGGTTGGGAGGGGGCATAGCCAGGACAGGTGACCCAAACTGACCAAGGGGATATTCCAGACCATATGACATCATGCTCAGTAAACAAATTTGGATATGGGAGGAAGGATGGACATTTTGAGTTGTGGTGCTTGTCTTCCTAAGTCATCATTATGAGTGATAAAGCCCTGCTCTCCTGGAGACGGCTTAACACCTGCCTGCCCATGGGAAGTGGTGAATGAATTCCTTGCTTTGCTTGTGTGCAGAGCTTTTGCCTTCCCTATTAAACTGCCTTTAAGTGTGACAGTGGTCACAAGGGTTCTTGAATGAGGGAAGAAACGAGAATGTTGACTCCATGTTCAGAAGGCTTGATTTATTATTTTATGATATATATATTACATTATAACTATACTAAAAAGAAATAGAAGGAAAGGTTTCCTCAGAAGGCTAAGCTGAGAATAGAAAAGAAAAGAATGAATAACAAAGGCAGCTGGCTCAGACAGAGAGCTGGAGCCAGCTCTGTCATGAGTGGTCACCACATTCAAACATCCAGAGGAGACCAATCACAGATGCACCTGTTGCATTCCACAGCAGCAGATAACCATTGTTTACATTCTGTTTCTGAGGCCTCAGCTTCTCAGAAGGAAAAATCCTATAGAAAGGATTTTTCATAACAAGATGTCTGCTACATTTAAGTCAACCCATGAGTTTTCTACCTTTGACTCTTCCAATTCTCTCCCTGATCCTGCTGGTGGGGGAATTAGTGAGTGGCTGTCTGAGTATTGGCTGCTGGCTGGGATTAAACCATGACAAAACAAGCAGCAGCTTCAGGTAAATTATTACATATCACGAGGCTACATGGGTATACTTTCAATGTCTGATAAACAAAGCACATAATCTTGTAAACATCAAAAGATATCTACATATCCCCTCAAGCACTAAGCCCTGGAGGAAGAAATATGCATTTTTCTTTTCTCCCAGTTCTCCTTGTATTTCTTCAGTTTGTCCTTAGTTACCTAAGGATTTAATATAATACTCTTACAATAAAACAACCTGCTGCATTTTTTTCTTTTTATTAGAAACTAGGATGCATATGCTATGGCTTGATGGGAGCTGCAATAGCAGTGTTAGCCATTGTTATAGTTTAATACAGGAGGGATTTAAGAAAGTGAAGTAATGCTTATGTTTTACATAGTTTTTTATTTTATAATGGAATTTATTAATTCTATTGAATTATTGCATGCTCATGGAGAAGCAGGGCTGGGATGGAGGGAAGTAAATGGCAAGACTGTACATAACATACACTCAGAGTTAGTTCAAAATTTTAATAATTTCATAAATTTCATAATTGTCATAATTTTCATAATTTTCCACTTCTTTAGATGCATTTCTATATTTTGCACTCAGTAAAATAACAGTAAATGATTGATTGACTTTCAGCTATCTTACTTAATATAGTAATGGAAACCTTGACAGAAATGGCAAGAAATTCTAAAAATAGACAGTATTGAGGCAGTAAATGGCAACACATCATGTGTATGCAGATGGTATGTTGCTGTTATTGATAGAAAATTCAATTATTAACCTAGTCATAACAGCATATTCAATATGAATCCTGATTATCCTGAAGATCAATTTAGACAAATCTATATTCAAGTTGACAGTGATATGAAGCATAAAATTTGAGTGGTTTGCACTTTTAGATTTTAAATGGAGTGTATGACAAAAGAAATATAAACATGGAAGGGCTTTCTCTTTTGCTTTATTTAGCGAAGTTGCGCAGCTTACCATCCCTTTCTCTGCCTTCAAGAAAAGATACAAAAAGAGAACTGAAAAGGGAAAGACACAAAATCAAGTTTCTTACAGTTACTGGTGCAGGAAAGATTGATGCAGTTTGCAAAGTCACCTTCACATGATTTTTATATTTGTCATGGTTGCCTTGTATAGTCTGCTTCTCAAAAATTGTCGAAGATTATTAAAGATCTTATCTGAGAAAAGGAAAGTGGTCTCTGCTCACTCTTAGATAACTTTAGAGATGGGCCATCCCTTTTTAAGCGATCTCACTGGGCATTTGTGCCTCAGGGCAAAATATGTCACCTTCATACCTCTCCATATAAATCACTCTATGCCTATAACATGCACTCTGAATTCCAAATGGATCATCAGACTCTTTAAAAGTAGCGACAGCACATTTAGTAGCTAGTGAAAGACATGTAAAATGGACTAGTGCAGAAAGAAAAGAGAAGCTTTTAAATACTCATGGTTCATATTTGATACACTG
The DNA here is from genome assembly GCF_000277835.1 of Geospiza fortis. Classification (NCBI taxonomy): domain Eukaryota; kingdom Metazoa; phylum Chordata; class Aves; order Passeriformes; family Thraupidae; genus Geospiza; species Geospiza fortis. Next base: position 133,060 of record NW_005054418.1, on the reverse strand, counting down.
TACAATTTTATTCCATGCTAAAGTTGTGGAAGAGAATGCCTTTGAGTTTGTTTAAATCTACCCAAATGTCAAAAAGGGAAAATGTTACATCTATATATGTCTCAAATTAATGCTACGTATGGTTTTGCTGAATGAGTTAGAAAGAACATCAACTGAGCTTTAAAATTATGCTTTTTTCTTTCATAAAACCTTCTACACCCATCACCTTGAGAGGGGTCACCTGTGTTTGAAATTAATATCCATGCTGGTGCAAAGCACTTGTCTCTAATTACTGGGTACCACGTTGTACCACAATGAACAGTGTCACTGTGTACCTGAAATAGGTATATGTGTTGGAACAGGTTAGAGTGTGAAAATGTGCTATATACCGTCAGTGTACTGAAGAGTGGTTGGAGATTATGGAGGTGAAAAAAGCCAAATATGTTGAAGGAACCTACTGTATTTTCAGATGAGTCTTTCTTTGATCTCCGTTTTCAATCCTTCTCTTGCCTTGAAACTTAACAGCTAAACAACACAAAAATTGCACAAGGGAAAAATCTAGAGATTGAGCTGTATCAGTGTTGTGGTTTAAACTGAGCTGGAAAACAAGCTCTCTGCAGCCACTCAAGTTGAGTCCCTACCCAAGTTGAGATGAGGAAAGAAAAATTATTTGAAACAGCAATGTGATAAGAAAACAAACAGTAACAGCAACAGTAGTATTTACAAATGTATACAAAACCAGAATTATTCTATGCAAAATGCTCCCTGAATTTGACTGACCCACTGTGAGCTGGTGCCGTGTGGCTCCCAAGACAAAGAAGAAAATGGCAGACAAACCCATCTGCACCCACATTTTTCCCATGACCCTAAGGCAAGAAAAGAAACCAACAATGTTGGACAAATTGTTTGCATCTATGCTCCTTCCCCAAGCCCAAGATGACAAAAAAAAAAAGAAATAGACAAAGCCCACCACTCTGTTCACTATTTAGTCCCCTGGAAAGAAGGAAGAAATATGGTGGTAGAAGATTGGTGCATCCCCTTTTTCTTCCACTTGAAGCCAGGGAAGTGAGAATCCCTTATTTGTGTTCCTGCAGCGATGATGTGAGTGATGTAGACTAACAACCTGGGCATAACCACACAGCTCCATACTCCACCTCCCACCATTCTTGCCCAAAACTAGGACAATCAGCAGTCACTGGCCTGTTGAGGGATGTTCCGGGAGACTCAAGTGTATCTAACAACCAGTCTTAAAGAGCATGGGACATCACTGAGTTACTTTCTGTTCCGTGCATGGTGATATGCTTCGTGCCCCTGGCTATGCCTGTAAGCTAAACAAAAGTTGACAAACGATCTCAGATCCTTCAACCAGGTTGTATCCCTGATGCACAGAGCTAGCTCCTGCTACAGCATGCTGACCAAGAGTTCTCTCTTCCTTAGGACAGCATCTATCCCTGTCTGAAGTTTCTATCACTCAGTCGTTGCTTTGTGGGAAGCTTTTTCTTTTGACAGTGAAATTCAATGAAGAATGTATTGCATGCAAGAAAATAATGTGTAATAGCAGCAACTATTCTACTTTAAAATTTTATCCTATCCAATTGTTCTGTGGGATCTGCCAGATATCAGCTGCATAATTTAAGGGATTCAGGCAGAAGAAATGGCTCAAGGAGCACTGCACACTTTTTTTGTTTGTTATTTGCTAGTTAGATTTTGTTGTGGATTTTTAAAATATCATATAATATTTCTAGGTACAATTTTATTGCCTGAATTTATTTTCTTCATACAGATTATTGGTTTATTATCTTAATTTCTTATTTTGAGAGAAGATTATTTGTATAATAGTCTTTTCTTTCCTTGAAAGCTGCTAGATTCTACAAGCAATGTTAGATATAATAAATTAGCAATATTGTATGAAAAAAGGAAATCTAATAGTTGGAGGTTTGTATGTTTGTTTGTTTTCCTTTTTTTTTTTTGGGGGGGGGGGGTTCTTTCCTTCTTCAGTTTCTTTTTCTAATCTTGACCACAGCATGAAAAACTTAATTTAGGAAATTGCGCATGAAGACAACACATTCTCTGATGCACCAAATGGTCTAAGAGGCCAGTCCTATAAGTTTTTAGATATTTGCTAGTTTGCGAGTCTGCCAAATATCCTACCTATTTTACTATATTTTGAACTTTTCAAATGTAGAATGGTGCCATGAGTTTGAATCTGAGAACATTAATCAATGAGGCTGAAAAATATATCTATTCTGACTCGTTGCAAAGATCCACTCAGTCTGTATGTCTGTCCTGGCTGTGTTAGAAAAAACTGGAACTAGATTAATGCTGACATGGCTGTGATAAATCAGTTAGCTCCATTGCTAAGATAAATTGATAGTGTTGTAAATAGCCTTTACAAATTCTACATATCCTCCAGACTTTATTGAATAAATCAAACTTCAGTAAAAATATGTGTGTTTACTCTTTGATTGCTGCCTATAAAATTGCAATTTTTTATCTGCCACAGAGAATGTCTTTAAAACAAAAACGATATTGTTTTACATTTTATTTATTTATTTATTTTGAGTCTTACAACTTGAAAATAAATTATATAGAATTGTCAATACTGTGCTTTGGACACAGTATTGTACAAATATTGCAAAGGTTGACTGTAAGCACTAGTTCTGAAAATGTTCTCATTCCTGAAAAACATTCTTCAATTAGCATTAGAGAGTTACATGTTAAGAGATATAGAAAAAAAAATTATTTTACCTGGACAGTGGTTTTTGTTTTTTCCTCTAAGGGAATTTTTTCTTTATATGGGAAAGGGAGGGAAATATTTGAGGACAGACGACTTAGCAATAGGAATAATAATTGTATTTTGAAAAGTTTCCAGCTGATACAATATTTTGCAATTTTTAATGTATTAATGAATCTTGTGAATACAATAAAAATATTTTTGGTCTGATGAGTTCTTACATCCAGTTATAACCAAGTGCAAGCTCTTAGCAGTCAGTGGAAGAGGAGGAGGTCATATCAGAAACCTCTTCAGCAGTAAAAATTGACTGCAGTGTGTGTATCTAGTCTTAGTGTGAAATTAATTCAATTTCTTACTTAAGGTCTAAAAAAACCATCAAAAGCAATGCACAAACCAGAAAGATTCTGATCTTGTCTGTTCTTACATAGTAAACCTAACCCACACCATTATAATGCTTTCTGTTAAAGGACATTGATTTAAATGTACTATCTCTTTATGCTCATGTTTAAATTAGTAATAATAATAAAAAAAAAACTTCTGCTGTACTTCAGTGAAGTCAAGAGCACATAGCAAAGTGTGAGGAAAATATCTGAGAATATATTCTATTTCTCTTTTATTTTCATTTCACCATATATTACATTTTTATGCATTCATTTTCATTTTTCTTCCTTACCACTACATTTCAGCTTCTGTTGGATTTAATGGGAATTATCCTCAGGTTGAAATTTTGTATTTTTTTTTATGTCTTTGCAGATAAAAGGAAAATACATTGCTGGAATAAGATAGCCTATTTTAAAATTAAACATCAAGATCCAATAAATAATCTAAATGCTCGAAACAAAGAAACAAGCAATTCCTTCTCTCCAGTGTCCTGTATTTTCATTAAATTAGATATTATTTATGTGTAGGAGATGAGGTTTTTTTCCCTGGTGGATTAATTAGTGCAAATGGCTGCTTTTGTAAACTGTGATATTTTTATTGTTATTTTAGACCAAGCAATGTCTCATTTAATGTGATATTTTTTACTGAGTAGAAGAATTTTCTTCAGAAAAAGGTACAAAAGCAATATAAGTCATATAGAATTTCAAGGGCTTTCACAATTTTTTATACATTCAGAAATTGTCTTGCCTTTTGTAAAGAAAATAATTCCTCTAAGTTAAAGAATGTCTTGGAAATGCTGCAAAGTTCTTTTTTAATAGACTGGACACCTTGATATTAGTCCAAAGATTTTTAGTCAGGTGTTAGTCAAAGTGTTAATAGTGGGATACTATTTATATAAAAATATTTTTAGCATAACTTGCTGGGCTTTAACAGCTCACTTTGCTGAAGTCTTAGGTGCTAAGCTCTGAGCTTTCACCTAGATATGGTGAACTTCTAGCTAGTTAAATAAAAGAAGGCACTAGAGATTGTTCAAGACTGAAGATAAGCAAGATACAATCACCAGAGGAACCTGCAGCCCAGAGATAAGGAAAGAAATCACTCACCTATGAAGGCACCCAATGAGGAACAGAAATATACCAGACCCTAATACATCTATTGACCCAAATTTTGTGTGACGGGTGGGGATTCTTAGATCATAAGAGTATGACTGCCTGGGGATTTCTTCATTCAGGGTCCTTCTTCACACACAGACAGCTTGAGCTGAAGTGGTATTAGTAAAAGGTATTTTTGTAGTGGAATATGTCTTTTTGTTTATTTATTCAGCAGAAACCTAGTCCAACTCTGTTATAGTGGCTGGCATGCATAGTTTCTATGGCACAAAAAAAGGAGTAAAAAAATCCAGAATAATGCCGATTAAAAGAAGAGCAATATGGTTTGGGTCTAATTTGTCACATTTGGTCTAATTTTTCCACATAAACATTTGTGGGTTGTACATGTACAGGTTGCTAAAAATATGTAATTAGGTTTAATGTATTATCTCACGTGAGTTATTTTCCTGTTTGAAATAGAAAGGAGACACTTTGCTTTTTGATAAATATGGACATGATAAATGTGCTATATACCAGTATCTATAGAAAATTTATTTCAGCATCTGGATGAAAATATAGATCATTATACTCCAAAAACCAATATCCCTTTTCTGAAAAAAGACATTTTTCTCTTTCCACTAGTCTCCTTTCAAAGTCAGAATCCAGTCTGGTCACAGAAACCAATAAATGTATATTAGCAAGACACTTCTCCTGAGCAATGGCTTTCCTCCATTGCCTTTTTCTTTATTTTTATAGTAGGATGTTTCCCTCCAGGCTTCAGAAAACAGGAATGCTATTTCATTTCTATAAGTGACTTCCTCTCCTAAACTCATTCTTTTTGGCATTACACCTTTGATATAATTTTGACCTCTGTAAACTCATTATCATGAAATTTCTTTCAAAACAAAAGAATAAAATGAAGTTCTGAGTTTGGTTCAATAGTTGACTTTTTTCTCTTGTCAGAAGGAATTTGGTGGAATAATTTTCAATCCTTCAAATATGAAATGAATCAGAAAGAAATGTTGGGAAATATATTGGTGGAAATTAATCTATTTCTGATATTGATTTTCACCAGTTCTAAATTCAGAAATGGTTCAGGGAATTCTCTGTGTTTCTGCTCATTGGCATTTGGTATAAAAGCAGTTCCACTGACTTCAATGACATTCCTTTGGCAAATAATGGTGGAGCACAATGAATTATGTCAATACTGCAAAATAAAATAGGGACAGGATTTGTTCCTTAGCTTTGAGGCTAAAAGAATTAGTTTGAGCATGGTCACATGACATTGCACTGGTACTGGGTCTCCTCTGGGTTGCATACGCTGTCCCTATATTCACACAAGGAGGTACATTTATATACACATACAGGCATTTATGTACACGTGCACATCTTATTTTTCTGGTTTTAAACATCTGAATTGTGTAAGATCTGTGTAGGAGTTTGCCAAGCTGATATTTTACAGAGACACAGGAAAAGGAAACATTTCCTCAAATCCCAAGTGCTGGATTAGTCTGTCAGCACTCCAGGAAAGCTGAGACTCTTGCGCCTGACCAGTCTGTCAGCGTCCCATTGCGGGGACTCCACTGAAGAGTGGGCTGCTGGATCAGAGATCAATTCAACTGACTTATTCAGGGACAGATGCCAACAGAGAGATCTCCTTATGGGTCTCCAAACCTTTACTCACCAGAAGAGACTGCTAGCGCCCTTGAAGGATTTGCACTAAGGGTTTACAGTAAAATATTCTTTAATAATAATATCATGACAATGTTCGAGGATTGCCAATGATAGTGTCTGACTGCAAAATTGCATTCAAAGCCAGGCAGAGACAAGCCCTAATTCCCATCAAAAATTACCTCAAGATAACCATTCAGGTAGAGTATGGTTCTTACTCAATAGTTGTCCCTGTGGAAGAGAAGACACATTCAGCCTTACAACAGTTCCAAGAAGTTACCATGGAGTCTTTCCTAAATTCTCACAATTCTTAACTTACTTTTACAGTGTTTCTTTGCATTTAGGTAGAGAGTGAGTGATTCTAGTCATACTTCTTATTCAGTGAGCAGTAGTCATACTTTGGAGGTGGGTAATGTCATCATTATATCTGAGGTAATCTTGGGATAGGAATACACATCAGTCCAAGGAAAGTGATTTTGCCACAATTGCTGATTCAAAAGAAGGCCGTCTTCCTTTATCTCTCTTGGTTGTCAACTGCTGCAAGGCTTATCAGCTAAAAAGTACCACCAAATTCCCCTTGGAATTACACTTTTCATCCCCCTTAGATTGTATTCTTTGTTGGGGAAGCTGGGCATGCTGACCACATTCCATCCAAGAAGCAGCAAACACGTTTCCCCAAAAATTTCCATGTGGTTATAAATGTGTCTATAACTTTCCACTTTAATTGTGCCCCCAGTCATTTTTCCACACATAGCACGGCACAGAAGACATAGGCTGGGGTGGAGTGAAAGGATGTAGAGGTGCCTGTGCAAGTATAGGGGAATAATTTAGGAAGATACGGAAGTCAAACCAGACCAGTTTTATCTGCACTACCTATTGGAGGCATTCTTTGACACATTCTGTCCTCTGAACTATGTTATTTTCTGGCTTCTACAGCTGTGGATCAAAACTGTATCAGACAATGTTTTAACAAGCTGTATGGAGAATCAATAGTCCAGTGACACAGTGTGCTTTTAGCCTGGTTTATTTAGCAATCTGGATATGTCATTTATTTGTAATTCATCCAATTCTGTGTGTTATGCCGGTTTCACCCAAGGACAGGGTTGACTTTTTGCAGCAGCAGGAGGGGGCAGGGAGAAGGGGGTGTAGCCAGGATCCAGATGTTGATTCCACTTCACTTTGTTGCTGGTGAGGGAGAGGGGGTATCGCATTGAGGTCGGGTTCCTGAGCATTTTACATGTAAATTATCCTCTCTTTTGTACATTTTTGTTAGTAATATTGTTGCTGTTACTCTTAATTTTCTTATCTCATTCTTCTCTTAACCTCCGCCTATTGTGTCACCAAATCTCCTCTCTGGCCATCCAAGGGAGGGAGGGGTGGATTAGGGTGAGGGTTAGCGGAAGATGAGGGAAGGGGAGTAAGCCAGCAGCAGTGTGGTTTGGGGAGTCTCAGTGGGAGAACTAAGCTGGGGAATATCATTCCTACATCAGTACGTGCACATTGTGTTCTGTTACTCCCCGCAGGACAGTCTAGTATCAGGTGTACATTTCAAATGATTATTTCAAAGTAGAATATTTTTATCATTCTGTCATTTATTCTTGGTGTTCTTTTGAAAGCAAAGATTATTCTTTCAAATTTTTTGGGTACTGATAAAATACATCAATAACTGCCTCAAAAATAAGTGACACAAATAGACTAAGTTTTTAAAAGTAATTTTTGAACTATTTTTTGCATTAAAGAAACCAGTGTGCTTGAAAAGCAAAAGAATATAATTTTGTTACAAATATCTACTTGTATTCCACAAGTGACTGGAAGAATAAGAAATGTTAAGAAAATCATTCATTCATTTTAGAGGTTAATTTTTGAGTAACAGCCAAAACTGGTGAAACTTGCAGACATAAAATGGCAAGCACAGAGGCATTCTGAGAGGAATTACTATTTTATCATGTGAGTATTTTTACACTTAGGTTTTACACAAAGGACCACCTGCATATAAAAGTATTGACTACAAGAAAGTTTATTCCATCAGAATTTAACATAGGCAAGAGTTTTCCTCATGAAGACCACTTGTACAGGTTTTGCCTTGAGAGGAAAACTTAATAGCATCCAGACATCCAGTTCATCTGCAAGAAGGTGTGTTATACCAGAATTTAATGTAAAACTAGATAGGCACATTCATAAATCTAAAACTAGTATTTTCTACATATTTACTTTAAACCTAGTATAAATGTCATTTTTCCAGATATGATGAGAAATTAAGAAATTCCAGGAGATATTATGCTGATGCATCATAGACACATTCCTATTTTGTCAGTGCATTTTTTTAGTGGTTTTTTGTTTTGTTGGTTTGGTTTGGGGCTTTTTTGTGGTTTTGGGTTTTTTTGGTTTGGGTTTCATTTTTTTTTTCTGCAGGAAAAGAACCATATAAACTGGTGAAAAAGGTTTTCAGGATAATGAATGTTTACAACCTCTGTCAATGACTAGTTACACTTGAATATAAAAGCAAAATGAAACATAAACGTATTATGTCCTTCTGAGAAATGAATCTGAATAAGGTTCTTGTAATATATCTGTTGTAGTTTCATCAGCTTTTTACAGAGATGATGGACTTCTATGGTAAGATATATGACAACCAATGTCAGTCTAGTAATTTGCTATCTGGAGAAGATCAGAATTTTTGTTATTGATTCAATGGGATTTTTTAATGTACCAGGCTCTTTAAAACTCTGCAACATCTAAATCTATAGGCTGATTTTCAAAATTATTACCTTTAAAAGCTTTTGATCATCCATCTATTTTTTAATATTAGTATTTTCTAAAGAGACTTGCTGTCTCACTCTGCTCAGAAAGATACAAGCTTCTCATCCTTGAGATTTATATAATTACACATAGTAAAGAGAGAAGTACTAAGTAATTTCTGAAGAATGAGAAAGGTGCAAACTATTTTTTGGATTCCCCTCTTCTTCCTGGAAGTTCAGTTCAACATGTTATAGTGCTGATAATTCTCATCAAGACCACTATCCCTTATTCTATGGACTGTGTGCACATTCATAAAAAAATATAGATTTTTAGCTCAAAAAATCTTATTCTGTAAATGTCAGAAATTGACAATGACCTACAGGTCATTGTCAGCTGTCCAGGCAGCTGCTCACACTTTGTATTTGTGTGGATGAGTTTGCTCTGTTTGTTTGGTTTGAGGTTGTTTTGTTAGGTTTCTTCTGGGGGGCTTTGTATTTGTTGTTAAAATAGTGGTTACTTCTCTCTAGGCTAAAGCGAAAGGTTTGTTTGGACGCTTCATTTTTTTTTTCTTGGTTCATTGGTTGTGGTCTTTTTAAAAAAATAACAAAATAACATACAAGGAAAACCAACCTAATCCCCCCAAAAATATTCTGCAGAAAAGGAAAATAATTATACAGTTTAGCCATACTTATAACTAGAAGTGGTTATCACAGCTGGTTGTAGGCATCTTTACACTGGCTAAATCCTAAAAACATCTCACCATTGGCCTTCAAAAAGGCCAGTTTAAACAACTTATTTACCAAGTGGAGGAGAGACTGTATTAATTTACCACATCTACACCATCTTATTGTGGATTGGAATATGTGTTATCATGAGGATAATCCCTCAAAACAATTTACCTTTAAACTGAATTCTGTGTCACCAAGTCAAGTTCCTAAGTCCACTATTGAACCTTTCTTGTATTAGTAAATCTGAGAATATGTGAAAAGAGGATTTGCCATAGAAAGCCAATCAACCAATATAAATATTGACTGCGAGGAGTATCTTGTAGACAGAGAGCCCTGGAACCAATATAGGCTGAAATTGACTTTTGGAATAAATACTTTCCCCACTTCCTTTGGAAAAAAAAAAAAAAAGGATTCTCATTCTTATAAAATAATATGATATACTATTTTTAACCTTCTTTTTCAGATTAAAAATTAATACAACATGTCTGTAATATCTCCCACAGAATTTTTTTTTCTATTGAGGAATTTTCACAGCTGTCACCTTGCATGGAAATAGCATAACAAACAGACTACAGGTTGGAAAGGAGAACCTGGCTAAGGAGAAGGATGGAGGAAAAGATTTGAATCTGAATATGATACTGAGAGGACTCTAAGAATAAAACTATATGTTAAAGCCAAGAGCATTTGTAAAGATGTGATTCTCCTTGACAAATGTAACTCAAGGCATAAGGGACGGAGCAGGCAAACAGGTGTTTTATATTACGTTAATGTAAATTAGAAATTGATTTTCCTTCACTTGTCTTTTCGAAGCATTTCTAACTATGTTGTCTTTATCACCTTCTGTAAATAAACACCTTATTTGCATTTTACTATAACCTTTTAAGTTAAAGGTAGTTTCAAAATAACTACCTAAGATATGCTTACCAAAGTTGCACAGATCCAAATAACTAGGTCAGCGCAGCATTTGTACACAGAGGCCAACACTCCTACCAATTTCCACAAGGAGACCATAGGGTAACAAGTTATACATCTACTAAAGCTTCATAAATCAATTTGAGAGGTAATGTTATAGAGGTCAGCAGAGAAAGCATCTTCAGTGATCAGTGATAACCAGAAAAAAATCACTCACAAGACTGTGAGTTACTGAGGAATATTACTGAAACAAAGCATTCCAAAGGAGAATGTAAGAAATGAAGCATTTTCTCTTGATAATGCTGCAAAATTTCAAATGGTTTCTGTTTTAAGGCTGCAAAACAGAAGCCTTAATAAAATTGTCATTCCTATTGAAGCTGATAGATAATACAATTGATAATCACGGAAGAGGAAAAAAAGATAGATGTATCAAAATACATAAATTGCAATGTATGACAAATAGTATAAGTATGCAGTCAGTTCCTGGGCATTGTATAGACCAAACTTATAGTGCTATGTAGACTATCACTGAGCAGCAGAGGTGATGATTGCTGTTATGTATATTCTTTGCTACAGCACATTTTTACCAGGTTCAATCACGATAAATGAGGAAGGACAATTGACCATGATTTGATGTGGGTTTTTTGGACTAGAGGGTAGGGACAGATGGGTGAAGACAGTAATCAGGGAATCTGCTACAGAAAAACAAACCAGAGGAGAAAAAGGAAGCTTTTTATACAAAAGGATGGAAGTAATACTTTCAAACTATAGAAATGAAGTGGGGAAAAAAAAAATTTTCCAACCTTTTTTTGTCTTTATAATCCAGCAGTTCAAACCCTTTCTAGAGATATATATAGTTATCTTGTTCCAGTTAAATATAAATTTAAATGTGAAAAGTCACTGATGTTTTGTTTTTTTTCACACATGCTCATCTGGAAGGAATGTTGAGAGTGTTATCCCAGGCTTTGGACGCTTTTTGCTTGTTTGTTTGTTTTTTTCACCTGGGCTTTTGTTGTTTGCTTATTTGCCTGCTTTTATTCCACAGCTTTTAAATATTTTATTCTCGAAGTTAAGTGCTTTAGCACACAACATTTTTGGAGGCAAACAGTGGGAAGTACATATCTTACTCTTGAATTTCCAGGATCCATGGACTACCAGAGGGGACATTTAGAGGAAAAGTTTCAGTATGAAATAACTTATATGTTTCTAGCATCTTCCTACAGTCCCTGATACTCAGGAAACAGAACATTTTTAAAGTTCATTTAGTGTGTTTTGCTCTCAGCTGGATGAGAAATGCTTTAATTCATTTCTATTCTAGAGATGAGCCAATCTGAATAGTTTATGGGATCTTAAACTGAATATTTATCTCCCTGTGATCCTCGGGAGAATTTGAGAAAGAGCAAAAATTTGCAACAAATTATTTTGATACTATCATTTTTTCCCTAACTATAGCTGTCTTTCCTGAAGATTGGCCTTGAAAACCAAATACAATCCAAGCCAACCAAGTATATCATCAGAAGGGGAACTTGTCTGAATTAATATGTGAATTGATGTTCTTGTTGACTATGATTTTCAATTTTTTTTTCTTGGAAAAGAGATACCCATTACAGTATTTCTTCCATGATACCCCTTATAGAAAAGGTATTTGCTAGATTTATGAGACACTGCTGAAAATTCATGCATGTACTCAAAAGAACAGAAGGCCATGGTATTTGAGTTCTATGCAAATAAGAGATGAAGTAGTTGATCGTACTTCTATGAAGGTATGAGCCAGATTCTGCAGTGAATTGATTCTCTTCCAAGCAGCTGTATTAGAAAGCTTTAGGTATTGTATAGTTTTACTGTATAGGTCTTTAGAATCTGTATAGGGTTTATATGCCAAAAGTTTGGTAGCAAGGAAATTTCAGGGGTGACTTCTATGAAAAGAGATTACTGGGAGCTGCCCCTGTGTCAGGAAGAATCAACTCAAGCTGGCTCAAAGATGGAGCCACACCTGGCAAAACTGAGCCCATTATCTATGTTAGTGGCACCTCTGTGATATCATATTTTAAAGAGATGGTAAAAAATGCTGTGTAGCAGATTTGAGAGAAGATTGAGAAATATGAGAGGAACAATGGTTCAGGCACCAAGATCAAATAAGGAAAAGGAGGAGGTTCCTCAGGCATTGCAACAAAATTCCCCTGCAGCTCATGAAGAAGACTGAGGTGATGCATGGTGTCCCCCTGAAGCCCACAGAGGACCACAATGAAGCAGATATCCACTTGCAGGCTGTGAAGGAACTCACAGTGGACCATGTCTACCATGAATGGAGCTGCAGCTCATGGAAATTCCATACATGAACAGGTTCTTAACAGGAGATAAGGCCCCATGGAGAGAAGCCCAAATTATTGCAGGTTTTCTGAAAGAAGCTGTGGGATCCATATTGGAGCAGTCTATATCTGAAGAACTCCAAACATTCTTCACATGGAAGAAGCCCACAATGAAGCTGTTCTCGAAGCATTGCAGCCTATGGGAAGGGATGTTGGAACAGTTTGGGTAGGACTGTGTCCCTCTGGAGATACCTAATACTGCGGCAGGATACCAGTGTGAAGAGGAAAAAACAACAGATATGAAGCCTTATGAACTGACTCAAATCCACTTTCTCCAGACCCCTGAGATATGTGAAGGGAGGAGATAGAGAAGTCAAGAAGAAAGTTGAACCTGGAAAAGAAGTGAGCTGGGAGAGGGTAGGTGTTTTTAGATTTGCTTTTATAAACTAGAAATAAATGTAACTAAATTGAATCCAATCTCTTTTGCGCATTTGCCTAGGTGAAGGAACTCTCTGTCCTTATTTCAAACCATGATCTTTCTCATTTTTGTCTCAATTTTGCCTCAATTTTGTCTCTCTGTTCCTTTGAGGACAAGGAGGATAGAGTGGCTTAGTGGGCACATGGTGGCCAGCCAAGGTCAGCCCATCACAGAATCACAAACATTTTCAATAGTTAGAATGCTGTTGCACACACACCCCCACCCACACACATACACACACTGGTGTCAGGAGCCTTCTCACTTCCTGAGGAACACACATTTTCCTTCTAAAAGGATAGAATCAATGCAGTATGGCTTTAAATTCATGGAGATCTTCGTATGATAATCCTTAGCTTCTATAAATTTGTGTTCATTCCATGTAATCCAATTTTCAGTGCAAGGAAAACTTAAAATTATGTGCCTTGCACAATCATTTGATAAGAAGGATCAAAGTAAGCTTTTTTCAGAAGCACATGCATTAGTGTTCAGACTGTGTTTTATATTGTCAGAGATTGATACGGATTTGGCTGATTCCAGTTTCAAACAGATGTTTCATTTGTATACTGAATCATTTCATATAACCATTTCAGTATTAAAATTACAATAAAATGCATTATTGTTTTATTAATAGTTATCTGCTAGATCTTGAACCAATTTGATTTAAAACAACCGTGCCTAATAGAACACTGTTTAATAGAACTCATTTCAGAAATTTCTGTAGTAGGAAAGAAGTCAGGTTCCTTAAAAAATCCCAAAAGTAGAAATATTAGTGGTTTTTGCATACATTGTCCCTCTCATTCTAAACTGAGGCTTTGAATGGCTTATACAGATAGAACACTAAAAGAGCTCTATTTTGCTGGATTTTAGTATAGGATTGCTCTAATATTGCTACCAATTTGAATGCTACTCAACAGCCTGCAGGAGATCTGCATTTTGATGCAAATAATATTATCTCAGTCATTAGAGATTTTAGGGTACATGCTAGGGATTAATATTTATACCTGCCTAGAGAAGTGGAAATTAATCTCACAGTGTATTTTAAGACTTGTTTTCACTCCTTATTGGAAGGAAAAAAAAGAAATATAACAGTTTCAAAACACAGCTAAGATACCTGGAACACTGAGCATCACTGAATTTTGCATGTTTATAAGGTTAAGTTTTCTGCTCTAAAGCAGATAGGTCAAAAACATCTCAGAGTTTTGATATCTTTTTCTTTCATCAAAATTCTTTTTCAGAACTGAGAGATAGGTTTCCAAACCATTCCATTCTTCTGAAAAGAAAAATTGCCAATTCTCATCCACCACTGCACCGTGATTTCTCCCAGATCACTTCATAGCTCCCCAGTGAACCAAGGAAGATGTGTTGCAAGCATTGTCATACCATGAACCTTACAAGAATTTTACATTAAGTTAATAGTAAGAGAGATAGTATTGATTATGGTCTCTCTACCATCTATCCCTGTAGAAAAATATCTCAGACAAAGCCCTGAAGAATCAGTGTTAACAGAGTTATGCAACTATGAATCAAGACAAGGTAATGATAAGAAAGTTAAGAGATAGAATCAATATATTCATAAATCTCAGGTTTCTGTGAATTTTGAATTCAATTCCACAACCCCATTTCACCTCTTCCTTTAAAATGATTCTTTGAAAGGTAAAATCCCTAAGGAATATGGCATTTTCGTTTGAACAATAAAGTGAAAATACTTCTTTTACATAAATATTAAAAGATGATCAAAAAGAGAAATAGAGATGTGAATATTTTTTTTGTTAATTAAGTCAGGTACCTACATTTAAAACTGAGAGCAGTGAAAAAAATTCTCAATAAAGGAGAGACCTCAGATCAGAAATTAAAATCCCTCCGAAGACTACCAGACACACTGGGCAAAGCACAAATATGCTTTCAATAGCTTTTCCCTGGTTAATAAAAGGTTAGAATCACCTCCATATATTTTAAACACCCCAAAATTAGGTAATCTTTAGCATAACCCTAACTGTAATGTAATTTTTTCCCCCTCAATATTTAAGAAAAGTAAACCAACTGTCCAAGGCAATGTGTCACACTGAACACCTGTGAAACACAATGCTCATTAAAAAAATTTGCAAAGAGTTAAGTATTTGAATAAAAGCACCACTTTGCCTTTATGAAGAGTGAATTATTGAGCTTTTGGGAATGTGTAGTGATTCAGCAGCCAGGTGGTAATTTGTCCCTTAACCAAGACAACCCACCACATGTTGCTTATATTTTGAGCCAGTTGTAGTCTGAAAAGATGCATTCACTTCCTGGACTGCTTCTGATAGGCCTGAGGATGAACTCTAAAAAGTTCTTCTATTTCTGTCTGTGTAAGTTTGTCCTTAAAATGGAAGTGCAATGCAACCTTTTCCATGGCAACTGAAGCAACAAAGTTTAACTCATACGTTATATTCCCATATAAAATGCTGCCCATGACAACTTGACCTCAGAATTATCACTTTCAGCCTATTCCTCTGTTCTTTCCAGCCCTTTCACAGAAATGCTGACTTGCTGACTTTCTTTTTCCTGATGACAGAAATTACTTGTATTTCAATAAGTTCAGAAATCTGCTTGCTGTGACTGATAGCCTGACTGTCCTGATAGGCCAGCTGAATAAAATATTTAATATTTCTTAATCTGTTACTTTTTTTTTCTCAGAATCCAAAAGAACTTTTTTTTTTTCATTTTGAGGCCTTCATCCTCTGCAGCATTTGAATGAAATTGATCAGTTGCAAAGTTTTTGATGGATAAAAGAGAAAAGAGTATGATAGGGCAAAGACAGTTTAAGTCTTGTCTTAAATACCCAGGAGAATCTAAGAAAAACATGTCAGAAGCTAATCAGTAGAGAAAATTGCAGCTAGACAGAACTTATTCATATTGCAAGTATCTTCCTCAGCCATGTCTAAGCTCTTTTCTCCGTTCTTGATGTAGGGTTCAGATTTCTTCACTAAACAGCAGTCTCTCAACTACCTTTTGTGTAAAACCATATATTGAGCTTTTAGATAGATAGTGGGACATCTGGGCTCCTTTCTTCCCGATAGCCTAATGTATATAAAGAACATGCCCCTTCAGTGACTTCCATAATCAATAAATTAGACACATTATGTCCCCCTCTTGTGCGTCCTTTTTATTGTTTGCTTTTCTGGGGGGCTGGTTTTGTATGTTTTTTTGGGAATCTTTTTTTCTTACCTATTACTTCTTGTCTAACAATTTAGGTAACAAACTATCCACAACTTTGCATTCAGCCTGAGTATTGGTTTCCTGATAAAAATATTCCCAGGAAGTAAAAGATTTTTTTTCATCTAGAAAGGGCATTGAACCTAGGAATCTCTGATAAAGGCAATGACTCAACCAGAGAGGTGTTCTTAGAGCATGACGAATACACAGTGACAGGATCTGACTCTTTACAAACTATCACTTAATTTTAAGTGCCATAACTGTCAGCCTATAAGTTATTCATGTCTTTTGGACTACTCTTCATTCCTCCTATTGAAGCTATGTCACTATGCAGGAAAGAATTCAAGATTTATGAGGTTAGAAAGACTGCTGAGAAGTGAATATAGCTAAATATCTTTACAGCTAGAACATCTACTTCAAAGACGGAAAGTTGATTTTCTGGGGTTTTATTCATCCTGCTTTGACAGAGAAACATAGTTTATTTGATCATAAACATATTTTTTAAAAAACTGGATTCCATATCAGCCAGTGTGGACAGATATGTGAGGGTTCTGAGTTTAATTTTTCAAGCTTCAGAAACCTCCATAGGCTTAAAAGCTAGACCTTGGAACTGGGAAAAAAGCTTGTGCAAGTTCATTTTGCTAAATGCTAGAGAATGAATTTAGGAGAGAGAATTTTTGAATCAGCAGTGGCTGAACTTCTGAGGATACACACTTTGTTATCACATGTCCTGGCCTATAACCTCCTAAGTTCAAGTGCTATGCTTTCTACCTTGATTCCTAGTTTTTCCATCCCTGCAAAATAAACCCTCAGTTACATGTCTCATATTTCTCTCAAGTTTTCCTTTCTATTATTCAGGCTCTCTAATTTCCAAGCCACTCTGACATAGGGATAGAGTTTTTCAAATATCTGTATTATCATCCCTGTTGCTTTTGTGAAGCTTAATTTCCATTATGACCTTCTTTTACGTTTATAGACACGATACCTTGTTCACCCAATCTTAGAAATCATTACTCTTTTACTCCTGACAGCATGTAAATCATCATAGTTAAATCTCAGATTTAAATATATAAGCTCTCAGTTCAAGGCCATTGCCCCACCTGTTTATCCCCTGAGAAAGAAAGAAGAATTAAAAAGAGCATATACCAATTTCTAAGGCATTCTTTACATCTTCCTGTATTGACACTATTTCACACAGACAAGTGTAACTAGTATTTTGCTGATAAAATTTGCCCACTGTGAAAAGGTTTCAAATAAATACACTAGTGATGTTTACCTACTCCATGTAGGAGGAAAATCTTTGTGGTAGTTTAAGTGCATAAGTATCGCTTGGGTTTTCAATGATGGCAAAGAGGATTATTTAATCTCTGTTTCTTCCTGAGAGTTCTCTTCTGGAGAAATTTTTGAACCCACTGACTGATTTAAAGCAGATTTAACACAGAGGTGGAAATCTGAAAGATACGTGACTACTTTCACAGAAGTAAGTGGATGGTTAGTGCTGGGACAGATGTTTAATTACTTTGAAGCTGTCACACAGCAGTATTCACTGAGCCATCCTATTTCTTTGGGGAAAAGATTCTACAATTTATTTTATTGAATACAAATTTACTGAAGATTTGCTGTATTAAAATTAAATTGATTAATCAATGAAAAGACACATATCTGTATAAACAAGACTTCACTACAGCCAGTACTCTAATTGCTATGACACAGAGGACTGCATCATGACCTAGTAAGGAAGTGAATTTTTTTGTACTTTTCTTTAATGCAGTATTTCATATTTTTATTCATTCACACTTTAGGTTTGTTTCCATTTGAAAATAAATTATTGACTTTTAGTTCTCGATACATTTTAATAGCATATGTTTTAAGGGTCTAAAACATGATTTTAAGGTATTCTGAGGAAGTAGATTTCTCATTTAAAGAGCAGGAGGCTGAGATTTAATTTGGATCCTGTCTTTAGAATTTCCTTATGGCTGTATTGTTACACAGCTAGCTATTTTATTTGGTATCTATATATTGAGATACTCAGCATTTCCACTCTAGTTTGGATAAGTTAGACACGTTACTTGAGTTTCTCTATTCCTAACAGGGACTTGACAATATCTATACTGAAGCATCTCACTTTTAGGCATATTTAACTTCTAGATCTAGCTCAAACAGTCTAAATTGAATAATTCACACAGATAAAGAAACCAAAACTAATGAAAGCAAACTGAATTTGGAACTTTTTTCACCTAGAAAGGCAAATTTATGTTTTGAACAAATTTCTCCACCACATCTGTGTCCTTCTTGGGTTGGGGGCACCTGAGCAGGATGCAGCATTCCAGGTGGGGTTTTGAGAGATCAGAGTAGAGGGGAAGAGTCACCTCCCTCTGCCTGCTGGCCATACTGCTTTTAATAGGATACATCTGGATATCTAGGCTGTGGGTGTACATTACACATTTCTAAGACAGTATTTTTTAACAGTATTATCTGGGTGTATATATTTTTAACAGTATTTCCTGTGTGTAGATTCTCAACTAACTCTAATTATATTTAGGCTTTTGCAATCAAAGAAAATGTGAAAAAGCACACTGTATGGAAATTAGTATAAATTAAAAATTATTTCATTTTTAATCTTTAATGTACAACTTTGAATAAGTTGTTCTCTTATTGTTAGAAAATAACTTATTGATGACACTAAGCAGATATAAAAATGAAAAAAAAAAAAAAACACTATCCTTTCCTAAATGTTCTTTGTGTGTCATAATAACTTTTGATTGAATTTTCTAGTGCGTTATAGTCTGCACTCTACCTCCAAACAATTTGCAAATCTTCTTTGGAATGCCTTCCTCTAATTCTCAGGCTGTACTCCATAATGCCAATCCTGATTTTTTTGAAATCAGCTGCACAGTGCTAGCAAACTTTACAGGAAAATTTGCCCTGTTAGCAGCTACTATCAAAAGCTGAAAAAACAATCTGAAGTAGAGAAATTAGGTCCAAAGGCAGAAGGTGGTGTTAGGGTAAGCAGCAGCATACTGGAGCCATAAGGGAAACTTAAGAGGATTAGTGTAAATAGCATGTGTGTGCCTGGAGGCAGAAGATATTTTTTTAAAGGTCACCCACAACTAAACGTTGCCAGTGGACTTGCAATTGTCAATATATTTTTTGTTACTTGCATGCTTGGAACTCTATCTATATAAATCTTCATTATAAACAAACAAACAAACAACAAAAAAAAAAAAGGTAGCATTTTCACATTTTTCTCTAAGCATTGATTCAGACATTTAGGAGAATCACAATGAATTACAGTATTCTATAGCAGGTTAATATAACAGTAAAAATGAAGCTGATATCCAGTCTTCTCTTCTATATGGCTAAACAATTTAGCTGCTGCATAATGCTGTATATCCTAGAATGTTATTTGCCGTGTCTTTTTAGAGGTTCTTTAATTTTCCTAAGAAATAAAAACATAGAATCTTTGAATTATTTACAGTAATAAAACATAGAATCTTTTAATTATTCACCAGTCCATTATTTTCTATTAATTTGATAATATCAGGTATATAATTTCTCTATTGGTTCAACTTAAGTATCTTAGTTAAAACAAGTAACAAAACCAAAGAGAAAGCTGAATCCTGTCTAAATTCTGCTACTCTGATATACTGTAGGTTCCAATAAAATAAAGGTATTATACCGCATGTTCCTAGAACCAACTCTTGAATTATTTTTCCTAATGATATTAATCAATGGGAAATAAATTATAAGTTCCAAAGGAAATTTACCTACTTACTTTGTATGTGAACTACCTATGACTCCACTCTATTGAAGGTCTGCAGCCATAAGAGCCACAGGCTGCAATCCATCAGCTTGGAGAATTAAGTTTTCTTACTATTGTTTTAGCATTCATGCCATAGAATTAATGAAGTTCACTGAGGAACATTTTTGATTTAAAGAATCTTGCACCATGTTGATAAGTTTAATGGATAGCCCTGACCTTTAAATTATAACATGCATTCAATGAATCAGCAGATTAATAGGTCATCTAGCAAACATGAGTTTTACCTCCAGTATATAAAGAACAAGCATCTAATAAAATCTCATCAGGTCATTGGTAAAATACTCCACACTGTACAAATAAAACATTTGTTTATCCTATTAAAATGTCAAGCTTTATTAACTGGAGGAGGTCACCAGCTAGAGTTCCAACACATATGCATGTTAACTTACTGAGGTATAAAGGTAAAAAAGAGAGTGTAACCAATATATCTTGACACAAATTTATAGTCTCAAGTATTGCTGTTCTCAGGGGAATTAATAGCTGAGTGTAGTTAACATTAAGTTGCTCTAGAAGTCTGATGCCTGTGTAATATATGAAGCCTGGCTCAATGCAATCTGTACTGTGGTCCCACACAGGCAGCATGCTGAGCTAAAGAGAAGTGGGATAAAAGAAGCTTATATTAAATGTAAAAATAAAAAGTCACATAAATAAGTTAATACAATTAAACACATTACTTGTGTCTCCCTTTTCTAAATAACTTTCTTTCTTATTAAACACTGTCCCATAGTTTTCACTTCTAATTTCAATACAAAGTGTAGGAAATCTTATATCAATACATAAAATCTATATCAATAGAACATTTACGAATAGGTGAAAGTGACTTTGTACAGAAACTTAATTATAAGCAAAGTGAGGTTTTGTTCTTTAAAAAATACCAACAAAAAATCAGTAAAAGCATGTAAAAACAACTCTAAAAGCCACCAGTTTCCACTAGTTCTGTTTCACAAAGAGAAAAAGCAGATGAACTTTCAGCAAATGCTCCCTATAGGAGCATACTAACATTTCCTTTTAGAGCCTAGAATTAAGAGAAGTTCTTAAGAAGAGTTAAACTTGGAAATGGCAAGAAGGAAAATAGCAGACTAAATAAGGTCCCATACCACCATTTCCAAAGGGGCAAGGATAATCTGACATACTCTTCACACTGAAAAATTTTATTCCACAACTGTGCACATAGGTTGCAATAATAAAGTTAAAAGATACAGTATTAAAAGATTCTGTGTCAAGCCTTATTACTTGCTGGAAGTTATTTTCCCCAATATACCTCAAAATAGAAGAGCAGAATTTCTTTTGAAAGGCTAAATATTACTAAAGGGTGTTGACTACTGACAGCCAGATGTATACAATTTTTATCTCACTGATATACTACACAACTAGTGTCCAAGAGGTTTTATCCACCAAGTGAAGGTTTCTGTTACAATTTATAATCTCTGTGAAGAGTATCTATGAAAAGTAAAGGTGTACAAGTATTGTTTGATCTTGAGAAGATTACCATTTTTTTTTTGTTATTACAAACAGGAGATATTATGTTATTTGTCTTTAATACTTTTAAGAAATAATATACTGCCAAAAAACTCACGTTTCTTGTTTTCCCTCCATTGTTATTATTGTTGTTGCTATTATTATTGCTATTACTATTAATGATAATGATCATAATATTCTTATAATCACCGTAGTAAGATTCTAATGTGTTTCAATTATTAAACTATTCTCATGTGCAGGCACAGGTTTTACCCTTTTCTGATTCCCTTTCCCATCTCCCAGGGGAAGGGGGGAGGAGAATGAGTGAATGGCTGGGTGGCACTTTGTTGCTGGCTGGAGTGATAAACACACCAAAGCCTCGAATTTGACAAGTGTGTAAGATCATATATTCAGAAAACAAACAAACAAAAAGCCCACAGTTCTATTTTATTGCACCTCCTCACTAAATCCTGACTACTGTAGGCTGACAACATCTGTAGAGTCTGTAGAAGGGCAGAGTTCATAGCCAGACTTCAAAGGAAGGGTATAATAAAAGGGCAGCAGAAGGAATCATGGAATCTGCCCTTCAGAAGCATCGTCAGCTAACAGCACATGAAACAGCATCAGTATTCAAAGCGGAAAAATGTACAGTTGTCAAGTACTAGTGACCTATTAAAAAAGAGGAAAAACTGTAGAAAAAGAGCTTGTTACCACCTGGAGAAAACAGGATTGATAGGTCAAAGGATCTTCGTGGGAGAAGATGAACTTGAGACAGGTTTTGTGGCTGACCAAGAAAAGTCAAAAGGAGAATGAATACAGAAAAAAGCACTAGAACTGCTTAGAGCAATCCATTCTGTGCAATGAAAATGAAAGCCCTAATAGGTTTAGAACATTACATCTGAAAATCAGAAGGAACACTGACAAAATATTGGGATAAGAGTGATATATGTATATTCCTTCTTTAATATATATGCCTTTAAGTAGACTTGTAAACTGGAGGATGTGTGAAAGGCATAGCAGGGTACTTGTGAAAGGAAAAAGTTATTTGGAAGTATCGAACATGTGTCTGGTAGGGCAAGCAAATGGGTTTAATTATGGGCTAGATACCCAATTTGGAAAGTTCTGAAAAAGTGCACTTGATTAAGGTTTTGAGGAAAAGATAATGAGGACTAAGGAAAGTCAGAACTGGGTTTTACTCAGATCAAGGGAAACTTGAAAACAGTGAACCGGATTTTCAGACCCTGGAGGGAGTATTTAATTAATAATTGAGATAAATTAAAACATGTGAATGCCATTTACAGCTTATTTTGCTAGAGACTTAATTAACAACACTCAGATATTGCAAAAATACTGTGGAATTATTTTTGTTATTTCTTTTCTATTGTTTAGCGCTCTTATTCATTATCTTCCTCTAAAATTAATATTTGAAATTTTATTTTAATTATGTTAGAAACCATTTTGATGTGCTACATAGCGAAAAAGAAATAAAGAAATCAGACTCTTTTATGGCCTTATTGATTCGACTTTTTAGAGATTTTTTTTTGCAGCATATTCTGTGGCCTAACAGCAGAAAATCTTGTTGTAATGACAATATTTAGCATTGTGTAATCACTGCTTATGAGTATTAATAGTTGAGATCACATCTTGACTGTTCCATTTAGCTGTAGTTCCTCATTGCTATTCGTTATGAGCTGAAGGGTTGCAAGAGGGAGAAGACAGAGAAGAACTAAATTTGTGCTGCTTTTCACCAATATCAGTGGTTAGAAATTTTTAATCTATAAGCATGTTATGTTTCCTACAGTGGGAGATACACTGCAATGCAGAAATGGGCAAATTACTGCTTGAAAAGAAACACTGCATTTTGAAGCTATCTGGGAAAAATTATACTTGCTTGAGTTTTACCTCAAAGATAAAAAAAAAAAAGAAATTGCTATTCCTTATATAAGAGGTAGGGTATTTTTGTACTCAAGAGAATGGAGACACAAGAATCAATGAATTAAATAGTGGTGCTTTTAAGAACAAATTTTCAGCTGCTGCTTACATGAAACCTAAGGTACAGAAGAAAGCAGACCTTAAAATATGAGAGAATGGTTAGCTACCATTTACTTTTTCTTTCCTTCTTGAATTTGAGTGAAGGGAAGGAATAGATTTTGTAAAGGGCCTTGCTAGTCTTATTAAACTGAATATGATTCAGGTGTGGTTTTTTCTCAGTACAGATGAAGAATGTTTTTTTACAAATTACATTCAAGGTACTTTAATGAGGAAAATATGCTGCTCTAGTCCATATTGAGGCACAGGGTAAAACACTAACACAACTTCTTGTGCTTTGGATAAGGCAGCTGTGACTGGCTGTTTTGTTCAGGAAATACAGGCACGGAATCTGATTAAAAAATAATTTATTCAGTATCTGATTTTTCTGTGATCAAGTATATGAATCTGCATATTTTATTCAAATAGACAGTGACAGTTATGTCTGGATAGACTGAGTTCTCTGTGGCTTTGATTTTTTTTTGACAGCAATGCAGAATATTAAGATTAATGTATATATCTATATAGTCACCAGATGTCCCTTTGTCCTTCATCACTACCTATTAATGCTGAAGTATGCAAAATACTACTGAGCACCTCTCCATGGTGTTTTTCACTATGATTGCTCTTTGGTGTTCATTTATGTGAAATTGATTTGAAACCATAGCCATATCTGATTACAATTTTGCAGGTAGAAAAAAAATTACTGAACCTATTTACTCTTAGCTGTTTACAGGTCCTAAAGAGTGTCAGCAAGAGCATCTTTATGATTACATATTTTCTGCAGATGATTATGCAAATGAAGTCTCCATGCAACTGACCATGTCTCCATTTTCTTTGTGATTCTTTAGGACAAATCTTCTGACAGTTCATATCAGTTGCTTAGCATCCTCAGGAAGTAGAGAAGAAATAAATACATCTGAGAAATATGTTCCCCTGGAAACAGGTGCACAACAGCTTATGTATGCCATTTTTTGCATTCCTTGACCATCCAGAAAGACCTCCATATTGGCTGACAAATCCACCTGTAAGCTGTCTTATGAAAAATACCTTTAATTTTTTGAAAAACTGTCTTGTAAGGTTTTAACTCTGCCCCCTTTTTTCTTAATATTTAGTAAGACAGAAAAAAGGTAAGAAATATTTCTTACAGCTGTCAGCTCTACAGCTGTTATCCAATTCTTTATAACACAAATCCTTGCTTTAGCAAACATTGGTGAATGTTCAGGTAAATTGAATTTGTTATACATAATATTAAGAACTTTACCTGTAAATAAAACCTTATGCTCTCCTCTAGATTAATTCAAATATCTCAATTTCCTTCCTAAACTGAGGGGCAGAGAACTGGACACAGCACCCAAGGTGTGGCCTCATAGTCTGCTGCCCAGCCTCCCAAATCGTTGTGCAGTTATGATCATTTTTCTAAAATAGCTATTTGTCCAGAAACATCTTTCAAGGGCTTACGGTCCCTAACAGATTCTATCTAGTTTCTGTATCAGGCCTTTTAGTGCATTCAAGACCTGTATTCCTAAGGTAGTCACACTGCCTAGACAAGTCCAATTTAAAAAGAGGATTCAGAGGGGAGAGTCATATAAACAAGCTTTTGCTTGTGCTGGATATTTCAAGTATTATTACAAAACTTACACAATAAGAAGAGAGGGGAGATCCACAGTCTTCCCCCAAAGAAGATTTTGATTCCTATAGAACTGCTACCAAGTTAAATCAACAGTTTATGTGTCCAGCAGGATGTCAAAAAAATACTTTTCTCTGTCATGTGGACATTCAATAAACTGTGGGGTCAATATCACTCCTATGTTCTAGATTTTGAAAAGGTAGATGAAGATTCATTGCTTCCCGCTTCCATACAGAAGAGTGGGTAGGGATTTTGGAGTTTTTACTGGATTATAAAACCTCAGTCTAACTTTTCTATTAGAGATTGCTCTCTATTCCACATGGGATAACTTCAGTAATGCATTGTTTTTTATAAGAAGAAATAGATTAGTACTTTCAACTTTCTTTTAAAGTTGCTTCCCTAGAGCTAGCAATTGCTCCTGCAGTATTTCAAATGAATCTTTTATAAAAGTTTTATAACCCAGTCTATTTCTCAGCTTTGATTCTACAAAGGTTTCTATATTGAAATGCTTTCCAAAGTGCCTTCACAGGTCATTTGGATCTAGCTTCTCATTTTACTTAAGCCCTTCTCTGAAAAGATAGTGGGAGCTGTTTCAATATTTTTCTGAATTCCAAACCCGCACTTTATCCATTGTATGATTTTCGGTCATACAGACTGTGTTCACAGTTTCTCCATTTTCCAACAAATCCCAATCTACCAGATATGAGATAAACATACATTAGTAGATCTTCCTTGCACAAGAAGTTGAAATGAGATTTTCAGACTTTGTGTAGGGTGTATTTACATCAGTCTTGTGTTTTATTTCATGTATAGAGAAGGCAATAGAAAGATTCAGACATCATTATTTATTGATTTTATTTTTTTGTTGTTACCCATGTATGCCTTTTTACGTTTTTTTTCCTTTCAAATATGTAAAATATTATAATAAAGCTTTTTATACCTTCCTTTTGTGTGATGCTCACATCTGTCCCTTTAGTAAAACAGACTTTATATCCTGAAGGGATCCAAGGATGTAATCCCTGTCTGTAAATTTAGGATTTGGTTTTGGGTTTTTTTCATGTTACATGCAACATTTCATTTGTATTGAGAGTAGCATAAAAATAAAGCCACTCAGAATGCCATTGCTCTTTTCAGAAGTCTAGTGTTCACCTCCTGCTTCTCATGTAGATTCAGATGTTCTAATTTAATAGGCATGTATTTATATATGTGCTCCAAGAGGGCAGGATGAGTCACTTTCTGACACTGCAAACCTTTATTCTTTCCTCTTCAGTTTATGCTCCTTTGATAGACTGCCT
Source organism: Geospiza fortis (assembly GCF_000277835.1). Classification (NCBI taxonomy): domain Eukaryota; kingdom Metazoa; phylum Chordata; class Aves; order Passeriformes; family Thraupidae; genus Geospiza; species Geospiza fortis. Next base: position 106,618 of record NW_005054418.1, on the reverse strand, counting down.
TTATGCGCTCTCATTTTCAGTATTTCAGTGCTCATTACCCCTTTAGGTCTCATATAATATTTTTTTTTATCTGTTCTGATAACCGTTTTTCTTAAACACAATTACCTTTGTGTAATCTTTATTATTCTCCAACCTTCTGTACAGCTTAAGGTGTAGACAATATTTGAAGGCAGCTCAGATTTTCCTGATAAGAGACAGCTATTTAATTTCCTTCCTACACTTCAAAGGAGTGTTGTGAATTTAGAAAATATTGGGTGCATGCATATAAACTTACTGCTTGTAATTTTCTCTAATGCCCATCAGAAGGTGATCTGTTTAAGGGTAATCTTTATTTGTGTTTGATATCTTTTTTCTCCCAGACAGCATCTCTGTTTTCTAGTCTGGTGCTGGTCTCACACATTGCTTTCATCTTAATCTTAAATAGCTGATAGAATATTTTCAATTCAAATCAGGAACTGCAAGATTTAGATATTTCCAGGCACAATTTTAACATAAAAGTGAGAGCTGAAATAGAGTAGCATAAAGGAAAACAGTGCATTTAGGCCATAAAATTGTTTTCCTTTTTCCAGCTGATTATAAGATAAGGAATTCTTCTATATTTATTATTCACATGTATTATATGTGTATCAGTATGTCACAATAGATAGATAAAGCTACCAGTAGATGCCCTTTACACAAGGCGCTTTCCTTCTAGGCCACGTCTTCCATCCTCTAAGAGGACAGCCAAACTCACTCAAAAATGGTTCATTGTTAGCAGTATATGTCTATCAGTCTAAGCTGGTCACAGAAGGAATTGAAGGATTAGTAGGGATCTAAGACTTCTCTGAAAATTTAAGCTACATAAAATATAAAGAAGTAATTTTTTTTTAAATTTCCTAAGGCTAAAGTCTTTTGGATAGCACAAGAGAAAGAAAAGTAAAAATACAGTAGAAATATATATATGGGTATATACAACTGTGTATTACATACATAGTGTATCCAAAAGGTAAATGAAGTTACAAAATGTTGGAATTAATAACGAAGTAATTGTTCGATTTTCTGACTCTGTATATATAATTAATAAATATAATCCAAACAGCTCATCAACTGAAAGCAGAACACAAGAGAGCTTGTGAGAAAATATTGAAGTATTCTTTTCATTCATATAGTTTCAAATACAGTTTATCACAAAGTAATTAATCCTGTTGAGATAACCCATGCTGTGGCCTGGAGAGCAGGGAAAATAATTAAATTATCTAGATGCAGAAATTGCACAAATATTGCAAAATCTACAGATTGTTGGTATGCAAGATATCTTACGGGTAATCTTTATAAAAGTGTAAACATTTCCACACATAAAAGAATGTGCAACAGGATTGAGGCAGAGAGAGGAAATTATAAATCCATATGAAAAGTGTGGATTAGGAGATTGAAAAACTGCAAGCAGTTAAAACACATAATTAAAAAGAAGTGCAATCAACTCCCCATATTAAAAAAAAAATCTAAAAAAAATGTTGATATTTAACAAGAGCCATGGCTAGGAATTGAAGACTAAAATTGATATCAATAGGATGTGACAGTAGTCACAGGGGTCTTTGGATGGGGGAAGAGACGAGGATTTGACTCTATATTTCAGAAGGCTTGATTTATTATTTTATTATATATGTATTATATTAAAACTATACTAAAGAGAATAGAAGGAAGAGTTTCATCTTAGAAGGCTAGCTAAGCTAAGAATAGAAAGGAATGAATAATAAAGGTTTGTGTCTCGGACAGAGAGTCCAAGCTAACTGGGCTGTGGTTGGCCATTAATTGTAAACATCCAAGATGGGCCAATCACAGACACACCTGTTGCATTCCACAGCAGCAGATAACCATTATTTACATTTTGTCCCTGAGGCCTCACAGCTTCTCAGGAGGAAAAAATCCTAAGGAAGGATTTTTAATGAAAAGATGTCTGCAACAGTAGGATTTAGGAGAAATGCAAAAAATTAAATAATGCCATACAACTTAAAGATTTTGGATGGTTTGGCTGATGGATCTTTCTCTCTTTTATCAAAAGGCTGTTTTTTGATGTGAGCTTTTTTGCATTAGTTTTGATTTATTGGTAGTATAAGATCCTAGGTTTCTTGTTACTTTTAGTGGTAATATATTTGAATTTTTAAAAGAACAAAATAAAAAAAGTGACAAAAATATAGTGTCCATGCTACCTTCACATCCATGTTTGTGAAGATGACCATTATGATTCCTGTAGTCATGCCCACTTTTTGAATGATATGAAATGAAAGAAATGTAAACCATATGCTTATAAAGTTCTTTGATATGAAACTACTAAAACTGATCATTTAGCAAGGATAACATATTACTGATACTAGTTACACTAGAGCTTGGTACAGAAATAGATATTTTAATTCTCTGTGACACTTATGTGGATCATTGCTTACAACCCTGTAAGCTAGATAGATTTTAAGATGCTTCAAAGTAAATGGTATATTTTTCTGCAGTTAAAAAAGCACTTATAAAATCTGCCTATGCTTTCCACTAAACTTAAATTATTGTGTACTATGAGCTGTAAAACTCACATAACTTTCTTGTGCTCAACATTTAAAGAAGTAATGCTGTCAAGTTACAGTAGATATGATATTACATTGTATAATATTAACAAGTCTAGCAAAAATGCTAGAGATGTTGTAACAAGGAAAAGTTGGGGTTTTTTAAAATAATGTAGTGGAGCAGACCTGTAAATTTCAATTAGAGGACACTCTGTGGTATATATTTGTTTACTGCTCAGTGCTTATGACCTGAAGGTGCACTTAAAGCAGATTCAGGAATGGGGGAGTTTAGGTTTCATTAATTTGTTATCTAGGTTATTGGAATTTCAATGGGCATTTCTGTTCCGCACTGCTGAATTCAGAGGGAATAGAAACAAGTTTTACTTATATCTATAGATTCCACTCAACATTTAAGAATATTTTTACTTGTAATTTAGGTAATCAGTACCTGCACTAAATATATAAAGAAATGCAGTGAAATCTGACTGCTAAAAGTAGTCAGTTGTGAACAATTATACCTTTTAAAGTAATGTTAAGAAATAAAATCAACTTGTTTCCCTGTTAAAGCCCTTTCAAGCATCTCTTTAAGCTAGCAAACATAATCGAAATCACAATATTAAGCTTCTGAAGTCCTCTATTATTAAGTATTTCTGTTGGGACTACTGCTATGTAGAATGTGTTGAATGATGGTCACTTTAAAAAACTTCTTTGAGGACCCTAATTCATATTTTCCCTCTGTTTTCACTCTGCATAGGAAAATCATTGTGTACTACTACCTTTTCCATATGGTTCAATTAAATGAAAGTTTATGCTCAAGTCACATACACTTCCACAGGAAAAAGTTGGTGTAGTACTCATTTAATAATATCATATATGACGTATACAAATGTGAAAAGCAGGGGAGTGCGTTTTCTTCCTATAATGTATTTGTAACTTCACTGAATTAAATGGCTCTTTTAATTATCAGCAATGTTAGGAAGACTATGGTATAGCTCCAAGTCATAGTTCTCTGCTCATTATCTAGAGATATGAAAGATCATGAAATTAAACAATCTGCATTATTTACATTAGTTGTAGAACCAAAGAGTTCAATTCACCATCAGTGACCTCTGAAACAAAAAAAAGTTTAAGAAATATAATAAGGTATGCAGATGAATATCGTGTAACTTATCTTTATATATTAGAATATAAAGTTTATTTCTTTCTTTGAGGAATAAAATCTATTAAATTAAAAAAAAAATCTACAATCCTTCTAATTGTTCTTTTAAGGCTTCAGGTTCCTACAAAATTTAGGATTCTGTCAAGATATTTCCCATGATATCTTATAAGACATAAGAAAATGGGGTTTGTGTGTTTTAGCAAAAATTTAAAAGCACTTCAGTGTGTGTTATCTAACTTTATATTTTAGGCTGATGCTCAGATTGTACAAAAGACTTATTTTTTTTGTATAGCTGTAAAACGAATGTGCATATGTTATCTAGATAGACATATTTCTGCACACTGGACTTCAGTTATAAGAAAAATGTTAGAGGGATGGAGCACCTCTCCTACGGGAAAGGCTGAGAGAATTGGGATTGTTCTGCCTGAAGAAGAGAAAGCTTCAGAATGACCTAATTGAAGCCTTTCAGTACCTGAAGGGAGCTTACAAGAAAGAAGAGAGACATCTTACAAGCACACATAGTTACAGGGCAAGGGGGTATGGATTCAAAGTGAAGAGCAGGTATTGATTATATACTAGGAAAAAAATTCTTTACTGTGAGGGTAGTGAGGCACTGGAACAGGTTGCCCAGAGAATTTGTGGATGTGCCATCCCTACAAGTGTTCAAGAACAGCTTAGATGGTACTCTGAGAAATCTGCTGTTGTGGAAAATGTCATGTTTTCCAACCCATGTCATGGGGGTTGGAAATGAATGATCTTTAAGATCCCTTCCAACCTAAGCCATTCTATGGTTCTATGAAACTATGATTCTATATACATACATTCAGGAGAATCAGAAGTATAAATAACATAATAAATCGGCATCCCTATGTCCTGTGACACAGCTGGATGATATCTTTTTAAGCCCTGTGGTTTCCCACACAAGTCGAAGTAGCCCCTTCAGTAGCACCAGACAATCCTGAAAGTCTGACGTTATTTCAGACAGATCTGCACAGGGGTCCCGGATATTAAAGAGCATCTCAAATGTACTAGTGGCCCACTCTAGTAAATTGCATCCCTTTTTTGGTGGCTGTTTCTGTGTTCAACCTCCTCTACACAGTACCACACAGACTGGCATGAAGGTTGTGCTTGCTGGAACCAGATCCAGCCTCTTCTCACAGGGACCACCCATGCAGCCCCCACCCCTCCAGTCAAAATCTTGACACAAGCACCCATACACTGGGTCACTAAAGGATAATAAATCTGGATTATGCAGGTTTCTTTTGTCATGAGTCATGTTTAAGAAGAAAATTACTAAGTCTTGTCAAAAAAATTCCCTGCTTTTCCCTGTATTACATGGTCTCACGTATGGTAACAGCATACAACACAAACAACAGAAAAATGAGCCAGAGAGATTTTACTGCTTTTGTGTGGCCAAGCTTTGGTAGAAGGGGAGCTACAGGCATGGCTTCTGTGAGAAGCTGCCAGCAACTTCCTCCATGTCCAGCAGAGCCAATCCCTGGTGGCTCCAAACATGGACATGCTGCTGGCCAGGGCTGGGCCAGTTAGAAATGGTAATAATGTCTCTGTGATAACATATTTAAGAAGAAGAAAAAAAGTGATTGCGGAGAGGTAATTGTGGACAGAGAAGATCAAAGTGAAAGTACATGATAGGAATCCCTGTAGACACTCCAGTCAATGGAGAAGGAGTGGAAGGAGGTGCTACACACACTGGAGTTGATTCCCTTGGAGCCCATGGTGCAGACCATGGTGAAGAATCCATGCCTCTGCAACCCAGGGAGAACCACAGACATGGAGAGATCCACCTGCAGCCCATGGAGGAACCCCACACCAGAGCAGATGGATGCCTGAGAGGAGGATGTGACCTGGAGGGAGACCCATGCTGCACCAGGCTTGTGGAGAGGAACCCATGCTAGAGAAAGTTTCCTAGTTGTAGAACCTGTGACCCTGTGGGGACCCACTCCAGAATAGTCTGTTCTTGAAGGACTGCAGGCTGTGGAAGAGTGACTCATGTTGCAGCAGTTCATGAAGAACTATCTCCCCTGGAAAGGACCCTGCACTGGAGGAGGGAAGGACTCCTCTCCCTCAGCAGCAGAGGAAACCATGTGTGATGAACTGACTCTAACCCCCATTCCTGTCTCCCTGCCACCACTAGGGAGGCAGCAGTGGAACTGAGGAGGAGGGAGAAGTGGGCTGAAGGTCTATTTTTACATCTCATTATCCTGCCCTGATTTTGTTAGCAATAATTCAATTAATATCTTTAATTCAATTTGGTTTTGCCCATGATTGTATTTGGTGAGTGATTTCTCCCAAATCTTTCTTTTCTCAACACATTTCCCTTTCCTCATTTCCCTTTCTTTTCCCTGTCCATCTGAGGAGGAGAGGGAGAGAGAGGCTTTGATGGGTGTCTGGCATCCAGCAAGGATCAACCCCCTACAGAGGTCTAGAAGTATTATTTTACCAGAGAAAAACGAGGTGGAATAGATTAGCTTTCAAGTTCTAACAGACCATCCTCTGCTATTGTTTTTATGTATGTATGCATTAAATTTGAAAATATCAGCTCTGTGCATGTCTTGCATTATTGTAGTATCCGAACACCATCTGTTCACAGAAGTATATGACTTTGTCTATGTGCATACAAGCCATACAAACTCTCACTCTCCCTACCTTAGCTTTTAATCTAATGTCCACCAAGTTACTGTTCCTTTCCACAAATGAGAGGAAATGGACATATGCTATAATAATTCCATTAAAACCTTAAGTGGAGACAATTTAATATACAACACTACAAAAAAAAAAAAGTCAAATTTTATATGTTTGTATTTTGTGGAGTATTTAGATCTTAGGAATGTTTTTTAAAATCTCTGTACTAAATTACTAGGAGAAGTAATATTTTATGACCCTGGGTGGATACAAATTTACCCAATTAATCATGGAAATCTCTGTGTATATACAGAGAACTTTAGATGCTAGTGAAACTGCCAGACAGAAATTTGAATAATTTAAAAATTTCAGAAGACTGTACTGAAGAATTAGTTAAATGAGAAATCTTTTATAATTTCTTATTTCTAATTTTTCTCTATTATCCAGTTTAGACACATTAGACTTTTTTTTGCTTCTAGTGGAAGGGTATAATCCTGTCGCTTGTCTAAATGTAGCTCTACTGCATATGGAATTATCTAGGCTGTTATAGGTATCTGCCTTTGGATAAGCTGAATTTCATTCAAAATAATAAGTTAGAGGATGAAAAGAATCAACATGTTCTGATATCTTTACACAGAATTCTCTGTCCTTGTCCCTTCCTTTGATCTCTTTGCAGATGGAAGTTGATGATATCACTCTCACCTTTAACCCATTTTTGACTGCAACTATATGTTATTCGGTGTGTTAGGCAGGTCTTGTTAATGCTAATGGAAAGCTTTTGTATTTTATGTCCTCATTAGCAATTGACTGAGATGTGGCACCATGCTGCAGATCACAACCTCTTTGGCATTCGACCTTGGGTTCTGCACATCCTGAACTTTGCTCAAAACCAAGGAGGGGGGCACCTCCCCAGATGATCACCAGAGACCTCCAAGAAGGCCCACACGGGCACAGTGAAAAGTGTTATGTAAGGCTGTGCAAGCTAAATAATTATGCATTAGGTGGGAGGTAAAAATGTATGAGATAGGTGGGTTTATGCAGAATTCCATGTATAAGTTCTCTCACTTTCTATTCCTGTGCATACTTTCTTTGTGGAAAATTTTCACCTTGCACCCTGCACAGAATAAACAATGTATCCCTTCTAAATCTGACTCTATGTTGAGAAAATTGCTAAAATACAGCACCACTTCAAGAGCAGGTGGAAGCTAAGATAGGTCACCTCAAATAATATCCAAATACCACGTATAGGAAACTGAATTGATCTTGAAATATCTCAAACAGTGTATATGTAAAAAACCTGAACAGTCTTCACCTATACTATAAATCATTGAGCAATCTTCACCAAAGAAAATAAAAGTAAATAGGACAGCAAAATTATTTGTTCTAAAAGTGAGCATAGTGAACTCAGAGGACATTATATTCTCTTAAAAATATTATATTCTCTTGAAAAACCCAACACCTCCTTTTCCAATACTCAACACAATTTCACATTCATATATACAACATAGCTGGGAACTTAGAAATGCTGGATGGTCAAAGGCAAATTGTATCCTTTATTTTCACAGCAGAGACCCTTTGTCCTTCTCTTTTGCAGTATAAAAAGAGCTTAGCTATATGATCAGGGCCTCACTTTTCCTCTTTCCCAAGCTGGAAATTGTTTCTTTTAGAGTTGAAACCCCCTGAACTCATTATGAATGGTTTCCTCAGGACAGAATCACAGAATATGTTAAATGGAAGGGACCTACAAGGATCATGGGAATCCAGCTCCAAGCCCTGCACAGAATTACGCTGTGTGCCTGAGCATTGCAAATGCTTCTTGAACCCTATTGCTTTTATCCCATTCACATTCCATCTCTAATTTCCAGGTACCAAGGTACTGCAAAGGAGGTTTCTCAAGGGTTTCCCTGAAAGAAAAGAAACTATTGATCTTGGAAGACTCTGTAAAAGTTCTTTTAGCTTTTTTAAATTTATTGATTGGGAGGCATGTTAGAGTATGTGTAATTACATATATGGATTCCAATTGTCCTGGGGATTTTTTTTACAGAAGTTGTGAAAAAAACACAGTCTGTGAAAGCATGTCCCTTGGAGCTGTTTTAGCATAAGTGCATAATTATTCAAAAGAATTTTATGGTACTTTGGCTTTCTTTTATGGAACTTTGGACACATTGCAGATAAGGGCCAGTCCATATAATATAACTTCTCCCCATTTTTAGGGGTGTGAGCTTTCTATATTTTATTTGTCTACTTTCCTGTCTTCTTACACCTAATTTTTCTGTGGTGATTTTAACCATTTTTATTTCTTTATTTGTTTTTTTAACTCTCTGTTAAATTCTACAATTGCTTTCTGTTAAAGTAACCTATTTCAATGGAAATTAGCAGCAGATTTGAATTCAGAAAGATACTTTGTATAGGATCCATCTGATAAAAGCAGATGATTCCAGTGTCTCCGTCTGAGCTACCCAAGGGTGTCCTTATGGCTAATAGACAGAAATAAGCACATCTAAAGCATTATTAATTTTATACATTTAAAGAAGGTGGTTGTCCTCCTGCACTGGTGTGGCCTCACCTCAAGTTATGTGTGCAGGTTTGGGTGCCACAATATAAGAAAGACAGAAAGCTATTAGGAAGCATTCAAAGGAGGGCTGCTGAAACAATGGCAGGTTTAGGAGGAAGCCGTGTGAGGAGCAGCTAAGGTTACTTGGTCTGTTCAGTGTCCAAAGTTCCATAAAAGAGAGCCAAAGTACCATAAAAGTTCTTTTGAATAATTATGCACTTATGTTAAAACAGCTCTAAGGGACTTGCTTTCACAGACTGGGGTTTTTTTCACAACTCCTGTAAAAAAATCCCCAGGACAATTCGAATCCATACATCCACACATTTTCTAATATGCCTTCCAATCAATAAATTTAAAAAAGCCAAAAAACTTCTGCATAGCCTCCCAAGACCAATAGTTTATTTTCCTTCAGGGAAACCCTTGAGAAACCTCCTTTGCAGTACCTTGGTACCTGGAAATTAAAGATGGAATGTGAGTGGGATAAAAACAATAGGAAACTGCAAAATATTCTGTGAGAAACTGCTCTAACATTAGGGGGCAATAAATGTAGATAAAAACTTGATTTTTTTCCTACTTTATTTTTCTGTCCCCAAGGAGAACAAGATTAATGTACCAATACTAATAAGATTAGTGAAAAATAATTCATTTAATCTCAGTCAGCATGCTTTAAAATTTGACATAGATATTACCATCCCGGTTATGTCAACGGAGAAGCAATCATGACACAAATATATATAAATGCCACATGTTAATTCAGAATAGAGGTTAGAAAAATATTTGAACTTCCCCTCCTGAGATTCCTGCAAGGCTACCCATTGCTTCCAAACAGTGGTACAATGTTTCAGGAAAGACAGAGCATTTGGAAGCAGAAACTTCCATGAGGCTTTTTTATCCAAAGTTTTCCAGTCTTTATTTATTAAATGGTTATAAATGCTGACTTTCTTTTGGCAAATACAATCTTAAATGCACTCTTTATCATAACTAAATACACAGAAACACATGGGAGAATATTTGGGCTTTAAGAGTTTTTATTCTTACTGAATTAATAAATAAGAAAGTAAACAGTAATAACTATGTCAGTAGTTCCTGCTGGAATTCTCAAATAGTCTGCAGTTATGCTTCCAACTTCTGGTCAGACTGATTACCCAGCCCCAGTAATTAGTACCACTTAATGTAAAGTGCTGTTCAGTGTATTAGAAATCTCTTGTCAGAAGATGCCCTGGGCTGACAGCAGGGTGACCAAACTAATTCTCGCTTTTAGAACAGACAGAAATTGTAGGTCAGGGATAAGCAAAATATGCTCACATTTCAGCTGCCTCAATTAGATCTGTATCTAGGATAAAAATGTCCTGTAGTTAAGTCATACATGCAACTGACCCTTTGCCTTCATGAATATGAATGCTCACAGAAAAGTTAAGCTGGGAAAAAAATACAGCAGTAATTTCTCAAGAGTAAGTTGGCAGGCTATGCTCACTTATTTATTTATATCTTCTCCAGTCATAATGCCTGCTTTAGGATGCATGGGATTTCTTTTATTCACACTTTGTTTAGAGATATTTAAGAGTATGAAAAATGCTCAAAATATTCATAAAATAATGCAGCTAACTTTCAACATAAAAATACCTTCAGAAAATGACCAAAGCTTTCCTAAAAACTCCTTACTGAGCAAGAGAAGATTGTAAGATTTGTGATGAAAAAGAGTATTCCTGTCAGGAGTGTTTCTTCACATTTTTCCTTTTTTTCTTTAGCACTAGTGGTTTTGACGCAACATACGTTTTGTATCATCTCACTCAAGTTCCAATGTTTGGAACAAGCCTAAAATTAACATTAACACTGGCCCTGTAAAATAGCTGTAAATTAATAAAAAGCCTGATGGAAAATACATTCTTAGAATCAATACTGAGGAAAAAAAATAATATTCCTAATATTGAAGTGACTTTTTCTTTTTTTTTTTAATTTTTATTTTTTATTTATCTCAGGGAGAATAGGTCCATGTTATTTGAAGTAAGTTTTAAAATTCCAGCCTCATAAGAAATGACTGAAACATTAGTACATTAATCAATCGATCATAATATTTTGGACCTTGATATTCAGAGCTAAGGATATCATATTGCTTGATATTGTGATTTGCAGTGATGCAATTCCAATTGCAGAAATGTAGACAACTAAAAATAAGGTGGATAGTAAACTGAATTATTCCATAATGTTGAATTGGCCTTTCTCAGTGAGGTCAAAAAGGTGATTGTAGGTCAAACCATAAATACAGATACATTTATATGAAGAGTTTTAATATATTTCAGATGCATTAATTTATATACAGCTTTTCACTGTTCTGAATAACTTTAACCTGAAGGGAGTCTACAAGAAAGGTGAAGGGGCTTTTCACACTGACGTGTAGCAACGGGACAAGGGTTAATGGCTTTAAGCTGAAGGACAGTAGGTTTATATTAGATATAAGAAAGATATTTTTCATTATCAGTGTGGTGAGGCGCTGCAACAGGTTGACCAGAGAAGTTGTGAATGCCCCATTCCTGGAAGTGTTCAAGGATAGGTTATTTTGGAATCTGAAGAAACAAGTCTAGTGGACAACATCCCTGTCCATGGCAGGGGGTTGGAACTAGATGACCTGCAAGGTCCCTTCAAACCAAACCATTCTATGAATCTGTGGGCGTGAAAACAGAGCATGATATTGAATTCTGAATGACATTCTACAGGAGTGATTGTAATTAATATTAAAATACAGCTTTTTGTCTAATGAACTGTGAATAATCAAGTTTTATTTAAAAAGCCCTAATTTGTTTAGGTACATGCATTGCCTAGTTATCCAATTATTGCTGCAAAATTAAAAATGGGGAAAGTCAAATCTGTTAAATTAGGAAGGTCACCAAAGTAATTAAGACTGCTGAAGCATATTATTAATACTTTGCAGTAGGTGGGGCACTGCTGAAATTTACCTGCTTTTCCTTGTTATGTAAATGACGGGCTTTTGTACCATCTGTGTTTAAATGAGTTAATTTACAGATAAAAGAATTGTAAAAGAGAAGGCAAGGTTCTGAGCAAGAAAATTCTTATCAGCAATAAATAAATTAAACTGTTTTCTTTACTTAGTGAGATTGTGCATTGCTAATTCTACGCTGAGGGTGTTGAAATTTCTTACCTGTGATTCAAAAGAAATAAGATAACAGAAAAGAAAAAAAAAAGAGCAACGGTGTAATAGGTGAAGAAATTTGCATTGAGGATGAAGAGAATGATAAGCATACTTCTGTGGCAAATTTTTGTTTCTGGCATTTAATCAAGAACACAGAATTTAATGAATAAGAAATAAGCCACTATGCTCCCTCGATCTTAACCAGAGTTAAATTTTGGTTTACTATTCCTATTTTGGTGTTGGTATTTTGCATTTTTAAATACAGGAACAAAACAGAGTTTCAGACATATATATTAGGTACTCTGTGAAAAGTAGCATCAAGTACTAATTGCTTAAGACACATCAGCACCTAGAATTTTAAATAGTTTGGTACAGGGAAATAAAGAGTCTTCTGATATAGAATTATATAAGGTAACCATTAGGGAGTTGTACAGAAATTTTACTAATGTCATCCTGAAACATTTTCATATGTCACCAGTTGGTGTAGTATCAGCCACAGAAATAGCTATTACAGATATATGGATGTGTACATTAGCACCCATTACCATACCACTCAGTTTTATTCAAGCAGTAAACTTACTCATAATGTATAGGAAATGCAACATAAAAAACAACGAAGCCAAAATAAAAAAATATAGAGGCCATGGTAGAAATCTTAAAGCTGATAAAGCCAGCCAAAATAAAAGTGAATATTTGCATGTGCATGCACGTTTATTCCCGTCCTTTCAAGTCCGACACTTACGCGGTGAGCAATATTCATGGTCAATCTTTACATCTTTGAAGGCCCAAAAAACAAGTTGATAAATACCTATGTTATTTATTTAATTGCATGTTAAACTATATGACATTAGGATTCATGATCACTCTCAGCTGACAGGCAACACTAAGATGGACAGGAGTTTTGGTCTTCTGGAGGGCAGGAAGGCTCTGCAGAGGGATCAGCACGGGCCTGAGGTCTGTTGTTTGAGGTTCAACAAGGCAAAGTGTCAGGTCCTGCACTTGGGTGACAATAACCCAACATATGCAACAATACAGCATTTAACTAGAATTCATTTGTTCTCCCAGTCCCATGTAAGGGTTTCTTAGAAGCTCCATATTCAGATTTTGGTGATCTTGGGCATATTAGTTTACTACGCTCTCCTCCCCTCCTCTCCCCCCAAATCAAGCCAATTAGAAGAGCACTTAGAGATACAAATGCAACATCATCAAAGTGAGGATGAAAAGCTTTGAAGAATGACTTCTTATCAGACATCACGAACCAGGTGACTGAGACACCGTCAGAAAGTGCATTCAAATCTTATGCTTATTAAACTCCTCAGAAACACAAAAGTGGTGTTTAATAAACATTGTCAAAAATGTTAATCATTCACACAATCTGTGTATTTTTGTACCCTTATCAATGAAGAAGACAAAAAGTCAGCTGTAACCCATGACAGACTAGTGCACTTTATATATTTTCAGTATTTGCTAAGTACCTATTATCATCCTCTCATCTTCCCACATTTTGCAATGAGAAAAGCTTGAGTTTCACTTAGTCTTTTCTGTAGACAGTGTTTTCATAATGAGAAGATAGGGGAAGATTGCAAAAAAAAAGTTACATTCACCCTGAAAAACTTTAGCTAACTTAGTAATTATGAATGGAAATTACTATTCCTATAAAAAATTATAAAATAGCTTCAAATGGCCTAGCAATTTAAGTCATCTTGGAAGACTGTCATTCCACTGGTGGGAGATACCTGATCAAGTTCAACCTTCAATCACAAAGAGAAACTAAGGACTTATGATTTTTAATGCTTTACCCACCAAAAGGAATTCAGAAACAGCTTTACAGTATTAATAGTCACCTTGCTTGTTCTATGATCAACAAAAATTCTCAGCAGTAGAGCTGTCAGTTGTCTTGACAGACCGTTTTTCACAGGAATGATCAGTGTTTAAGCTTTTATGCTTTTAAGCAATCAGTAATGTTCTGATTCCTTCCTGTAAATTTATGAATGTGGGTTGCTCTTCTGTTGCATGTCTATTGCTTCGATGAGTTGAGAAACAGTTAAAGATTACATTAGAACACTGAAAATCTGCATCTGGAGTCTTGGAGTCAACATTAAATCCTTTATAACTGTGGACACCCAATAGTCTTAATTTTGTCATTGTGTTGTGTTTTGATTTTACTGAATGGCTTTGAGGTTTATACCTATGAGTGCATTTGAGAACTTTTTAGGGTCGTGTTTGATGAAAATGTAAGGCACAGTATAGAAGTATAAAGTGAAGCAAGAAATAAGATATAAAGATATTAATTTAAATATCAAAACTTTAGATTTTGTTGCAGTCTGGCCTTGTAAGTTATGTTAGGAAAAAAAATCTCATGGTGAAAAGTCTTTGTCATTACCTAATGTTATACTTGTGTTTGTTACTTTCAGGGCACATCGCTCTCTCTCCTTAGAGATACGTTCAGTTTTCACTCTTCACCTGAACAAAATCTTGAAGCACAAGTAAAAGCCTTATAATAGTCATCAAAGCTTCATAAACACATGAATGCTTCAGCTGAGCATTTCTTTGAGCACCAATACATTGTCTACCATCCTACAAACTGAGAAATAGGTATTTTTGCTATGACATAGAATCATAGAATAGTTTGAAAAGGACTTTTTAAATGTCATCAAGTCCAACACCCCTATAAGGAGCAGGGACATCTTCAGTTATGTCAGGTTGCTTAGAGCCATGTCCGATCTGATCTTGAATGTTTCCATGGATGGGGCATCTCAGCCTCTGGCCAACCTGTTCTAGTGTGTTATCACCCTCATTGTATAAAACATCTTTCTTATAGCTAATCTAAACCCACCCTCCTTCAATTTAAACCCATTACCCCTTTACCCTAGCACAACAGATCCTGCCATCTAACCTTTTTTCAATGTTTTTTTTCCAGTTATCTGAAATATCTTCTTTTAACTAGACCTACAAGGTAACAAGGATATTTGTAAAATACAAAAAAAAAAACAAAAAAAAACCCAAAAAACCAAAAAACAGACACTGCCCTTAGATTCATCTTTGGACTTAACTGTGGACAGTGTTTTAATGTGCGGAAGCCAATTAAGTTTGTTTTACTTGTAAATAGGGACCAAGAGTAGGGTTTTTTTCTGACTTGAATTTTAATAGGATCTCTATCAGAGATGAAATTTATCTATTTTTTTTAATTGTTGTTGGAACACAGCATCGGTGTTTTCCAATGCTATTTATGGTGAAATTTATGCTAACTTCTGGTTATCTTGTAATGTGACTTTTGAGGCCCAGGCATACAAAATCGATACCTCAGATAGTCCCTACTTCTTATTAACGGAAAGTTTTTAAGCAGGAGTTACTAAGTAGGATAAAAATGGCTCTGTTGTGAACAAAAATCTCTATCTTATTTTTCTTTCACAGTCTTTCTTGCCACTGAGACAGCTGGTAAGATAATATCATTTAAAGTGACAAACAATTATCTGTCATCATTATCTGCAATGATCTCAGAAAAGTTAGAAAAATGGCCTTGTATTTTCTCAAAAGTAAATGACAGGAAGGTAGGAAACCTACTTCAAAACAATTTAAAGTATGAGTTCCACTACCTGCAACAGAAAAAAAATTAAATGTCTATTTTTGCGTCACAAAACTCTGTAGGTAATGCAGCCTGGTAATTTTGCTATGAAATTTCTTGAGTGAATCGTCAATATCTGAAGGATAATTGAAATTTTACAGTCATTTCTAGTGAGAATTTAGAGCTCAAACCACTTCTAATTAAAGTAAGTGGAAATATTTTCACTAAGCTGAGAAGGAAACAGAAAAGGTCATTCTCTTATATCAAGTAATATATTGAATGGTATGACAGACATGCTAGCATTAATTTAGATTTTTATGGAGAAACAAAAAGGCTTGGGAAATCAATGGTCTATATATAGAGGAGGAAAAGAAAAGAAGCAACCTGGGGGAAGTGTACATAACTGGAGGCTAGTCAGAAGTCTTCTCTGGAAGAAAAAAGCTATTGAAATCGATTCAAACTCATGTTGGGAATTCGTTGTAGATCACCAGATTGAAAGTACTGTAAAATGGCCTGTGAAAGCAAAAGAGTTTGTGATAAAGGAAAAATATTTTTGATTGGAGATTTTAATTATCTTGATGTAAACTGGTATGAGTCTGAACTAAGACTATAGTTAGACAAATGACTATGCAATGTATAATACTTTGAGGTTCTATCTCAGATTTTGTCTAAGTGGCTCACACATCAAATTTCCTCAATTTGCAAATCAAAATGTTCCCATTTCTCATTTCTTAAACCTAAATTCAATGCCTAAAAATCAGTTTTTAGTCTTACTTCTGCTATGACTAGTTATCATTGAAAATCACATGTCAGATAGAAATTCTCTTCATGATGAACACATCGCAGCCACAGGTACTTCAGTACTGAATTGTTCATATAAAAGGATAAGTTTCTTTAGAAAGTAGCACAAAGCTACTGATAGAAGAAGAGATGGTAAAATGCAAATTCAAGGCAAAACTTTTCTGAAAATTATTTATTTCCCTAGACAAAATTAATCCCACTTAAAAGCAAAATCGGCAACTCTTCCATGGATACAATAAATTAAATTCATTACCCAAGAACAGTTTGCTGCATATACAACCCTACAATAGCCTTATTCACATTTAAAGCTGATGGATACAATAAATTAAATTCATTACCCAAGAACAGTTTGCTGCATATACAACCCTACAATAGCCTTATTCACATTTAAAGCTGAAGGATACAATAAATTAAATTCATTACCCAAGAACAGTTTGCTGCATATACAACCCTACAATAGCCTTATTCACATTTAAAGCTGAAGAACATAGAAGACATGAGATCAAGAGAAACTTAAGAAATTAGTCATGATCTCTTTCAGTTCTGAATACAAGAGAGCTATTGAATGAATAAATAAGATGCCCTAAATCCTGAAGGTGACAAAACATCTTTCAAATGTTACAAATTGATTTAAAAATAATTTTTTAATATGTAGATAAAAAGTATGGAAGATTAACAGAAAACATCTCTGAAAGTTTAATTTGTCTAGAGAAGAGTGTATGTGGCTTCCACTGCAAAATAATGCTTCACATAACCGAGTCACTTGCTGTGGAATTTCATTTGGAAACAATCCAAAGAAAACTCGCATAAAGTTGAGGTGTACTTGGTTTAGAGTTTAGGAACATATTATTTTGATAATTCACTGTGAAAACAACCTTAACTCTGATATTCACCTAAAAAACGAGGAGAAAAAACGTTTAACTTAATATGAAAAACTAGGAGCCTTGTCAAAGCTGAAGATACTCATCCACATAAAATGAAGCTTTTTTCTTTTTCTTTTTAATTTTCCTGTGAAACATACATATTATTTTCATTCTAAATAAAACTACACTTTTAAAGTCATAATATTAAACCATTTGAAGCTTCTTTTCTATATGGAGTTATCTCATTCACATATGTGACTTACTCAGGCAATTCAGAACTAGTTGTAATAAGCCCAGCATTTAGCTCTGAAGCTGTGGAGTATTTGGGAGTTCTCCACTGTGACCTTTCTTGTTCTGTGTTTATAAGAAATTACTAAGTAAATTCGGATGGTGGATGGGCCATAATAGTTTCAGATTTGCTTTGTTTTGTCTTGTGAAAATAATTTAGGGAATTGTGATCATTAGATTTGCACTGCTAAAAATTATTTTATTAGATCCTAAAGATTTCAGGTGTATTAACAATAGTGTAATCTTCACTCAAATACAAGAAAACACACCAAAATCACACCCCTAGAAGGAACTAGTGCTGGCCTATGAATTTTCAATGCTAATAAGAATAATAGCTAAATCTAGGTATTAAATCTCAAATACTCAATAAAATCAACAACAACAAACACATGATAATAATGATAATCTGAGTAGATAGTTGTGACGGTGTTCACAGGGGTTCTTGGATGAGGGAAGAGATGAGAATTTTGACTCCATGTTTCAGAAGGCTTAATTTATTATTTTATGATATATATTACATTAAAAATATACTAAAAAGAATAGAAGAAAAGGTTTCATCAGAAGGCTAGCTAAGAATAGAAAGGAATGATAAAAAAAGTTTCTGTCTCAGTGTCCAAGCAAGCTGACTGTGATTGGCCATTAATTAGAAACAACTCTATGAGACCAATCACAGATCCACCTGTTGCATTCCACAGCAGCAGATAACCATTGTTTACATTTTGTTCCTGAGGCCTCTCAGGTTCTCAGGAGGAAAAATCTTAAGGAAAGAATTTTTCATAAAAGTTGTCTGCTACAGATAGTCTTTTAAAAACACTAACAGATCCAGTAACTCTGTCTGGCTTTTGATGGCAAAAAAAAAAAATCTTTATAGACAGCATATCTATATTCTTCAGGTCCTTTAGAGCACAGGGTTTGAGGAATTAGCCCTGCCTAGTACATATAAGAAATTTCCCAGTGAAAACTTGAGGGAGTTGAACCATTTAGCTTCTTATGGATGTTCAAGGGGCTAACCATTCCAAATTCTATCTAAGGCCCTTTGTGGATTTTCTCCCTTATCACTCTGATGTTAGGTTATAAACCTCTAAATCACTTTTTGAAAAGTGTTTCACCAGTATTTACTTAGGAAACCTTCTTGCAAACAAAAGTATTTTCAAATATATTGTAGAAATAAATTCATTATCTAAACTCCAAATATAAAGGTCTGTGAGTGAATGCAGAACAGCTGCAAATTCAAAATGAGATCAAAATTAATAAGATAGACACATCAAAATTGTCCTCCATTTTTCAGAATCTGATTCCAATTCTGTTTTGAAAAAAGATTATCTTCTACTTTAGCTTTGATATATGCTCTGGCTATTTCTGAATTGGGGTCTATGCTTGACACTGTGCTACTAGTCAGCATATCTTATACAATTGCTTCTTTCATCCTCACACCTTTTCCTCAAAGCAAGGTAAACACACATCTCTTTACACAGCTTCATGGGGAAAAAAAATCAGCAAGTAGGAAATAGAAACACACATTGCTACATGTTAAATCTCTGCTCATAAATGTTAATAACACAACCTTAAAGTTACTCTCCCAGTTCCTATTCAAGGACAAGTTTGTGAAGACAAAAGATGAGCAAATCAGTCTACTCTTTGCAGGTGAACATGGAATTGAAGAGCCTTGGGATTTTTTTATTCACACACTGGTTACACCTTGAGTGTTGTCTCAAGGCTGAGATACACATCATCCTCACCTATTTAACCTTCCTTATCCAAAGACTGTATGGAGAAAACTGTAAAAAAAATTGTAGAGTAGTCAACATAAAATTAAAATTGCTGGAGAAAATCCATAATTCTGCTGCATGGGCAAAAGTGGAACAGAAGCTATTAATGCAAAGCTGTATGGGTAAAACAATTGGGGGTTTCGCTTTTTTTTTTTTAATACATATTGTTCTATTAAAAACCAGCACTTCATAAACAGTAACTAAGATTGTCGCAAACAACAGAGAAGGTTATACACGTCTTAAGGCTTCAAATAAAGTATTTGGCTTTTCCAAAGCATTCTTCTATCAAAACATCCACCAACATTAGCTTTACACTGAACAGTGAACCTTTCTGATCGTCTTCCATCTGCTGAGCAGGAAATAAAGGGCTCCTTACTATAAGTTAATGAATAAAATTTTGTCTTCCAAATTAACAAATTAAAATCCAGGGTATTGTACTAAAAACTTTCCCTTATAGCCTTGCAGAGAAGAAGCAGAAGTAACATTTTACATTGTTTTACTAAGAAAAAATTGATTTTTTTGTTCATTTAATATCTGATATATTCTGCAGTATAAAATAGTTATTATAACTATATCAATATAGCTATCATGTTTGATAGCACCAATTTCTTACATTCTTCTCAAATTACCAAATCATGCTAATGCCTGAAGACTAGCTGTTTATTAAGAAGCCAAAAAAAAATCTCAAATGCTTCTTTTAAACAAATAACTGGAATTCAGTGGAAATAATTTCTTCTAGACATTTTCTTCATACATGATGGATTTCAGGGAATCAACATAAGATTAAATTTAAAAATAAATCAAAGTATAATTTAAAGTAAAATATAAGTAATTTTCTTTAACTATACAAAAAAGTCTCTCTAACCTTTGAGCAAAAATTTAATCTAACTTCACCTTCACAGCACCACATTCTAAGATTCACCTGAGAGAAGTGGACATTGATTCATTACCTAATTATTACATGAAGACAAATAAGACAGTGAAGCCAGATATTTTGCAAATTTATGTATGCTTTTATTATTAACAGTGTACTGCCATGTGATTGCTTAAGTGGAAATTTTAATCTGAAAGTAGATTCTTAAATTAGAGAATGCTGGCAGTTTTTTATAGTACAGAAGAGGTAGGGCTGAAACAACAACCCAGCTTCAGAAGGAGTTTAGCGTGTCTGGGAATAGTATTTCAACCTACTGTTTCTGGGGCTTTGTTACTATGGATACCATTGGTTTCTTTTGTTTAATAATGTTGCAGGACATAAAATAACACGCTTCAAACATATAGTAACCATTGCAGCGTACTATAGTAAGAGCTAGACATTACAAACTCTGCAAATAAGGGCTTGTTTTGCTGATGCAGGACTTACTTTAGGCACTGCAAAGACAATTATTCAGAACAACATAACCCATGAAGCAAATCTGTAAACAAAGCCATTTCTGGGGACAGATGGGATTTTACCTGGAAGGTTTCTTGTTGAATCATTAGATTATGATAATTAGTTTTTGACTAAAACGACTGCAAACACCCAAGTTATTCAGTTTGAACTCAGCTTTGGCATCCTCCCTCCGTTAGATAACTTACTTCTTGCCAAGGTCAACTTAGCCACGCTCAGAAAATTGCAATGCAGGTATTCAATTCCATTCCTAAGGTGAACATCATATTCCCAGAAACTGGTTGCATTTTATGGCAGAATTTTATTAATTTTTCTTCTGTCTGGGAGATGGGTTTTCTGAGAGCTTTTTTTTCTCCACAGTAGCAACCTGTTCCCAATCTCAATGGCTGTGTTTTCAACTCAGTGCAAAAGATTATTTTCTGAAGCAGCTGCAAAAAACTGTTCTCTGCTTTGTGCCTCATATATCTGTCTTCATGACTGCTCCAGGGACAGGCAGGTAACTGATCATGTCTGACAGTACACTGGCCCCCACTGGCAGGCTTAGGACAGTAAGGTCTTCTCTGGCCTCTTGCTATCCATTAGCTTTGTGCACGGCCAGTTACACTTTGGGCACTTTCTCTGGAAAAAGACAGGATAAGAGACTTACATATCTTGTTTGATTTTTGTGATGTATGCTCCAGAAGCAGATTGCAAGAAGAGGATAACTGCTATTTACCAAGGACCTGCTAGAATCCTGGGTACAGTTATGCTCTGACTAACCTACATTGTTGATATTTTGGATGCAACTCAACTTTCGATGCCATGAAGTCCTTTGAAAGTACTGTGCAACAGGTCTATAGTGCACTGGATCATGAAGAAATAATCAGGGAAGAGTTTTCTGCTCTTAAAACTTTGTTAAGGGCAATAAAGTATGCACCTTTTTCAGTTAGGAACCTTTCATTGGTTTATTTTCTGTTTGACCTGTATAACCAAAAATGGAACAAACAGTAACATGTAGTCCAGTCAAATACTTTTTATGTGTTACTTGCCTGCAAATAATACAGGAAAGAAAAGCACTAAAACTTTCCTAAGACTTATCAGCTCTGTCTTCTCCAAATTTTCTTGGCATAATCACATGAATATGCAAAACTAAAATTGAGTCAAAACATTAAGTTGTTGATAGATATCAACCCAATGAATTTTATTTTAAGTTCCAAATTGAATATAACTTTGTGCTTATATGTCAGTCCAATACCATGGCTGAAAAAATGGTTGCATTTCATATTTTTATCCAAACTTGGATGCAGTATGTTCAATAGATCACTTTAAATCTATAAAAGAGATTTGTAGTCTCATAAAAGTTTTATGCAATGACTATGGTCTTTATTAATTTTGAACCAAACAAAAACTATCATCTTTCCTGTACAATTCAAAAATAAAAAGAGAATGTCATTGATTTCATTATCATGTGTCTGTCATACTGTGAATAGAAGATGATAACAAGCAAAGTAGTTTCAAGGGACTGAGTTTTTACTGTCACTCAAATGAAATTAAGGACCTAATGCAACCGTGAAGGAAAACACTACTCCAAAAATAAATCTGAATATATCTTGAATTAAAAAGGAAAAGGGTGTTAAAACCACATATTATTCATAAAATCAAATGCAAAAATTTAGGCTTACCTAAAACTGTATATTTCAATAAGCTCAGCTGCAAAAAGTACTTGAGGAAAGTGATATCACATTGACATTTTACACTGAGTGTTGATTTTAGTAAAAGTCTTTAAAGATAATACTGTGAAAAACTTACTGATTTCTTTAGTCACAGCTTCTGTATTCCTTAAAAACTAGATATAAACTACCATGCCCTAAATGTATCTATGGAATATAAATCTAGGATATTAATTGATTTCACTGTAGTGCTAGTAGAGACAGTTTTAATTTAGCAGTGTAACAACAGATATCTGTAGATTTATCCTTATCACCTTGCAGAAAACCAAGACCTATCATCCTATAAAAGGTTTAGTAACTTATTTCAAAGCCCAGTATCTTTGTCTATATTTTTAATTCAGCTGAGTTTTCTTTGATTGCTTATGAATATTATTCATATTTTCCCCCAGAATTATATAGACTAATAAAGCACTGTGATCTTCTTTGTGCTGCTAAATTAACAGGCTTCTCCTTGTTACAAGTGCTTTATGATAGGATAATGCTTAAGGATCTGTATAAAGCTTTATTCAGCAACTCAGCCCACTTTCTTGAGGGGATGATGCTTACTTATTTCATCAGAGGCAATGTCCTTAAATTCTTCTCTTTACAAGCACTTCACATAGTAAAGTGTAACTTCATAATTTCTGTTATTGAAAGAAGCAGTAGAATTATCAGCCCTAAGTATTCTTCAGTGTCTGAATCCAAACATAGTTGGTTACTGTGAAACCAGTATTGCCAACTAAAGGATACAACCCACAATTCATTTTTCCCTCTTGTCTTTCATTCTTTTATGAAACTTTGTCTTTTGCTCTACTGGAAAGAGAATTTTTAAGATGTTAATCTATGTTAAAAACACAACAAAACCACCATTTTCCCCCTTAATATATTGGAATAAAGGCAGTATTTTTATTCTGGTTCTGACTTGCATATTGTTCTGTATTTTTTTCTATTGTGTGGCCCACATAAAAGAGAAAGTTAGCTCCTAAGGGAAGCAATACAGTTATAGATGACATAATGAGAATGGCCTTAAAAAAGTTTTATTTGAAATGTCATCAGCACACTACATCACTGTTCTACAAAACTGTAATGCATGTACATTTCAGATTCAACTTATAATCTAAATTTCTTATCTTCTGCTTCCTCACTAATATCCAAATGTTCTATCGTTTCAGATGTTACCTCCAATCTGAGTAATGGCATTTCAAAGAGAAAGGAAGAGAAACAAGCCCTTGGAGGTAGATGACTGAAAATGAAGTATTTCTGGAGCTGCAGAACAAGAAAATGAAAAATTAAAAGAGGGGCAGAAAATGTAGGTTAAGAAACTGTGTCAATAGGTAATAAAGGAGAATGACAGTCATAGTAACTGTAGAATTTACATAGTGACTATCAGATACATAAATGATGAAAGACAACTCTGGGTCCTTCAGCTATAGGTAAAATGTCCTTTCTCCACCCATCCTTTGGAGGTGGTAATTGGTCTTTCACATCCTTTCATACTTTCTCCAGCATTCTCTCATACTGCTTCTTTTCCAAGAAGTAACTTGTGCCTTTAATTGGTATAAAATAAATTTCTATGCATCTGAAGTTAAAAACATATTACATTATTTTTCTAGTCATTAGGAAGAGGAAATGTGTACATGCAATTTAATTGTTTTATTATTAAACGTTGCCATCTTTTTGCAAAAGTTCCATACCTTCTTGGTGATTTCTCACGGGCACCTCCTCACAGCACTAACAACAAACTCCATCTCTCTCCTCACCCAGCTAACCCACTCTTTTGAAGCACTTGTCTTCTTATTGGACACAGCTGTGGCCTATTAAGAGCAGGCCTGTTCCTAGTCTTTCGTGATTTAATACAGCTGCAATTCCTCAGGTGTGAGATTACTTTCTGCACTATTTTCTTACATTCTATCCCTCCACAATGAAAACTATGATCAAAGGTAAAATTATATATCATTATGGCATGTGTACAAACTGTCCTACTACCCTCTTTCTTCATAAGCATCGAAAAATATTTCAACACCAAATGAATAGTTAAGGAGCTATCAAAAATTTAAAAATGCAACCCAGGCTTTAGGAAATGGGTTTTCACAGATTTTCACGAATGTTTTTAATCGGTTTGTTTCAATTCTGTCTTATATTTTTAGTTGCAAAGAATTTCCAGAATATCTCCTGTACTGTTAGTTTTACTGACATTCACATTATTATTGGATTCACTCAGCTGCTAAGGAAGAGTGTCATGGTTTAGGAATGCTATTCTTCAATTTAATCCACACTGCTCACTCTCCTCTCCCCCTGTGTGGAAGTACAAAAGGCAAAGGTTACTGGTTGAGATAAGAACAATTTACTGGAAACAACAATGAGATAAGGGAACCAACGGTTAGAGCAACAATATTAATAACAAAAGGTATAAGACAAAGGAATTATTTACATGGAAAGCCCAGGGCAATAAATAAAAATCAGTCTCTGATGACAGGTTTCTCCACCAGAAGGAGCCCTGGAAGAGAGTCCCATCTCCCCCTGCCCGTGTCAATAAGTCGGTATAGAATAATGCCTTATTCTGTCTCCCAGCTACTGCAAAAAAATTAACTCGGTCCTGCCTGAATCCAGGACAAAGAGCTATTTATTTCTTTTTTATTCTTCTGCCTGTAAAAAACCTTGACCAGTGGTATATAAAGCATAAAACAAACAGGCATTGAATCATAAATAAGTTAAATATCAATTAAAATCACATTGATTCGCATGGTCGCACTGCAATAGCTCTGTAAGACACCAGTAAATACAATACCCTGATAGCTGAAAATAGTTATAATACTTACAAATATATGAACAGATTTGTCTTAAACCTTCATCACTTAGTACTAATAGTGCCATTGTGTCACTTTATTTTCTACTTCACCAACCTGGTTTTTTTTATCTGCATGGTGAGCAGCATTTATTTTGCCTATAGCTGAAAGAAGGAAAAAATGGTTTCATTAGCTAATTGAGATGTATTCATAAAACACACCAAAATTATGTAACATTTTATTATTTATGCATCACAAGGATGGTGAGTGGCTAGGAGAACTTAATTTACAGGTCAAGTAATTATGGAAATCTCATCCAGGCATAAACCATTTTACACCTTAATATTAGAAGAAAAAAAACCTGATATATATCAAACAACTTACCTTTCTAATTCATTCCCAATTTTTATTGGGAGGTTTTATAAATGTAATGTTGTATAATGTTGTAACATAAATTTCACTTCATTCTTGGCCTTTCTTTTATAGGAAACAGGCTAGTGCCCTTCAAACTGAAACATGTCATTTTATTCTAAGCTGTTGTGTATTCAGTGGCTGACCCCAGTAGATAGTAGAGAAGAGGTTGTTTCATGCTGGGTTCCCTGTACCTGCATACTATTTTAATACTATTTCTGCAGGCTTTGAAGTTTACAACATTCCCTTATGCTGTTGCAACATAGGGAATACAAAGCAAATCCTCAGTTTCATGATATACACATCTTTCTGATGAGCCTGCTACAACAAGTATGTTGCTTTTGAGTTGCTCTAGTAGTTTCACTTCTCTAAATTAGCACTACTGACATTTCACGGTACCATGTTTTTCATAGGTTTGTCCATACAGAAGATGATCCAGAATACCTTGCACTTCATGGATTTTAGAGAGTCCCCCCCAAAAATGAGTTGTCAAAACAAACATGTCTCATAAATTAAGATCAAATATTTATTTTCTAAAGAAATTTCTTAAAAGATACAAAAAAGATTAAAATATATATATTAAGAATTCACAGCCTATTTTCAAAATGAAAGGGGCAGAAGCAAGAAATTGGTTATATGAGGAATATTATATTCCAGAGAAACACAGATATTGCTAATTCAAATTTCACAGCTTTTCACATATGCTTCACTTTTCCTGAAGTATTATCTAACATATCTGCCATCCAACATCAACAATGACCCTTCACACTCAGGTGGGATTAATTTTGACTCTTGAGTGGATTGAAGATTGTTACATAATCTAATGCCCAGCAGCGACCAATGGAAATAATTAGGTATTTCTGAAATAAGGTTTATTTACCTATCTTTGAGAGCTATCTTTGTCCCTTCATACAGGAGATTCACCACCCACCTGCCTGGGAAGTCTTGTTACTCACTGTTGGTGAATGCTTAGTCAGCCAATGTTTGTTGATATTGAATATAGTCACAGCTGTCCCATGAATAAGCCATAGGTATCCAACTCTCCCTCAGCTGTTCCCCTTTTGTATATATCACTATGAGAATAGAACACAGATATTGACTGGGGACATGACAGCTCGTATGACCTAGGATTTGCTTGCTATAGGCACCAAGAGCCAGGGCTGAGGAAAGACAGATTTACCGGAGGCTAGGAAGGATGGAATTGTTGACACTTTATCACCTCATAGAGTGCAGCATTCTCCCTGTGTCTCACGGTACAGGCATGTATACAGATTTGCATGTCTCTGTCCATTTTAAAGAAAATAGGGCAAGAATGAGTCTTCCAAGGCAGTGATTTGAAACTTCACTACATTTTTACCTGATAAGTTGTGAAAAGGCTCAAGGAAAAACAGCAATTCTGAGGCAAGATGAGAGTCAAATGACTGCTGCAAGTTTATGTGTCAGGTTAGTGGTTTTTAATTAAAATTTAACATATTTCTAAAGTTTCAAACTTTTCCACTTCTGGTCACTAATGAGGAGTCAGCACATAGTACTTTTTACCTGTGAAATTAAGAGACATATCAGGAAAATGCTGCTAGAGAAACAAAGAGGAAGAAGAGGTACTCTTAAACAAAATAGATGCTTTAGACATAGTTTAAATGATATATAGCACCAGCTACACAATGTCAGTAAGTTGTCTCTTCTCTCCCTCCCCCTCTGCTTTTCTTTTTTTTTTTAATTGTAGATTGAGTTTCTGAGACATCTTAGATAAGATTTGGAAAATCTGGAGGGCTGTTTACTTATCAGCAGAACACAGCTTAACATGCAAAGGCAATTCATGCAAATTTCCAAAGATAACAGACAGACACATTTATAATCCCAGTAAAAAAGGATCTCAGTAGGTGAGGTGAGAAATCTATGAAACTTGGTTCTATTTACTGACTTGAAACAGATATGGAAGTATACAAATAAACCGGGCTTCTGTTTAAATGAAATAAATAGATACTTGGGGTATTTCTCTTTTATTCAGAAGGTTGCTAATCATAACTATGGTAGATGAGAAATTAAGAAGTCTGACAATATGAATAGCAATTCTCCTCTGCATAATATTATTATTATTATTATTATTGTTATTACTCCCCTGCTTTGATAATTTCAGTCTGCTACAGGTAGGAAAAAGTGAAAAAAAAATTGCTGCCAGAATTCCTTTAATAATCCTTCAGTCCAAATTTCTCACACAAAACCTCTTGTTTCGAATGTCTATTGTGAGATATGGGGTTGATATCTCTGAATACTTATTCAAAACAAAATGTAGATTCCGAATATTTCTCAAAATTAAATTTCATGTTTCAAATTTTAGACACCATAGCTTAAAAATTAATGTTGTATATCTGACAAAAAGTCTTGAGATATTGCATAACTATTTAAAAAGACATATTGCCACAAGGATGACAGAATTGACTGTACTTCTGATTTTTTTCTTGAGTTTTCTAAAGTAACGCATTTCAGCCATGACCTGAGTTAGCACTGCATGGTGCTGATATAGAGACATAGACAATACCTGTGGTCATACAATAAGTTATAGGCCACATTTCCAGTTTACAATCTATTTTCTTGCAAGATACAATTAATTCAAAATATTTATGACTTTCCCTTGAAAAGGTGGGCACACAGTTGTTTCCTTAAAGCTAAATATTAAGAGAGCAAAGACAGAATGATCAAAGGAGAAAAATCATCTCTGTGTATATATACACGCATATATATATGTGTATATATACTATATATATAATTTAACATTTCTTGGGTGATGTCCTCATTCCAGCCATTCCCCCATAAGCAATACAGTTCTCCTCCTTAATCATCTGACTTCTTTTAAAAAGACTGTCAAGCACTGTCACAATATTATCACCTATTAAGGACTATATCTATCCTGGCCAAAGCCTTTTAATATTCAGTTGAGGACCACACTAAGGTCTTAAACCAGAATGCTCTGTGTTGCCCTTACAGAGTTTGCAGCGTCAGTCTTGCAAGTATTCAACTCCCTGTTGCTCTATACGTTTTTTCAGAAACTAATTGCCAATTTAGGCAGTGTAAGCATAGAGTAAACAACACAGCGATGTAGTCACGGCACATAAATCATTCCAAGTGATTGCACAGCTGTCGCCAGTGTTACTTTTTTGTTTCTAGGAAGATTGTACTTTGGTAACTCATTTAACAAAACTTTTTCATGCTTTAAAGTGAAGGAAGAAATATTTATTTATGCAAGTATGGAAAACCTGGTGAATTATGAGTCTGATTCTTATAATTTGATAAATAATTTTGGTGTATTCAGATCTATGCAGAAGAGTTTTGCTAAATATTGCTTATTATAAGAAGACTGGATTCCCATAAGATCTTTTTGAATTCGGTTGCATTTCCCTGTTTTAAAAGTTCTTTGAAAAGGGTTTATTTGAAATATTTCAGGTTTCTGTCATCTTCTAATTTCCTACTGTGGACTGAGCATTTTCTTAGACAAACCAGAACTCAAATGCTGTCAGCCCAACCTTCCAGTCAAAAAGCCTGGACTCTTTAGGTGTAACTTAGGAAAAGCAATAAGCAACCCAAACAAAGACAATGAAAAAAATTGAACCACAAACCACATTTCTTACTTTCCCTTCTGTCTTGGAAATTATGCCTCTATTTGTGTGTGTGTTTGTTTGTATGTGAGTGTGTGACAGAGAGTATTTCACTACTTTAGAAAAACAATAAATTTCTCCAAAGAAAATAGCAGGTCATTAAAGTGGCACACAATGAAGGGTTGATGTCATTTGTTTTTTCACTAAAACCTAATAGTATAAGAGGTCATAAATTCAAGGTTAAGCATGTTACAGAGTCGACCTTTAATAAAACTGCAGCAGTGCAAATAACAAACAAATGAATAGCATAAACAATACTAGAATCATTCTTTTGGAACTGAGTAATTTACCCTCCTCTTCTTATGAACAACACTAGACATGGGTTTTTAGGAAATTAAAAGCTAAAATCTATGGAAAAGGTAATGATCTCTGAAAATTTTCTCTAATGACTAATTTGTGGCTCAGTGGATTTCAAGAGATTATTGGTTGTTGAAATGGATTCTATCAACTAAAGAGATAATGGAAATCATTAGGCTGAATAAAGTAAAACAGTACAGCTCCATGTTATGTGGAGTTCTATTACATGAGTCTCTATTTCCCATACAATTTAGAAGTATTTTTTCTTAAACTGAACTATTGTCTCAGCATATATTATGAGACAAATTCTGATAGCACAGCACTCAGTGACCAAACTTTCATTAACCTGAGCTGAATAGAGATTTTACTCTGATTTTTATCAGAAGACATCCTGTGATCAGTGAGAATTTGAGGTGCTCAATATTGTTCAGAATACGGTTTTGAATAATGTTCCAGGTTTTTCACATTCAAGCAGAATAAAAGGATTTTAATCTTCATTATCAGCTCATGGACAATATATTACAGGACTGGTGCTGAAGTGAAAATTCCACCCGTAATTTATCCTTGTGACATTTATTGGTCTTACTCATGATCAGACTTATTAAACCAGATGCTGTACAAATTACCAAAAGACAGATCTGATGCTTTGAAAATCTTAATAATTCAAAGTGCAGTATCCGCCTGGAGACAATACAAAATGCTGGAAGTATCCTGATCCAATATTATAAATGCATCTGTATCATTCTTAGCATTTGGGTTTTTTACAATACCTTGCATATTATTTTTCTTTTTAGTACTATGATTTTTTTTATTATTTTCCAAACTTAGAAGTAAATTGCTTTTAAAAATGAATCTCTGCTATAAATGTCACTAAGGTATATTTCTATAGCTGTATTAAATTTATTATTGGTTGGGGTTATTTCTTGTTGATATTTTGTTTCCTTTAAATGTGTTTTCATTTCTTTTTATGCTTGCTTTTTATACAAAACAAGGGATTACTAACCAGACATTTGTTATTTGATTACGAGATTGTTATTGAAACAAGCTTAGGAAAATTATTTTAAATATAATCTTTCAGAGTTAAGTAAGGGTATGAAGGTTTTAAAGTCTTAGAGCTTTTAAAACCTATCGGTTTTGTCTTTTTTGGTGGAAGGGGATTGGACAGGGACACACGTTTATAAAGTAGCATAGCCAAGTAAAGGAAATGCTGGTCAAAATAAATTTATGTAGTGGGTTAACTCTAGCTAAACTCCAGGCATCCACCACTCCCCTCTCCATCACTCCCCTCTACAGCTGAACAGGTGAGACAAAACATAAAGAATGCTTCATGAGTTGAGATAAGGACCAGGAGAAATCTGTCACCAAATACCATCATGGGCAAAACAGGCTAGAATTAAAGATATTAATTGAACTTATTACCAGCAGAATCAGAGCAGGATAATGAGAAATAAAATAAAACCTCAAAAACTTTCCCTCATCCCTCTGTCCTTTCTAGCCCTACCTCCTATGCCAGAAGTACAGGGAGACAGGCATCAGGGGTTATGGTCAGTTCATCACCTGATCTTTGTCCCATTGCTCAGGGAGGAGAGTCCTTCCCTCCTCCAATGAGGGGTCTCTCCTGCAGGAGACAGTTCTCTATTAACTTCTCCAGAGTGAGTCCATTTCATGAGCAGCAGCTCTCTGCAAACTGCTGCAATGTGAATCCATCCCATGGGCAATGGCCCTCCCCAGACTGCTCCAGCATGGAGTACTCTTCCATGGAGTGTAGTCCTTCAAGGACAGGCTCTCCAGCATGGGCTCCTGTCTCGAGGGGCCTCCTACAAGCTCACAGCCTCCTCTCAGGCATCCACCTGATCCAACATGGGTCTCTTCCACAGGCTGCAGGTGGATGTCTGTATCTCCATGGGCTGCAGGGTCACAGCTGCTTCACCATGGTCTTCACCACAAGCGCAGGCAAATCTCAGCTTCAGTGCCTGATGCATCTCCTCCCCCTCCTTCTGCACTGACCTTAGTGCCTGCAGAGTTGTTCCTCTCATGTATTTTCTCTTTGCTCTTCTCTGGCAGCAATTACATCTGCAGAATAACTTTTTTTTTTTCCTTTTTCTTAGATATGGTATCACAGAGGCATTACCATAATTTCTAATTGCCCAGCCTTGGCTGGTGGCAGATCTGTCTTTGGAACAACCATGGATTGGTTCTGTTGGACTTGGAGGAAACTTCTGGCAGCATCTCACAGAAACCACTCTTGTATCCCCCCCACTACCAAAGCTTGGCCATGCAAACCCAATAACCAAAGAAATGCACAAGCAGCCTCATTTCCAATTATGCATGTAAAAGCTTAAAGTAATGCTAACTTTCTACTGAGGCGGAGGGAGACCTACTGATGTGTAAGTAGCAGTGCTTACAATGTGCAGTGTCCCCTAATGTGTAGGGGAAGACACTACTAGGGGAACTCCTTTTTCTCTGGTCTTAATTTGCCTGTTTGTATTGAGGTTATACCTGTGTGTTTCTATTTTCTTGTTGCCAATTTTTTTTCCCAAATGTGAGATAATAT
Organism: Geospiza fortis; assembly: GCF_000277835.1. Classification (NCBI taxonomy): domain Eukaryota; kingdom Metazoa; phylum Chordata; class Aves; order Passeriformes; family Thraupidae; genus Geospiza; species Geospiza fortis. The sequence continues at coordinate 74,521 of NW_005054418.1, read as the reverse complement.
ACTTATCTGCAGAAATAAAGAATTGCTCTTTTTTATATTTTTTCTTTTTTAAGCCCTAAGAGCAGTCATATCCAACTCTCAAGGTTACACTTCTTTAGCGATCAGCAACTGACTATGTGCACTTCACGGAATCATAGAAGTTGGAAGGGACCCATAAGGATCATGAAGTCCAAATCCCTGCTTCTCATGGGACTACTTAGAACTAGCCCATAAAACTAAGAGCATCATTCAAACACTCCTTGAACTTTGATGGGCTTGGTGCTCCAGAGGTACCGCGCTGGAGCTGGGGACCCAGTTCCAGTGACCAATCACCCTTTCAGTGAAGAACCTTACCCTAATGTCTAACCGGAACTTCACCTTATGCAGATTCATCCCGTTTCCTCATGTCCTACTTCTGGTCAGCAGAGAGAGGACCTCTCCCTCCATGGTCCCCCCTGAAGAAATTGTAGACTACAATGAGACCTCCCCTCAGACCTCTTTTCTACAAGCTGAACAAACAAGGTGACTTGAATTGCTCCTGGTAAGTCTTGCCCTTGAGGCCTTTCACTATTTCAGTCACCCTCCTCTGGACACACTAACAGTTTGATGTCCTTCTTACACTGCCCAAAACCACACCCAGCACTCAAGATGGCTATACCCTCCTGGATGTTTGTCATCCTGTGCTTGTGTGTTTAAGAGCTCTGATAAAATAAACAAACCATGTCTAATACATTTTCAACTACAATGGTCTTTGGAAGAGATTCTTCAAGACAGCTATCACACGGGGTTTGGTTTTAGAGAGAGTTTAATGAAGTTGAACCATCCAATGCCTATTTGGGAATTGAATAGAGCCTAGAAGCAATGTGAAAATGGATCTTGTAGGACTCACAATTATGCCTAAACTTTCTTGCTCTTGCAATTATAAAGTTAATCTTTTTATGCACACACACACACACACACACACACACACACACAAACACACATGCTCAAAACCATTGAAGACTTGAATTCCAAACAGGAGTTTTGCCCTGCCCTTCTGGAAGCAATGGAACTATAGTATAGTGGTACAATTTTTTTTCATTCTCATCTACATATGAAAACAGTGGTAAAGAAAAAAAAAAGAAAATCAGAACCATAATTTGTTCAAGTAAAGAAAGTGCTATAAAACTTGCTAATCAAATGTAATTTTTTCCTCATTCTCATAAATAAATTAAATTTCTAGTTTTGCTTCAGAGCAGTTTTGGTGATATTTGGATTTCCTGCATTACAATGTAAATAAATTTTATTTGCTCCTGAGTACCTCTTATCATGGATGGACTGTTTGGCTCTCCAAACCCAAAAAGTAGCACACTGCTTATTACACTTATATCAAAAGATAAGGATGGGGCTGGCATGACAAGGAACATTATATATAAGGAAATTTCATTCAGAAAATTTTGCCTATAGAATAAGTAAACCTGATATTAATTTACAGCCAAGTGAAACATTTTTCCCCCTGTATGTTACTGAAGCCAATGATAACAGGCTGAGGCTTGTGTAACATTGAGTATGTCATTAGAAATAAAAGATTTTGTTGGCACTGGAAAATCACCTGTCATAGTGAGAAACTTTATACCATGAAATTATGGCTTGAATAAAAATTTAAAATGCTTGAAAATGGAAAATGGTCTCATGAAACTGAATGTATATGTGCCTCAGATGCTGGTAACTCTTAAAATACTGTGTAAATGTGTATTTAGGAGATTAAAGATTATCGCTGACCTTGAAAAAACAGAGAACAAGTTTTTTTATTGCTTTGAGATAAAAGTTTGCAGAAATGCAGATAAGCAGATGATCAACTGACGTTCACATTTCTAAGGAAGGTGAAATAGATTGCGTGCCACAGGAGAAGGTTAATGTCAGTTAACTAACACTAAATGATGTTTTCTCTCTGAACTGAAAAAAAAAGCAACCTGACAAAAAATATTCAAGAGAGATAAGTATTTATGATTACTTCTATCCTGGCTAAGTACAGCTTATCTTTCATAAACCCCATGGGATTTGGCTTTATATTGTTCATCTTTGTATTATTGTTAATTAATCAGGTCTAAGTCAGTTACTGGACAAAAGGAACCAATAGGATTAAATTTTTGATGAACAAAACCATTTGCTTTTCATGTTCTATCTACAACTTAATAGGATTTGTTAGCAAGATAAAAAACATTTGGTGAAGATTAGACATTTGGAAAATTGAATTTTGATTTAAATTGAACCCCATAGTGTAAAACTTCTCATGAATCCCAAAGTGTAGAACTTCAAAATTGCTTTGCAATAGGCCAAATCTATACTTCCAACTAGCAGATTTTTTCCTTTAAAAAGGCTGGTTTTAATGATATTATAGTAGATGTCAAAACAAGAGATGGCATGATGTTTTGCAAAATTGACAAATCTGTGTGGACAAAATTATAAAAAAGATAAGTTGACAGAGTGATAATCAGCAAGTAAAAATGACCACAAAACTTGCAAATCTACTGTGCTTGCATTTTTCAAAAGTTGAGTTAGATAAATTAGGTCATGTTATTAATTCTGCTTCTCTTTACTATTATTTGCAACATGAGCTATATTTCTATAGCAGTAACTTATACAAGTAGTTCTTAAAAGAGGATCATAACAAAGGCACTTCCCTGATATACCATTATGAGGTTTGCACATTCTTCACAGCTTACAAACCAGTGGGAGTAAATGGAGTACAAACCTGAAGAAATTACTGGTTTCATTCCCTCTTCCATGCAAGCCAGAAGGGGAAGAAATGTTAAGGAAGTATGAAGAATGTTATATACAGCTAGTAAAATAAATACTTGTTTTCTTGTTTTGCAATGGAAGCAGTGATGGCAGCTTATGAGAATCATTGTATGCAAACAGCAACAAAAGAGTATGTTGAAAACACAAACAGTATGTTGAAAGATTATAGAATTAAAAAGAACATAATTGATTGTGATTTCTGTAATGTTTAGAGTAATATAAAGCAGATCTTGATGCAGATCTTTAGATTCTTGGACATGAACTGAAATCCACACTAACACATTTAAAATTAATTTTTTTTTTTTTTTTTTAAAAAAGGAATTTATATATATTTTGCTTACAGAGCCAGATCAAACAACTCTCTTTGAAACACTAAAACACATTTCAAACTCAATTACACACAGAAAGAAATTCCTTTTGGCAGTCATTGAAGCTAAAGGCAGAAACCATAAAATATTACACTCTCTTATTTAAAGATCCATATTGTAAATAATTTTTGTGCTAACTTGTGCTTTTTGGAGGGTTTTGGTTAATGCTTACTTCAGGAAAGGAAGCCTTTATGAATATTTTTCCTTTTTAAAGATCTTGTGAACTTCTGCATTGTGTTAATCATCAGTCATTACAAAAACTTGACATGCACAATTTTACTCTGGAAATGAAGAAGCTAAAAGAATTCCAAGTGTCACAAACCATCAGTCTCATAGTAAATCACAAATACTGAATGATATGTAGATAATATCAGCATGAAAGAATAGCAATTTGATAATTAATTACAGTATTTTTTGCACAACAATTTTATACAAGAAGTGCTGCTAGTAAACACACTAGCAGCACTTAGGTAAAATCCAACATAATGTAAGGTAAAATCCAATATAATTTACATTATTTGGGTTTAATTAGTTTATTTTTATTTTCAGTTGTGTATATTCTGTAGGTGAAGTCTTGGCTGTACTTGGGAACCTGTTTTTCATCTATCTACACTGAGCCCCCTATGCTGATGTTGATAGCAGGTACTCAACAGCCTTAAATAATGTATTGAACTATATTATCCTTAGTTTGAGATTAAAATTTTGGGCTTCTTCTGTATTTATTAGAGAGAAATAAGTACCTTCCAGAGGTGTTTCACTGCAGATTTTTTTATTTTGCATTGAGACTAATCAGTTATTGAAACTGCCTGTTTATTTCTAATGTTTGCAAAAGGAGAAAGCAGTTTAAAATTATAAACTCTGATTTAGGTTTCTGACTTAGAGACTTAAATTAGGATAAGTCAATCTCGTGAAAATTGGCTGAAAGAAGGGAGAGAAATAAGGGAAGGAGGAAAATGAAGGACATACACAGCTATCACAGTGATTCTTTTTCTATACCTTTAGAATGATTAATGCTACTTTGAATATGACTGTGGAAGTCATAATCAAAACTTTTGTTTTAATGTTGCTAGACACTAATTAATGTAATTAATGTTGAAGTTTAAGAAATAAGTAAGGGATGTTCTGGAATTTAGTTTTGTTGCCTATGAAATTGTTCTGGAATTTTCACTTTAAAGTAATGAAATTTATGCTTCATAACTCAATTTTCAGAAGAGATGAAGTAACAAGGTGATATAAAATATGAAGGACAAAGTATTTGAACGAAGTGCTTACACAACATTGATAATCATTCTCATATTTTCTTCAAACATAATCAAGATGGATTTATAACTGAACTACAAAAAAGTGTAAGAATAGAAAAGCTCTAAAATTCAGGAGAAATCTTGTTAACATTTTGCCATATTGATTAAAAAATGGCTTAACTGGGTACAAATGTGTTAATTTTTTCATTGGTGCAGGTAAATTCAGTGAACAAATTCAATTCAACTAATGAAATTGCAAATGTATTTAAATCAATGTAGTTTAGCTGTACTTCTAGAGAAACGTGTTATTGCTGCTGAAATTCTGTCCCTTTATCTAAAAGTTTTTTGCAAAGGTTGGTAAAAGGAGCATCTGTTCCTTCTTTAATTGTATCTGGTGAATGTATTTTCACTGGAACAAGTGATAAGAGGAAAAGGAAGAAGCCATGAACAAAGATATACAAGGACACCAATCAAAGAGATGATGGCTAACCTTCAGCTATGTCTTCTGTTTCAGAGATATTGATGAAGAGACAGTCCTTTTAAAAAGAACTAAATATTATTTTAAAAGGGGAGCTAATTTACCTTCCACCAGTCTGAAAAGATTGCTGTCTGAATGGCGACAGGAGTTTGATTGCAATGACATCTTCATCTGGATAAAATGACACTTCTTGCAATGTTTTCTTAGTGAGCTCATGCAATCCAGCTTCCAAATTGATCTATCTGATCCCTTCAAGACTGTTTTCAGTATCTTAAACCATGTACAAAACTTATCCTACCTAACCTGACAATGCATAGAAGAAGGCTGTTCTAGATGACCATTCCTGCACTTCCTGACTATTTAAAAGGATTTTTTTAAAATACAATTGGATAAGTTCTGCAGCAGGAGGCCCATATGCTTGTGTCTAGGATGATCTTGTTTTCTACATAAGAAATCAACACAATGAAAACGAGATGCCTTTTAGTTAGTCTAGGTAAAGTAAGAATTGAGGAAATCTCTGTCTGCAGCATGATTAGACAAAGACTCCTTTTTAGGAGAGTTAACTAGAGAAATAATGCTTAGAAAGGAGTGAGAAATGCCAACATATTGTAACAAAAATGGGCAAAAGCTAATAGTGTTCTACTAAGTAGAAAGGTTGCATACAAATTTCAAATTGACTCATTACTTCTGTTCATCATTAAATTATTTTGTGCTATCTTAACTTTTGCTTCTATTTCATATTTAGATGGGTTTTTCTTACAATCTAATAATTCCCCAGAAGTGCAGATATGTAAGGGTAGTGAATTGGAGGCACGAGAAATGACATTCCTTAGTTATTGTAAGTTATATGACAGCAAAAATTAATTGTTATTTTATGGCACTGTCTTTTTCTTGCAATGTGGGTAGCTCCCAGGATGGTACCTATAGGGTTAAGAAATATTAGTCCCTAGAGTTCTGCCCATTTTCTAATTTCTATGTTTACATACGTTCTTGTTAAATTTTACTTTTAGTCATATATAGACATGGTTTTGTTTGCATTTCCTGACTAGGAATAGTCATAAGAATACATAGACAATGTATTTTATGGATCTGTGATGTTTCTAAATTCTTGTATATACCATGAAGAATTTGATCAACTAGCTATATTATAAATACAGTTTCACTTATTTTGCTTTAATTTAAAGGAAGGACAATTGAGAATTTAATTCTAGTTATTATTATTTTGACAGCTTTATATCTCAATTATAAAACGATTTTCTAAATATTCTCAAACTTCCAAAACAGAAGGCTTCTCAAATCATTCAAATGAACACTTCAATACTTAATCACAGGGAGTACAAAAAACTCTCAAAGCATAAAAATCTATATGTAACCTACCCCTGCTGTTGATAGATAGGGAGGATATGTTTGGGAAAGTTTGTTTGTTTTTCTATTGGTTTGTTTTGTAAACTAAAATGTTCCTGTTGACTAGGAAAACACTAGCAAGTAAGCAGATGGTCATTTTGATTGCTGAACAGTAAGAAGTGTAAAAGATCTGTAGAGCTTTATGTCATGTCCATAATTCCTCCTCATTGAACAAACAGCAGTAAACAATATGGTTAACTGTATGGCATATTTATGAACAGTAGAATCTTGAGAATTAAGAAGCATTTTAACTTTTGAGTTGTTTTTTTTTAATTCACTTAGTCACAATTTAATTTTAAATGCTCAATAAAATATAACGATAAGTAAAAGATGTTCTGAGTTTTTAATTAGGTCTTAATGATTGCATGAAAGACAGACTCAACTGTTTGCAGTGCAATAAAACTTACTAAATTACAACATTTTTCCTGCTCATGTGTTCCTATGGGTTAAGAGAGATTTAATGAACTATCAGATAGAAAAACCTTCAAAATAATGCCAGAAACAAAAATTAGATAGTTCCCAGAATTTTGTGAGAAGAGATATGTAAAAGGACAAATATTGACCCTCATTTTGTAGAGTGCAAAAATATATACAGAAATCCCGTGCCCACGTTATTATTCTCCTGTATGTAATGCATGAAATACTATTTATTCAAAGCTTTTTAATGTATTGCCAAACAAATTCCACATGCCTACTAAAGAATTTACAGCTTGTACACATGCAAAGCAAGTACCTTTTGAATTACAGTCTCATCATGCGTGTCCTGCAAGAGGATGAAGAAATCAATGCTTTAAAAAGCAGCCTGTCAACATAGTCTTTCAGTATTTTAGCTGGAATACTTTAACAAATATCTTCATCTGCAGCTTTTCTTCTTTAAATGCAATTTGATAGTTACATCTTATGGGACATGACTGCTATTTTGGAAAATGTCTTTGAGCTTCCAGTACTATTTTTGGTTGGAAAAAAGTATTTTGCTTTATGATTTAAAGATAGTTAATGAAATAAAATTTGGTTCTGCATCTGGCAAACAGCAGATTAATAGACATTAGAGGACAAACAGGTCTGGTGCTCCTTGTGGAGTATCTCCTCTGACACTTTTCTCAGAAGACAAATAAAGAAAAGGAAAAACTTGGACAAACAGAAACAGTTTATCAGAACAGTAAATAAAAATTTAGAGAATGTGAAAGCAAGAGTTAGGGTTAGTTTTGACCTGGTATTTAAAAACATATTGCTGTTCTTGCAATAAAGATAGGATTGGTGGGGTTATAATTTTTATTCCATTGTTTGTTCTTTTGGCTTTTTTTACCTCCTATCTTCACCTAATACGAGAGAAGATTTACAGAGGATCATCTGAACAATTAAGTCAGATATATAGCTCTACACAGCAGGTGTTCTACCCAAAACAGATGTCCTGCCTCTAAACATATTACTCCGAAGAACAAAAAATCTATATTCTAGATTCTGTGAGTCCTGAGTTTATAAAATCCATTTAAACCAATCTGGTCACAAGATTTAGCTGTTTAGCTGAGTTACTCCACTATGGTGACTTCACACTGCAATTAGGTTATCCAAAATCCTGTAGTGAGGACTTACTCTTGTCTGGGAAACAGCAACCCACTATAGATGTAGTACTAATTTTTTTCCTTAGCATACATACTAATAACCCACACTGCCTATGGTGGTGGTTCTTAAACCTTTTATCTTTCATGAGGAGTCGGTTGGTTGGTTGGTTGGTTGGTTGGTTGACTGGGTTGGTTTATTTCTGCATCTCCTTTGCTGCTGAATGCATGCTGTCTCCAGGACTGATTCTCCACCCACCAATCTTTCTGCAATCTTTCTGGGCTCTCAGTTCCAGAGTAGACCGCCTGGCACGGAAGATGAACAAGTGAAAACAGTAGGAAAGATGTATCCACAAAGCCATATTTAGCTATAGAATGGAAAATGCCTGCCAAGAGGCGACCAGAGAACTCCCGCATGGGAGTCTGATGTGCAGCTATGGCACCTTCTGTCATCACGGTTTCTCCCCTGACATAGTCTACAAAACACTTAACATCTTTTCACTCCCTGGGACACATAGACGGCCTTGTCCTGGCCACATATCCATGTTTGCGAATATGACAGGTCATCTTCATGGAAGATGCGGGTGTGGAACTTCCCAAGTACCCCTTTTCAACAGTCTTATCTTCTATCAGTTGAAGAACTTTGAAGATTAGTACAGCTTATGTCCAGGCCCTGTTATACATCCTGGACTCTATTCATTATATGAGATCTCTTACAAAAAACCAAAATATTTAATGCTGTGTCACACTGAAATTTCATACTTCGTAAAATATCGTGTGTTGATTTTCCTCTTTCTCCTTTTAAACTCTTAGATAATTCTCCAGAAGTTAATCCAAAAGTAACATTGTAATCAGTAAACTACTCTTTCAGATCTAGCTTATTTTTGTTTTTTCAGCTGATAAAAAATGAATATAATAATAATAGTAATCATCATCATCATCGTCTAGTCCTAATGAAATATTTTCTTTGGATTAAACCCCTGAAGTTTTCAATTTCATATCTTGTCATTCACATCAATATTTTCTTTCCATCAGAAGCTAAGAAGGCAATGTGGCAAGACTGCAGGCATGTGATTGTTTATGTTTCAGCAGAAGGATGACTCTGACCAACTGAATTGCATATCATGCTAATTTTATTGCTGTTGAATAGGTGCTAAAATTTGTAGCTTAGTAGCAAATGAATATGGGGCATACTTGAATATACAGCAGATGAAAGTTGTTCTATTTTATTTAAAATGTTTTATATTTTATTTAAAATATTCTGGACCACCTTAATCTCATGAATATAATGAACAGAAAATATGTGTGCTTAACTTAACATTTTGAAGAGTAAGATTTTTATCTGTTCCTCTGGGGCTAGATTTTTCTGTGTGATTTGGGTTTGTTTCATAATCATAAAATTTGTTGCCAGCTGACTATTGGACAAAACCAAATTTCTATACCTTTGCCAATGGTCTACAGAATATTTAATAAAGGTATCTTAAATTATTGTCAATTTTCAAAGGAAAATGCAGAAGGAAAATATATTTTAAAACATATTTTAACATTGTTTAAATGTAATACCTGCTGCATAAATCAGGAAAGCAATTATTAAAGGTAGAGAATTTTTTTATTATTACTTGTAAAACCATATTGCAGAAAGCAACCATAAAAATGCTCAAATGAAAATGAAATGAGGAGGAGTACTGTTGTTGCTTTATTTCAAAAATCAAAAATAAAAACAAACAAAAATCCAACCCTCATGTTTGCCTCAAGCATAACCAATTTGGCAAACAGATTTGTTTTCACTTCTGTACAACATTTGTTTAATGCTTTTTACTAATGAACATGTATTTATGAAAAGGCAGTATATCATTCAAAAATAAACTGAAAGAAGCTTTGGCGATGTATCAAGGTTGCATGCCATTTATTAATTTCTTGGATAAATGCTGCTTCATTTTAAGGCTAAGAATTAATTAATTGCATTCTGTGCCACCTATAGAGAAGAGATACACTTTATAGAAAATCCTCTCATAGATAAATGAATATGCAACTCTAATTTTTTCCTTGGGAAAGATTCCTGGCTGCAGTCCTCTAGCTAGGGGAACATTCAATTTTCTGTCTAAGAACAATATCACACTTTTTGCCTTCCAGTTCATGGCACTTGAATGTCATACCCTTCATGAAAGCAAAGGATGCAAAGCAGTTACAAATATTTGTGAAGACAATAGCAGAAAATATATCTCCTCCTTGCAAGTTGCAAATACTAATATATTCACCAATTATGGCTCACAACAAAGAGAAAATTGCACTTCTGTACCTTGAGACTAGAGCTGTTTTATTACTGCTGCATTTTATTCAGGATGGTCTAAAACAGGTTTTACTCTAATGAATACCACAGGCCAAGTTTTCAACAGCTTTAAGCCTGCTGGGCTTATGGTGGCACTGCATTTCTTTATATAAATACTATCTTCAATTCTCTGCAGCAGCCTGGGGCAGTGTATGTGTGGAAATACCACTGTAAGTGGAATATCTGTTAGACAAAGAAGGTCATTTCAATGTTGATGATGTTTGAGCTTGAGAGCTCTACATCTCTCCTCAAGTGCAAACTTTTCAGGAATGTAATTGCTATTGCCACAGCACTTGATAACTTTGCCTGCACGGGATTTTCTACTATTTTCTAGTATTTATTTAAATTACATCTTCATTTTATTCGATTCAGCATCAATGAAACAAAATGTCTGTCACATTGTTAGGCAAATATAATTGATTTTTTTTCATGCTGTTTGTATAAACTTTGTTCAAAATCAATTGCATGAAAATATAATTTTTCAAGTAGAACTAACTGTTTATTTTAAAATGTGCCATGATCTATTTGACTTCTGTATTTTTCAGGACTGCTGATTACCAGTACAAGAAAATCTTGCTGTCATAGTTTCCTTTGCACATTAGCAACACTGGCTTGCTGATTTTGTTGCTAAGTGTTGCATCAACTCCAGTTATGTGATTGAAATATTGACTGTACAATTTATTGAAAATAATTTTTGGGGGAAAAATGACACAGGAATTTATTAAATGCATTCTTGACTGTGATGGTGTAAAAAATCTTAAACATCTGCTTACATAGCAGCTATCTGCCTGTCTGGACTTAAAATAAACGTATTGGTAAAATTTAAAAAAAATAGTTTTAAAAAAGTGTTCTTGTAATGACCCCTGCTTTGCATCTTAATCTTCAATCTCTTTATCTCTGTATTTCAAAATGCATTGTTATTATATAACTTGGGTTTCTTATGCATGATAAAACCAAATCTGATAAAAATAATGAGCAAGAATTTTTGGCTCTGGTATTTGTTTAAGGAGTAGACTTCTTTTTATCCTTAAAGATATTCATTCAAATCCAGTCCACATGGTAGCCACTGAAAATAATCTTTGAATGATTAATGAGGAATGAATTGGTAGTCTCAGTCCATTTCCCAGCACAAATCATAAAACTCAACATCAAAACCATTGTTAATTAATTATGCCAGCGCAGAAACCAAGGTTTAAGTGTTCTTGAATGGATCACTATTTTAAGTTCGGACACAGGACCGCCAGTTTATGACTGAGGCATTTCTGAATTTGCATTGGCTCTCCAGATTGACATTTCTTAACTATTGGTTTCAAATTTTGTTTCTTTATCTTTCTGAACTACAGATTGAATTTTTATTTTCAAAATATTTACAGATGCTGTAATAAAATAGCATATGACAATTGTTGTATACAAAGAAGCCTTTTGTAGACAATTGTGACCAGTATCTGGTTATTTCTTTATTTATGTTATTATACACACCTTTATCAAGCAGGTGGACTCCAGATGGAGAGTACCTACTGGCTCAAGAAATGGTGAATTAAGGTAAATTATCTATTCTGTGCAGTCCCTTAATGCAGATTAGATTACTCCTGGTTCTCTCTGCAGCTCAGTTTCCTACACAAGAGAAGAGAGAAAATATTTACATTCTGAAATATTGAAAGGCTCTTTCAATGTAGGCAAAATGAGATTTTGAGGATAAATAAATTAGTTAAGAAACTAAATACTCAGTCTTCTTGATGTACTTCTTTTATCACAAATATTTGGACCTACACTCGATGGTGGAGAGAGGAGGGAAATATTATTTTGAGTATGTTTGTTATAGTTAACTATATCATAAACAAATTCATACAGATATAAACAGGCTAGGAGATTAGGTTCTCTGGGTATCTTACTCTCGGATGCAAATTTTAACTTGAAAAAGGCTAACACTCTTTTAGTCTTTTTCACCTCGAATTCCTGGCCTGAATTCTGTATTTCCTGCATAGGTCACAAAACCCTTATGGGAAGAAGAAAAAAAAGCAATGCACCAGACAACCCCAACCCAAAACAAAAAAAAATCCACAACCGGGCCCAAACTGCTGCAGCTTTTGCATTCAGCAAAGGCTTTTATGCCTTAGGACAGAATAAAAGATATGTATCTCATTGTTAGATTGCAAGAAGATTAAAAGAAAGCACTCTGCTGAGAACCTGTATAATGATGGCTCCAAGGACACACAAGGAATTTGTTCCACATGTATGCATCAGGGTTTGTTAATTTTGCTGTCACCCACAGGGACTATTCTCTTTCAGCTAGTATTTAAAAAAAATTATCAGAGACAAGAAGTCTGAGCCTTTTTTCTCATTTTGAAGAATAAGTTAATAGCAGATCACACACAATGTTTATAGAATTAGTTTGCTGAGAAGAAATTTAGAGCAAATTTTCAGTTTGAAATATAGAAATGTATGATATTTCCCCTTCAGTGAATTCATTGCAACTCAGCAATTTGAGTACTTTGTATGTGAAGACAAGTGTCAAAGGGGATGTACAACAGCATAAGAATATCAGCGTCACACTTGAATGAAGCTTCCTGATTTATCATCCATGACACATCATTTATTTTTGAAAATTCTCAAGACAAAATTTTATAATTAGAAATATATTTGAGGGGTTTTGTGAGAGATTTTTTCTGTTTTGTACTATTTCCAATGACCTACAAAATTTGCTCAGTTAGAGTAGAAAGGAAGAAATTGAAAGAAAATTATTAAGTTTAAAAGCCATTCTGAGAGGCAGAAGAATAAAAAAGAATGAGTTCATTTATCGCCACTGTGTAAAGGGTAAAATGCATAGCAGGAAAGAGAAAAAAGATTTAGGAGATTTTGAAGGAAATTATCCTTTTGAGATATAGCTGTCTAGCTTTACAGAAAAACAAAATATGCATATTGCTTACTGGTTTTGAGTTGCCTTTTCACTACATCTGTTTAAATGCTTTATAAAATTAATATTCATTTAAGATATCAGGAAGGGATGGATATTGGCTATTTTGTATATCTTCAGGTAATTTTTCCAGAGAAAGTAGAACAACATTACAAAAATCCTTAAAAAATACTAGTTATATCATGATTAAGTCACAGGGATTTGTTATTATTTCTGTAACAACAACTGAAGAAAAAGTAAAGAGAGATTCAAAATAGTCATTTATTAGCTTAAGGTATTACAGAACTTAAAAGAGCTGTTGTTAAATTAATCTATACAAATGATTTAATCTTTGCATATAGCTTCTTATCAGAATATTGATGTATAACTAGCAGGGACATGGTTAAACTAGAGAAGAGAATATTCATATTTCTACATTATATCTACCTGTTTCTGGATTTGATTCCTCTGTGAATTCCTATTTAACCTGAATTCCAAAAAGAAAGATACCACATTCAATAAGAAAGGCAAGAGTATCTACTTGTTTTATTTATTTAGGGAAAAAAAAAATCTGCATATATACAGTGCATGAAGGGTTTTAGACTTGGCTGGTTCACTCATTGTCTTCAGTGGAATAGGGGAAGAAAATAAGATTAAAAAGCCTACGGGTTCAAAAAAGCACAGGGCAATTGCTTGCCAGTTACTGCTACAGGCAAAAAAATTTGATTTGGGGAAAAATAACTTAGGTTTTTGCTAATTGCAAATAGAATGGAGCTATGCTTTGGATATGTGCTGAAAACTGTTGGTAATTCAATGTTTTAGTTATTTCACGACAAAGTCAAGACCTCTTCTGCTTCTCTCACTACCCCTACACTGAAGAGACTCGGGATGCACAAGGAGTTAGGAGGGGACACATTTGGGACAGCTGACCCCAAATGACCAGAGGAATAATTTCATGCCATATGGTATCATGCTCAGCATTTTAAGCTGATAGAAGAAGAGGGAAGGAGTGGGCAGGATATTTGTGGTGATGTCACAAAACCATTCATTATGCGTGGTTTTAACCTTCTGATTCTCTCCCCAGTCTCACTGGGCAGGGACAGGGGTGATTGGGATGGGATGGGATGGGATGGGATGGGATGGGATGGGATGGGATGGGATGGGATGGGGTGGGTGAACAGCTATGTGGTTTTTAGTTTCTGGCTGAGATTAAGCATGGCATGCTGTTACTCTTCTTCTGCATGTTTCCTTTCATGGGATGCAGTCCTTCAAGGACTTTTCCATCATGGGTCCTTTCTAAAGATTCCAGTGCTTCAACTGAAGAACTGCTTCAGATTGTGTCTTTTCCATGGAGTGGAGTCTTACAGGAATGGACTGCTCAATTGGGTCCCCCATGCATCACCACTCTTGCCAGCAAGCCTGCTCCAGTGTGGGCTCCTCTCCCTGGGCTTCAGCTTCTGACAAGAGCCTACTTCTGTGTGGGCTCTCCATGATCTGCAGCTTCCTTCAGGTATCTAAGTGCTATGACATGGTGTCCTTCACAAGCTGTAGCATGGACATCTGCTCCAATATGATCCCTCATGGGCTGCAGGAGGATAGCCTATCTGATCATACACTTCATCACAGGCTGCTTAGGTGTTTGGAGCACCTCCTCCCCCTCTTATAGAAGAATTAAGAAACCAAAATGCTTAGAAAAGAAAACAAAAAAGTAAAACTTCTGAAGGAATCTGAAAACAATTTACCATCAGCCACCAAGATGAGAAATAAAACCAGAACCATTCATGTAGCTGGGAACCTTGCGCACAGCAGCTCCTTGTAGCCTTTAAGGGGTAAAGGCTATGATTATGGTTTTTAGGTGATCAGAGCAGAGCCAGTGGGAGACTGAGCTGTTCAGAAAACCATAGGGGAAACATTTCAAAAGACCATTTGTTTTGAAAGAGCTCAGTGTAAAAGAAATAAGAAAAAAAGATATAATTTCTGCAGCTTTCAGCTTTGCTCACAGGCATCTGATTGAAAACTTATGGTACTGTTAGTATACTGGCGGTTTTGCTATTGATCTTCAACAACTGGTTAAAAATTACTTTACAAAGATTTTAGAATCATATGGATTTCAATTTCACTCTAAAATTCTTCTGACAAGCTTTTTATCTCAAAAGGAAATTAATGGACCTTTCTGAAAATATTCTTCCTTGTTTACATTGATGTTAACTGTGATTATCTCACTGTCTAGACAAAAAAACCTCATCTAACATGACCATGGGCTGTTCTCTAACAGCCTTTTCTTAAAGTGTGCATGAAGAAGAAAAGCTGGAATGAAATACCTCCAAAAGTAAAACAGCGTACAACATAAAGAAATCCTAAGTTCAGGAACACTCTGTGAACATAGCGCGAAAATTTATTTCATAACAGGTTATTTGAAAGATAAGAAGGTAAAAAAATAAAAGCTGACATGGGTGACAGGGAAAAAAGAAAAAGCTGTACTTTTTGTGTTTGGATCTTATTTATATATGTTATTTCAGGACTGAGATATTACAGGCAGAAAATGAACGTATTCTTCACTGACATCCTATTGATACTCCCAGGTGAGTCATTTCATCTTTTATATAGTCCTGCTGATAAATCAATGAAGTTCTGCTTCAGCAAGTCAATATACACTGAAATGTTGCAATTAAGTTTTAGGTCATACTATAGAAGTGCATGTGTTGGATGAATATTGAACCAGCATTTATAAGGAAATGAGTGGACAGGCATGAAATACATCATCAGATAAAGGTGTCCAGAGTAGCTGAACAATACATTTTCTTATAACTCTTTAGTGAATTTTGTTTAAAAAACAAAGAACATTATTAGTCATGAAAAAATAAGATTGAAAGAAATTTGAAGCCATTATCTACTCCATTCCTGTAATGCAATGTCAACTTTATTTTTCTTATTCTTACAAAATGTTTATTCATGTTTTACAGATTTCCATTAATGAGGGGTGTGGAGCATATACCCCTCTCCCCCCCTCAATTAAAAATGCTATATAGTTTTTATGAAATGAGAAGTTCTGTTTGAGGTTTCTTCTTTTATCTTTTCCGAAGTTAGTTGTCTATATATCTTCAGTCAAATTCTTTTAGGAAGTGGTAGATAAATATCAGTGTTGCCAAACCTGAAGTGGACACCAGCATTTAGTGGGATGTCTCTGTGTGTCAGCACTTTGATCTCTGGCATTTGTACTTGTGGAAATACGTGTAGCCAGAAAAATCCGATTTATTAACCTGACTTAGACTGCAGAGATCATAAGCAGGGCTGTCCAATGGTTATCCCCAAATAGAACCATTCACATGACTTGCTATCGCTTTCCTATTTCTTGACTCTCCTTCTAGCTGTCCTCGTAACCTCCTTTTCCCTTCTTGGTCTCCTCTCAAGTATGTAACTCTCATTTAATTACTTTTCCCCTTTAGTCTCAATTTTGCTATATATATACCCAAATTTTCTATTTCTCATACCATTAGCAAGGTAATCTTTGACCTTTACAGTATTACAAATGTAGTTACTAAGGTGCTGTTCACATCAGAAAATTCTACCTGTATAAAGGTTCCCAGTACCCCCTGCCAGCAGTCTGTGATATTTAGTCAGTTCTCACAAAACCGCCCCCTAAGCAACTGTGAAATGTGATGGTCCTTCATAGTGCAATCATTAACATTTGCCAGCTGTTGCACTGTTATCTATTACATCCAAAAATTTTTCATGTCACAACCAGTAGTTTTTCATATCCTGTTCAGTCAGCTTAATATCAAGCCAGGTCATAGTCAGTGGCTCACTCACTTGCCTATCTCTGTAGCTTAACATTATTCTCCTTTATTGGGGGTAGAGGGCATGTGAAGTTCATAATACTAATATTTAGCCAAAAAGAATGCAAAGCTTCTAAATTCCATTACTCTAGTCTCAACAAGAGTCTATAACTTCATCACAGCACAGAGCATTTCTTATTGTCAGCTTAGTGAGAAATGTAATTTTTTTAAACATTAAAGTGTTAACATATACCCAATATCCATCTGTCTTAACTCCACAATACCTTTCTGTGGTTCATTAACTACAGCACAAAAAAATACTAGCAAATGGTTTCAGATGGACTCTTCTGAATTTATGTAAAATCACTAGAATATCAACTGCAGCTATCACACTGTTCATGATGTGTGATACTTCCACAAAGACAAATTCTTTCTCAGCAAGCAGAACCAGAGATGTCCTGTAGCATGTGCAGCAAAACTGGTTTTGTTGATTAGTTAGCTCATGCAGTAAACAAAGCATTGAGTTCTTAACCACAACCTCAGGCTGTGAAAGTCACTTTACAGTTAAGTTCACAGATAAGTGTTGTTATAATACTTATGCCTTACTGTAAATATTCCCTAACCACCCTTTTTCCCCAGCAGTTTTGCCTTAAATTTTGCCTATGCTTATGGCATAGGTCTCATTACTCATCAAACAAAAAATACATGCAGAATATAAATTTATTAAACCATTGTTGAATATCTTCTATTTTGATAAAATGATGGAGAAAATAAATAAAATCCCATCTGCCCATTAAAGCAAAAATACAGAATTTTAAATAGAAGTAATTTTGATTGCTTTCTTTACATGTATATCTTCAACAGTACCTAAATAAAACTTTGCAAAAAACTTCTTTTGTTCTTTTTGTTGTTGGGATCATGGTTAAAAACTAAGCAGGAAGAGAAAAGCCTCATTAAAGAACTACCTTTCCATAGTTCTCTTGTGGGCAGAGACTACAAACCAGTAGTCAAGAAAGGCTGCTTGCTTTCTCTCCAAACGAGAGGCTGAGAAAGTACTAATGATTCCAGAGAAAGGTGAAACAATTTACCATTAAATTATCACTAACTTTATTAGACTAGATCTGTACTTCCCCATCTGTATACATCCCCTTCTCGTATCCAGGACCCAGAATGGTACAAAGATCTACTGATGTATTGTAAGAAAAGTTCAGAGATGCCTGAGTCTACATAGGTATTTGATTCATTGAGAAACTAAAGTCAAAGTTATAGCAAACAAATATTTAACTCCTTGATTTTCAAGTATCTTTCTACATATATCAAGTAACATGGTTTAAAACAGATTAGGGCTTGTAATATGTGGATTTATTAACATGATTTATCAATGCAATTCATCAGTAGTCAGTGAACTATACCTCCATGATCAATATCAGAAATAAAACAAATAAGTGTCAATGCTATCAACTGATAAAATATGAATAAAAAATTACACTTTTCTAAAGACTCCTCTACAGCTATCTAGAAAATATTTTTATCATGTTCAGTTCCAATGATTTTTCCAGTTACATCCACATTTCAAATGATTTATGGACACAACAAAAACCTCCTTCACACTTTCATTGCATAGCAGGTTTAAGAACAATCATTTCCATGGGGGAAAAAATGAGAGAGGGCTGAGTCTACAGTGAGCAGTCAGCATCTCAAATCATTTCCTAAGAGAGATGCGATGATAATGATGGGTTCTAATTTCTTGCTCCAGAATCAGACTGTAACAATTTTTGCATGTTGCTAATGCACCTTGTTTTTCCTTCATTTTTCTACAAGTCCATCTTGAATCTGAATTTACTGTGTATCAAATTCATGGCATTTTATGCATGTTACTGTAAATAACGCATGAAACTATTTAATATAAGTAGAAATAAACACTAACCACCTATTTATCTAAATACATTCAGGTAATCTATCCTTTTTCCGGGTCAAAAACTAAACAAATCTAAAGACACATGGGTTGGAACCAGGGGAAGGAGCTTTTGGATTCAAGTATTTTTTCCAATCCATATCATGAGCTGAAAATATTTTGCAGAACAAAAGCAAGATGAAGTTTAAATCAGGACTGCGATAAAGAGCCAAAAGTCACTTATCTTTAAAATTTCTTAAGACTTATAAAAATTTGAAATAAATTGCCCGTCTCCTGGAGTAGAATGCAAAAGACAAGCATCTTTGTTTTCAAGCATCTAGATAGGAAATAGACAAAGCTTCTAGTTTACTAATGCTATTCACAGCTTCCAGTACCGTACTACAGAAATGCCAAAATCAGTCAATGAAAAGCATGCCACAGGGTCATTTTTTTTACTCCTCAGCCTGAAACTTGCATTCATTACTTACGAGACTATTTTACATTTAAGATCTTAAAAAAGGAACAATTATTTCATTTTCCTCTTTTAAGGATAGGGAGACAAAAGAAAGAAGTAAAAGACAGGAGTGGTATTCAGAGAGAACTTTGCAAGGTGGAGAAGTGGGCTGTCAGGAATATAAACTACAAAGGGAATTGTAAAGTCCTGTACTGGGAGAAAAATAACCCAACATATCAACACAAGCTGGAGTCAACCGGTAAGAAAACATCTTTTCAATGAAGGATTTGAGAGCTGAGCATGAACATAAGCCAGGAGTTGCCCATGGAGGGAAAAAGGTAGTCTGGGCTGTATTAGAAAGATGGTGGACACAGCAGGAAAGGACATCTTCAAAATCCGCTGTTCCATATTCAAAAATTAACAACCCTATAGGTGTCCCACAATTGGTACCAGCAGTTTTTATCCTTTAAGAATGACCCCATGATTGGACAACATTGCCACTGATAAGGAATTATTTGATAAAATCAAGGTCTAAAATACCAATAAGTCTGTTATCCAAACACTGTGCTTCTTTTTGAGTGTTTGCTTTTTTGTTTGTTTATTGGGGTTGGTTGGTTCATTGGTTAGTTGGTTTAGTTTGGGGTTTTTTGTTTTGTTTTTATTCTCTGCAACTGCAATGTATTTTTTGTAGTCCTTTATGCCTACAGCTATGTCTTCCATTTTATATTGCTAAAATAATGCATGATCCCATTGATTTTAATAGCATGTAGGTCAAATTAATAAGATATCTGTTTTTCATCAAATCTATTAGCACTAAAAATGCCAACAATTTTTATTTAAATTAACTTCACAGATATTTTCCACAATCAAAAAATTTTGCAAAACTGAAGACTTGTGCCTTAGCTGCAGAAAATGTTTTTGGTTTTGTACAGTGACTTACTCCAGACAATACTTCTACTGAGTGAGATTCAAAAACATATACCTATTCAGGAAGGAGACAAGAAGTTATGATTTCATTTTAGTATTTACTCTTATTCACTTTTAATAATTCAAGATAGATGATATTCCCTTTTATTTCACCAAATTTTGCATTTCCCTCTGAAGGAACTAGCTTCAAACTTTCATTTCTGTCCATTAGCTTCTCAATTTAGTAAGTGGTAAGATTTTATTTGTCATGTGGATGGATTAAATAAATCTTCCTTTTAGAAAACTAACAAAATAAATACTGCTGGTTTAAGGAAAATGAAAGTCTAACTTAACCTCATAAAAACGACCAAATTTTAATTGTGTGTTTTAGTTAGGTCTAGTGAAAAAATCCTAAGCTAAATCTCAGTAACTAAAATGCCTAGAAGCTTGCCTCTTCTGAACATCTTCAAAAATATTTTGCTCTCTCTCCCTCAGTGAATATATCTTTATGAAAGGTATCATTTCTATACACCATACTCCATCAAATCAATGAATCTTGAAATGCCTTAGGACTTCTGTAGTATACTCTCTAGTGTACAACATTCCCATGCAAAAATAGTTTCAAAATATTTTGACCACTCATTCTTTGTCATAGCCATTATCCAATTATTCATTTACAGTCACATGATATAGTCTTATCCTCCTGCTATTAACTCAGAAGTCCTTTTCTTTACTTTTTTTAAAGTTGGAGCTTCAGGAACAGAGACTCCTGTGACAGTAGAGCCTGGAAGTTCACAGCACCTGCTTCATCTGCAGAGTCCTAACTACAGAATAGGGTCTGTGACTTGATTCCAGAAAAGAATCCCTGAAACCTCTGAAACATGGAAGCCTGGAGGTTTTTCTCATCAGTCCCACAAGTGAGGAGAGAAAGGGATAATAGCTGTTTGTGCAGCAGGGGTCAGAAACGAGGTTTTGGTTGGTATAATTATATACTGAGTAGGTGAAAAAGGGGAATTGCTCTTTTTGTGCAAGTGCAGCAGCAATGCATGGAAGTTTGTGTACGGAGAGAAGATGAGCCACCTGAGACCTTATGAGTCAGGGCTGGCAAGCAGAGCAGCAGGAGTGATGTGATACTGCAGTTATCTGCTGCAGACTGCCAAATCAGGAAGAAATAGATATTTCACAGCCACAAGCTTTGATCCTCATGTGCGGCATAACCATCCTGAATTCTTCTGGAAGGATAGCACAGAAAGACAAAAGCAATTCAGGAATATGTTGACAACATCTTTCTGTCACATGTGGTTGAGGAACATGTGACAGAAATGGTCCTCAAACTTACAACTGAAAAACCTGTAGTTGAAAGTGTGAAGGCTGGTCCTCAAACTTACAAATGAAAAACCTGTAGTTGAAAGTGTGAAGGCTGACGGCAGCTTTGGCTGCTGCAAAAATGTGATCTCCTGAGAAGAGGGAAAAAAAAATAAGGCTGCATTTAAATAAAAAATATCACTGCATTTCAAGAGATCATATTTTGGACTCTTCAGGAAATATCTTCTAAGAGTCCAATAAGATATGGCTTGAGGGTAAGAAGGCTCTGTAGAGGGATCTGAACCAATGGTCCTATGCCAATTGAATGAGGTTCAACAAGACCAAGTGCTACAATCTGCCCTTGGGTCACAACAACCTCATGCAACACTATAGCTTGAGGAAGGGTCGTTGGAAAGATGTCTGGTGGAGAAGGACCTGGGGATGCAGGTGAACAGACAGCTGAACAGCCATGATTCAGTGTATGCCTAGGTGGCCAAGAAAGCCAGTGGCATCCTGGCCTGTATCAGGAATAGTGTGGCCAGCAGGACCAGGGCACTGATTGTCCCCCTTTACTCAGCACTGTTGAGGTCATGCCTTGAATGATGTGTCCAGCTCTGGGCTTGTCACTAGAAGAAGGACATTGGGGTGCTGGAGCATGTCCAGAGAAGGGTGACAGAGCTGGGGAAGTGTCAGGAGCACAAGTTTTATAATGAGTAACCAAAGGGAACTGGGAGGCTGAGGGAAAACCTTATCACTCACTATAACTTGCAATTGTTGGACCTCAGGGCATAGGGCTGAAGCACCCTTACATTTCTTGGATTGTCAGATTTGCCTCAGTACTTTCTTCTGACATAACCATCTATGTCCCTCAGATTGCAATCTGGATTTCTTATCTTTCAACAGGCTTTTTGACAGGCCTTTCTTAGTACTCTGAGCTAAGCTTATAAAGCTGTGTCAGGTCTCAGGTGGACCCTGGATCCAAAAAACCTCTGTGGGGCAGACTGGCAGCAGGGGTCACAGTCTGGGTTGCTGTGTACGGCATTGTTAACCTTCTAGATGTCTTTCTCTTTTCTGTTTAATTACTGCCTTGGTAATCACATCTCATATTTGGTTTTACAGATAAGAGCTATACCCACTAAGAGTAACAAAGTATTTCCTTAATGTCTGTCTTTGCAAAAAAAAAAAAAAATTTATTTGCTTGAAATCATCACCAGAAACAATTACCCAAAGAGACATGCAGACCTCTGAAAAGTAGGAGTCTGGGGACCTTTTAAGAATTCAAGAAACAGTGATAATTCTGGATATTTTGTTCCTGAAAGCACAGTATTTCCTGCCATTACATGCTGAGTAAAGTTTAGTGGTTAGTCATCTGTATGCCTTTAAATAACTCTTCTAAAATTGATTGTGAATGTTTTTAATGAATTATCTTTCATGCTAATTCATGCACAAGAAAATGCATCACCCACAAGATGTAGTCTGTTTCCCTTATGCATGCTGAATTGTCTCTGCACCTTGAGAATTCTTCCTCATTTCAATTCTAACTCCTATGAATAAGGGTGTGATGATCTCTATTAACAGCAAAGAATTTAATACCTGACAGGCAGACATTGTGATCAGATGTGTAATTTGAAACATGTCCTATCAAATAAGGATAAAAACTGTCAGAAATGTGATAATATTTTACACAAGCATTATTTAGTATAGATAAAAATAATCCGATGGATAAAGCTCAGTCTTCTCTATGTATATTTTGTGCCATTTTTTTGGTATGCATTTACTTCCACATAGGTTTCAAGGAAAACCCATTGAGGTTATTAGGCTTTCAGTTTATACTTAGGCATGTGGGAAAGCCATTTCAGGGATAACAAAACAAGATTGCACACTGAGATCTCTAAACAGCCTCCAGAATGAAAGTTCCACAATTAAGAAAGGATAGTTTTCTGTCTTCAGCAGTTTCTTTCTGCATATAATTCAGGGAAGTAACATTTGTAGGTGTAGTTTGCTTTTCTTACAGTGCTAGTTCTGATAAACAATTACTCATGAGATTTACCAGTGTCAATTTGACTGCAGTGTGTAAAATATGGGAGACAGCTATCCTTTTGTTTTGAGAAGGTATTTTCTATTTTAATTTAGGATCCACATGGGGAACATTACGTATAACGGGCCAAATGTGATTTATCAACAATCAGTAGAAGTGTATTTAGTCTTCCTTATCTGTGATATTGATACCAGTATCAGTTATTTCATAGACTGTCCCAGAAGTGAATTCCTATATGCAGAGTAGTCACCACATCACTAATGTGACTTTTCATAAAATGAAAAAAAACCTATAAAATAATTTCTCTTCTTGTTTTCAGGTTCTTGATGTGTGGGTTCACTAGCAGATTTATTTTATGACTAAAGCATAGCAGATCTGCATAGAAGATAAATTTACACAGGAAAAGAGATATAGCGTCCTCAAGACAGCAGTAAACATTGACACTTGATACCCTTGTTAGGAACATGAAAAATGCTGAAGATCATAAAATACATGAAACTCCATAAGAAACAATAAAATTATCCAAAAGACACATCACAACAAAATTACCTGTTATAATGATATGCAAGACATTTACTAGATAAAAGGCATGATCTCCAGTTTTAGGGCTTTATGTTGCTTTACTGCATATCAACTATTTGCTGTTGACACATAAATATTTTCAGAGAAATGTATATAATATTTTTTTTAAATGTTAGTTATAGGTTTTTTTCCTTTATAAACTCCTGGCAGTAATTTCCTTGGAATGTAGTTACAAGTAGAGGTTGGCAAAAAGCTAAAGCTGCATCCAGTCAATATATGATTAAAGGATGGATTTTTCATAAGCAACTTTGTTGCTATTGATGCATTGAAATTATGACAGCAACTGGAATACTTATTCAAAATGTATACTTTTATCATATCAAATGCTACATTTTCTTTTAACATGTTTGCCTCATTTATTTCTAAGTAGCAATATCTTTCCTTCTATTATGAGCTTATTAAGAATGTCATGTAAGTAAAATTTTATTTAAAATCTTGGTGAATATGAACAATCTCAAGAAATATTTTCATTTATTACAGCAATGTTGTTATAAATGCAGAAATGCAATCTTCGTATTTTTGTCATTTCTACTTCCCACAAGACTTGAAAATATCTATAGCCAGCTTTCCAAAGCCAAAATTTTTATAATT
>NW_005054418.1:30339-49924 GCF_000277835.1 Geospiza fortis | reverse complement strand
TGTCCTGTTCCCACCATCCCCACATGCCCAAGACCTAGTTTTGTTTCAAATTATTTTTAAATAAGAAAATTTGACTCACCTAAATACCCCACGATAGAGAACAGAAAGCTAATCTTGAAATCTTGAATCTTCTGTGGTTTATGCCTCTATAAACATAAAAGCAGCTTCATAAAAATCACCGGAGTGTTTTGTTTGAAAAAGCCTTTAAACAATAGAAATATTTATACTGACACAATGTATACAATGTTTGCAAAGGGGCTCTCTGTGTATGCTGCGCAGGCAAGTATTGTCACACTATGATATATACCAGATTTATTATTTCAGTCATGTTTGATTACAAAATTTAATGTAAAGGAGACCCATGTGTACACAAACACAGCAAATAAGAAAAATAATAATTCACTTATTTCACACTTTAAAACACACATGATCCTGCACTACAGAAGACATCCAAAGCAACTGAGGCAACATTTTAGTCAGGACTATTCCTCTGCTAGATATTCCTCTCCAGGACCTCACTTCTTGGACCTCCTGTTGGATTAACTAATTAGTTTAGAAGCATTTCATTTTATGTTTGTTGTCCTATGAAAGCCTGTGCTGTCATCCAATCTAGGAGGCCAGCTCTTCATTAAATGGGAAATTAGATACTCAGTTAATGAAGCTTTATCTCTTATTTGATGACTGACAGTAAATCTGGTATGTTCTCTGTCTGAATCCCTTAATAGGTTTACAGAGAGTTAACTCTGACTTTGGTCTTCCATTAACAGCAAGACTTTGCTGGTTTGAATGTTCTGCTTGCTTAATTATTTAGTGGCTCGGTAGCACAGACAGCTTCTACAAAAACCAAATGATCGTTCACAGCAACAAATGAACACCATAATCTTAACAAGATTATCATAATAAAGAGTCATCAGAGAAATTAAAATTATCTGCTTTAATTATGAAATTATAACCCCATTAACTCCTCTGCATGAAAAGCAGGAATTGGGGAATAGCAACGAAGAACCCAGAGATGGCTATTATAAAGTTGATAGCAAATTAAAGAGGGGGTGAAAGAATTTGCTGTGTGGGCTCAGATATTGCAGGTAATTTATTTTGCAGCATATGTTTTCTATAGATTAGGCTTTTCAAAATGAGGCCATGAGAACTGTGGGATTTTTCCTTTTCTTGCCTTTTTTTTGGGCCTTTTTTCACCCAGATTGTGTTTACCAGCCTAAGACAAGCTCTCTTGAAAGCTACAAACTTAAAAGCAGACCCTTATTTAAATATGCCTAAAGCTGTAAATTAATTATGCCCTAAATAAGTTATTAAAACAATATTGCCACTAATTCATTATTTATAGCTACTTGTTGAAAAGTTTGTAAGAGCAGAAGTACTGAACTGACATTTCTAAAGACATTAACATGAAAATGAGGTGAATTTAAAGGGAAAAAGATATTCAATGACAAGCTTTTACCAAAGTAATCTTCATAATGCATATGCGAGCCACATTTTTTTACTTCTGTACAAATGCAATATTCATGACTACTTAATTATTTTTATATTACTTTTTATTTGATCACTAAATTTAAAAAGGCTCTCAAAAGGTCTCCTCAAAGTACCTTTATACCTGAAGAAAAATATTTGGTATTGTTATCTCATAATGCGAATTTATCAACAAAAATTTTAGGTAATATATTTATTAGCAACAGGTATTGTCCCTTAATTTTAAATTTAATGATTTTCTATAACTTCAATAAATTAAAATCTTGACTAGCAGGAAAATAAATGTGATGCACACAACTTCACTTTTATATAGTTAAAACACTTCTTTAATCTGACAAGAACAACAGCAAATTAAAAGCTCTCTAAAGGTATGTGACTGACGCTCCACAATATAACCGGAGTCTTCTAAGCCGTAGAATGTATGGAAAAGGGCAAAGGCCAATTGTGTCTTGGGGAGTTCAGACTGGACATTGAGAAAAAAATCATCAGCAAAGTACTGCATTAAAAAGAGTACAAGATGAAAAAAGTGATGGGATCTCCTTCCTTGGAGACATGCAAGATCTTGCTAACCAAAGGCCACAGCTGACATGATCAAGTCCAGGACATAGATATACTTGGTGTGTCGGGAGCAGGATCTTCAGAGAACAATTTAAACCACTTTATTTTACTTTTTTCAAGTTTCCATTGCTGATTCTTACTGATAATTATCACCCTTTTTCAGTCACTTATGGACAAATTAAAAGTATATTTATATTATACGAATTTGCGTGCACTTTGATTATTCAACTCAGGTTCAAGAGATGGGAGAGAAAATTGTTGGCACAATGGTTAGAGTGTATCCCTGGAAACTACACCTAATCTCCTGAGCCACAGATCCATGCATTTCGTCCTCACAAGCAGGTATCCTTGGGTTACACGGTGTGGAGCTCAGGTAGGTTGATATATCGAATACTCTTATTTTTTTTAAGGCTATCAGGAGAAGATGATGACTTTTAGCTGGAGCAGGCTTTTACTATCAGCTGTTAGAATTCTTAGTACAGTTCACAGAAAGAGAGACCAAGCCACGTGGACTTGATTAACCTTTTCAGGTCCCGAAAGATGTTATATATAATCATGTACAATTTATCCATAAGTTTACAGTTTAAAAAAAAATCACCTCTGAAACAACCCCCACAGTGTGAAACTTTGCATCATCCTCATAGCTTGTGGTCCATCCTTTTTTAGTTCTTGGGTTTTTTCTCTCAACTATTAATATTTTTTTCCAATTTTATATCTATATACTGCTTTAAAGTTCTGCTTCCTTCAGGACCACCAATCAATTTTTTAGTAAATAATATTTCATTTTCCTGTAATGCTTGTCAAATACTATATAGTTTAGGAATTCTCAGTTTAAATTGTTTACAGCATTATTTTATCTACCCTTTTTCTAAATCTGGAGAGGCCTTCTGTCCCACAAGACATAAAAAGCCTTAAAAATTATACTTGAAAAAAAGACAAAGATTACTGAGATGTCAGAACAGGAAGTGAAATTGTCTGGATCTGAGATATTACCAAAATAAAATTATTTTCTCCTCTCCTCTTCTCCTCCTTGTCAGGCCCTCTGTAAAATTAGATCCTGCAACAATTTTAAGAAATTATATAAATAAATATAGAAAGTTGATGAACAGCAAGCCTAAGAGACTTTGACAACTGTAACTGTGAGAAGTAAATGCAAGTACTGTGAAAAACAAATATGGATAGCATGACAGAAACAAAATAGGGAGGTAAGTGACAAGTACATCCACTGAGCTGCCACAAATAGCGATTATATCCTAATGATCAAAAGACAAGCTGGCAAACATAAGAAACAATGCTGCATTGAAGGAAACAAAGCAAATGATCCTGATGCAAACTCAAAACCAGACCTTGGTTCCACTACAAATTGTAGCAATAGAGGAAGCAGCAGCTGTATTGCATAAAAGTGTCCTTGCCAGTAGCAAGAATAGTGGTTTACATAGCACACAAGTGGGAGATTAAAAGAAAATGGAATACAAAATCCTTCAAAACATTGACTACAGAAGTGTGAGGCAATAATAAGCTAAAGAAATGCATGAATCCTAATGGCAAAACACAGAGAAGAGGTCATGGTGAGAATATGACTGTTTTCTTAGAATATTGCCTTGCTACAGCAATTAGATACAGGCAATTAATTTTGCAATAGTAGTGGAATGTTATCTGAGCTTTCAAACCATCCATCATTATTCATTCAAAACATCCATTATGATTCCAAACAAGAGATTATGTGTGTCTTCCTTGTCTTATGTTCATCTTCTCCAGAATATTCCGTGATTCTTTGTGATTCAGTAAACTTTATAGCAGCCCACAAAATTTGTAACATTTGCAATACAGGAAAACCTGGATTGCTTATTTTAGGTTTCCAACTAAAAGCCTGAGCATCAGTAGAATGATCCAAATCCACTATGTAAAGTGTTTATGCTCCTCATAGAATTGATGGGGAGAGGTAAATGCTTTTACAAATGTAAATAGAAAACCTGTAGAAATATAGGCACCTGCTTAAAGCAAACAAAAGAAAATCCCAGCATGTCTGATTTTTTGCTACTCCTCATCCTATTTTCAAGGGTCTATTTAGGATCTAAAATGTGCTGTAATCCTCTGAGAGTATATGAACTTCACTGTTTTGAAGACAGAAGAATTAGAGGAGACCAGATTTTGCATAGAAATTTTGCAGTGAGATAATTTATGAAGTCAATTAGCTAACTAGATTTCAATTTTGTCTCCAGACTGAGTCTTGGTCTCATATGTCTATATCCTGAAAGACTTCTCTATTTGTCCAGGCCTTAAGGACACCAAAAGGCTTCACCATCCCTGCCCAAGCTCCTCCCTCCACCCTGCCCATGGTCCAGGATGCCAAACTGCCCAGTCCAAGGCATCAGTCCTTACACCAGGGGATCCGTGCAGCAATTGCCAGTCTCCACCTCCATCTCTGGTGCTGCTTGCTGGATGGACCCAAGTCCAAATCATAGCCTTGTTTTGGGCCCTGACTTACCTGAAAAAGTAGATGTTAAGAAGCTGATTCTTATTTACACCCAGGCTTCTTTGGTTTATTTTGGCTGTGTAAAGGGAACTAATTTTTTAAAGCCTCACCCAACTAGTCACAATTTTTTTCATTGAACTACAGCTTCCATTACAATTTTCTTTTACATTCAGTTGGCACATACATTTTCATATTTGATATCATTATTTGTTCTTTTTTTAATTAACATTATTATATACATAGAAAATGCCAAAGAAATACCGAAAAACTGTATTTGAAACTGCATTTCATTTTTGAATTTTAACTAATACATTGATCATTAATATTTTGTAATATCCTATTTGATAAAAGAATTTTGTGTATGTTAACCAATAAGTTCAACAGAAAAATACAAATCAGTCAAGATTTAACAGTTACACCAAATAAATTGGTTCAAATCAACAGCATAGTCATCTTGTAAAAAGGTTTAGCATGAAAACATTTTTCCATCTTTCAAGGTAAAAACTGTTGTTCTAATCACCTGACACCTCAACGAAATATTCTGTTGGGCTTTACATTAAGCCAGAAGCAAAGTTTATTTACAAGCTGGGCAAACACATGTTAACTGAAATTCCCTATTCTCTATTTAATGCCTTCAAAAGGAATAAAATATTAATAAGAGCTATTCAGAGTGTTAACAAAGAAATTAAGGACATATGGTAAACAAGCAGTTTTCTGAGCTGGAAAAGAGTCATATTTTAGGATCTATGAACATGATTTTCCCCTGTTTGTATTAATAACACTCTGAGAAGCTCCAATAATTTTTTCTGCTTGTACAACCTCAGAAAAAAATACTTACTATCCTATTATACACATACTTAGCTCAGATGCATGCTTTTCTTTTTTTTTTCCTAGCCTTAACTTCTGTGTACAGCAGAACTCCTCTTGATATGGGGATGGAACTTCTAATCTAGTAAAGGAATAATGGTGAAATAACAGGAGACATCTCACTACAGACATATCAGAGTGGAATACAGGACAATGCATCATCAAAACATGATTATATATTTATATGGATTAGAGCACTGCTTCTGACTCACCTGTGTCTGTTCCCTTTACATGAAGCCTAGCATATCCTCCGGTGTAGAAAGATGGGCATGACTTTTCCCTTATCTAAAATCAAGTATTCTAAGTTGGTACTGACTTCTTAAAACTTCTCTTAACTTCTCACTCAAGGAGATTCCAGATTAACTTTAAAGCAAGTTTTGGTATAAAGTATCATAGAAATTGAGAACAATTATATATTATAATTGACTATTTTTTCATTATAATTTATTTTTGAAATATCACAGAAATGGTAGTTGCTCAATCATAATAATGCTAATCACATGGACTTCAGAGATATATATATATATGAATGAACAATTCAGTTTTGTACTTGTTAAATGCCAAAATATTATTACTCCAGTGGTTTAACCTTGGTCAGCAGTCCCACACTTTAGCCATTCTTGCACTTCCCCTCCCTTCCTCTCTCTGTGGGATGGGGGAGAAATGTCAAAGTGTAAAAGTGAGAAAACGCATGGTTTGCAATAAAAACAGTTTAATAGGTAGACCAAAAGCTGTGTTCCCAGAAAAAACAAGGAATTAATTTACCACATTCTGTGGGCAGGCAGGTGTTTAGCCATCTCCAAGAAACCAGGGCCCCATCATGTGTAATGGTCACTTGGGGAGACAAAGCACTGTCACTCAGAGCACCCTCTGCTTCCTCCTCCATCTTCCAGATTTATATGCTGAACATGATGCCATGTGGCATGGAATATCCCTGTGGTCAGTTGGGATCAGCTGTCCAGGCTGTGCCCTGTGTATATCTGGGCCCACAGTAGAACTGAGAAATTGGTACTTATCCACTGTTAGGATAAGTAGTTGTAAAGGATCTGTACCTCCTTTAAATTACCCTTAAATGAAGTGAATTAGCCCTTAATTCACTTCATTAGGGTTCGTGGGTTTTCCTTGGAGAAGAATTAAGAGTGAACTTAGATTCATTTCACAGGCAACCAGCTATCACCCACTCAATGGGCTTTTCACATCTACTAACAAGTCATCCCACTCTTCTGCCACAGAGATGGGTTTGTGCCATTTAAACTCCTTGTGCACTCCCAGCCTCACCGGTGGGGTGGGGTGAGAGGCAGAAAAGATTCTTGAGGCTGTGTAAGCACTGCTCGGCAACAGCTAAAACGCCTGTGTTATTAAAGCTGCTTTTGGTCCCAAAACCAAAAGACAGTCTCATACTGACTATTACAAAGAAAATTAACTGTTTATCAGTCAAAACCAGCGCATGCTAGCATGGAGTTAATGCAACTAAAGAATAGCATCTTTAGCACTACATAAACCACAGGTCAAGTTGCAGACTACAGCAGCTTGCAAAGGGAGCAAGACTGTGGAAAGAACTTCAGACTAATTTCCTCAGTGCCATATATTTAAGCAAATAAGAAAGAAGTAGAATTTGTAAAACAGTACCTGTTTCAAAGGCTTCTCAAGTATTCAAAACCAGGAAGATTGTATATCTGCAAGTCAGAAGAGTAGAGCTGTTTGTTTGGATGTGTGAGCTGCTACCTTGAAAAAAAACCCTCTTGTTTCTCACATATATCAAAATCAAGAATAAATCAACATATAAATTCTCCTCTTCTAACTGTCTGGAGAATGGCTGTAGATCAAATGGAATGAGTGCTGCTCTAGTAATGGAAAAACAACTAAAAAAGGAGGGAAAAAACCACAAAAGAAGAAAAAGTGACGTTTCAGTTTTTACGGGCATCATGGCTTCTGTGGACATTAAAAAAATGTACTGAAAGACCATCCTCTTCCTCCTTCTGAACCCCAGGAATAAAATTCCTCTCTTATTGCAGCTTTTCCTTCATTTCCATCTTGTCCCAAATTTATCTATATATCTGTGAAGATAAGGCAGCAGATGGAAAGAAAAGGAGGCCTTTATCCAGATATCAAAATAACAATGTCTTAATACTTAACACAATGCAAAGGAAACCTCAGAAAACAGAACAAGATAAGGATATAACCCCTTAAAAATAAATGGTAAAGACAAGATTGTCTCAAGACATACATTTTGCAACAGTAATTTCAATGTATGTTCCTACAGCCCACTGAGGAAATGAAAAGCTGAAATTCATCCTTCTGTGATAGACATCCTATTATACGTCATATTAGTTAAAAGGCACAATTCCTTGCCATTTCTGAAGTTCATATCAACATAAATCAGAGGGGAAGCACTACGTGGTAGCAATTCTCAGTCAGGGTTTTTAGATATTTTATATGCTGTGTGAAGCTGCTTAGAGAATCAGAATGTTAGAATAAATCCTGGTGGACAGGGTTCAGTGGTTACAAAGCAGGTGAGGTAGCCACAGGTGCATGGTAAATGTAATTTGTCACATTGTTCAGCAGTTTAACACATGAGCAGTTTCACACCATATGCAGTACAAATGCAGACACATACAAACCACCAGCTTGTGCCAGCCTAGCCATCAGTGAAGCCTCTCTGCATGAATATGAATCTCTATACCAACTTTATTTTGCTTAATATACAAAAAATATTTAAATTCATCTAGATAAAAATCAGTATATAAAAACAGTGGAAAGGGAGGGTGAGACTACAAATTTACTTGAGAAGAAAATATATCCATCACCTACAGGTTTAGGAGCTCATTCATCCTGTCTATAATGAATATAGACATAGTACTATATGAATGAAATAATAATGATCTCTATTATTCTTAGAACAATAAAATTAGATCCTTATCAATGTTTAACTCTGAGGTCTGTTCAAGTAAAAGATCACATCTAACACCTCTGAAGCTTCTTCCTTTGAATAGGGTAATCTTAAGCTTTATACACGGCTTAACTTCTAATATCCTTATCTTTCTGTAAGTATAGTCATGTGATAACATCAAATTCACACTTCATCCCCTTCTTTAAGCTTATAAACGTAGTGTTGCATATCACGGATGATTTAACCTCTTCAAAGTATTCAGAATTTGCTAAAAAATATTCAAACATCTAGCCTGTAACTCAAGAAAAAAATGAGAAGAACATTTTGTTTCAATGTTTCCAGTGTGATAAAATGCAGGTTAAATATCTTCACACTCTCATCTGCTGACTTCATTTCTTTCCAGACCTGGCCTCATGCACACTCTACATTTAATTTCTAGAAAAAGGAGCATGCTTTTGAGAACAGTATTTTATTTATTTACTGTCACGTTCTTAGCATTTTCTGACAATGAAAGACATTTATGGCAAAATGAAGGTACATTCCCATAACTGAAGGACTTAGCGTAATTCTGAAATTGTTAATTTGATCGAGATTCCTGATGAAAACTGGAAAAAAGCAGATTGTCTAATGTTTTGTTGAGATTATATTATTGGGTTATTAGTAATCTCTGGCAAATAAAGCCTGGAAAGTTGAATTAAATGACAAAATTTTAAAATATTTGCTGAAAATAGAAATTATTATCATGTTAATTTTACTATATGACTATTATTATGTTTTTTAAGCATGCTATCTTACAGGAGTAACACTTTTCCTGTATGACCCTGACACACAGTTTGAAACCAAAATGGATGCCATTAAAAGCCATCTGAAAACAACACCTTTATACAGGAGAATGAAAACAAGCAATATCAATT
Organism: Geospiza fortis; assembly: GCF_000277835.1. Taxonomy (NCBI): domain Eukaryota; kingdom Metazoa; phylum Chordata; class Aves; order Passeriformes; family Thraupidae; genus Geospiza; species Geospiza fortis. Next base: position 40,734 of record NW_005054418.1, on the reverse strand, counting down.
CATAATGGAAGACTGACTGCTTCAACACATCAGAGCTGGACAACTGCAAGACAGTTATTCTAAAGTAATTCTTTTTAGGTGGCAATAGAACAGAATTTGTGACTTTTATAACAATATAATAGTTACTAGAAATTAAATAATGACAAATCTATATAATAATGTATTTTTATTTTCCTAAAAATGGCACTGCTTGCTAAAAAGACAATGCTTCCAAAACAGCAAATATTTTTAATGGAATTTTTTAGTTTCATCTGCACATGTTTAATTGGGCAGGGATCTTTTAATTTGAGTTCTTTTTGTGTTGCTTGATGAGTAAATTCATTAAGGAAGTATGAATTAAGCTGAATATCTTTAATGAGGTATGCTAATATGCAGTGATTCTAAACTGCCACAGGGTGGTAGAAGATGCACTTTCCACAACATTTATCTAATTTGCAGAACTAAATGCTTTGCTACACTTCCCCATTATTTAACTGCCTTATTGGAACATATCTGAGTCCTGTAGCTCAAAAAGTGTAAACCTATGTAAAAAAACAGCTCTTACACCATCACGGAAAACCACTTTAAACATTTCCAACAGATGTCTGCTTCCTACTATCACATGCAGGAGATTTTGCTAGCTTATATTCTTCAATGTCATCTGAGTGCTGTTAATTACTGTGCAGATAACCTTTAGCATTGGTTCTGAGGAAACACCTTTGTTGTGATAAAATACACTCAATATATAGGAAAAAATATAATTTTATGTTCTTCATTCTTATGTCAAGAGTACCTGAAAGATTCATTAAATTTAGATCTCTCCTGTGTTTTGATTTCTAAAAATATTTAAGAATCTGTGGTTGCATAGAATTTAAAATTTAACTACAAAGTTCTATATGCATTTTACATTTATAATTTTCTTTTCATTATCATTAATTCTGAACACACCCATCATTTTGGAAGTATGTTAGTAAATATTTATGCTTAGGGGTCTTCTAGTTAAGTAATCCCAGTTACAGAACTACCTGAAGTTGCTTTACTGAACCCTTAACAAGTCAGAGAAGTCTAGTTTTACAACTAGACTTATACCTTTTTGTGAATTCAATTATTTTGCTTGAATGTTAAATATCAAGATTTTTTTTTTTTAATCAAAGCAGTTCAAAGACAATGTGATGGCTGAGAAAAAAAAACTTTTTGAAAATTATTCTATGGCATATGTGAAAAAAAAGGACAACATAACACACAAAATATTTAATAAAGGAGAAAAGAAGATAAAAGTTTACATCCAAGAATGCCCTAAAAAAAAAAAAAAAGAGAGAAAGAAAAGAGCCTGACCTTGTTCAATCATTACAAATGTGTGCTACTCAGCTTTAAAATTCAGGAAATCTTCTAGACAATCTACATTCAGCTGAAAGAGAGATGATTCAAATGTTCAAGGACTGTTATGCAGAGGCTGTCAAGAAGTGCCAAGTGAAGTATTCTTTTTTCTGACACTTTCAAAGCAAGAGCTTAGAAAATGAAATGACATAAACCATTGCACTTAAATCCCAGTAGATAAGAAATATGTTTATCATGCTGAAACAGATTAGTGTTTCTCATTGACTGATAGAACAATTATGATCACTTAAATTATAATCTCACAATAGTGGAAGGTCGCTTTTAACATGCCCATGATGAAAATTTTCTGTAAAATCGTATAGTATAAAAAAATTATATATACAGACCACTGCAGGTAAAGCAGGGGTAAAAACCAATGATCACTGTCACTGAGCATGATGCGAATTAAAGTATCTGAAAATACCTCCTTTATAACATTTTATAATTCTCCTAGGCTGAGGTGAATTAATTTCTGGAGGTGTTACTCCCTCCATTGTTTATGGAAACAGCCATTAAAGTGCTCCAAAATCTAGCCTTAAGGTATCTTACATTAGACGAGATTAAACAATTTGCATATTATATACACCTAAATTAAAACAAAATGTAGTGCATAATTCAGGCTAGCTCATGATAGATATGCACATTGCAATTCTGGTCCTGATAGGAAATAATTTGGAAAATTTCACAAATGCAAAGTCAAACAAAATCCATTGCAGCTCCCTTACCACTGAAAATTTTTCAACAAAAAGAAATAGTAACTAAAAAAAGCCTTACCTTGTCTCAAATTTGAGAAAAAAATGTGTATAATTCTTCTTATTATACAAAAAAAATTAGGAATAGTCCATATCTATAGTTTCATTTAGGTTATGGCCTCTCAGTGTTATGCATTTGTTGCAATAATCAGGGGGTTTCTTGTTGTTTATTAGACATTAACATCACAAATCCATAGTATCTCTTTTATTAAGCAGAAAATTTATTATGCTTATGGCTTAAACATTGCACCATGGACTTTCAAAGATCTAAACTAAATTATTATTTTTACTGGCCTATATATTCCCTATTTGATTGCCATTAATCCAGTGTGTACAGCGCAAAGACAGGTTTTTTTTGGATCATTTCCTGAGTTCATGCAAGTGATCCCAGTAGAAAGGAAAATTAAACCAATAAGAAAGTAAATCTCGAATCATAAGAACTGTAAAGGATTTGAAAGAAATGTAAAACTCTAGAAAATTATTTCTTTAATCAAAGCCAGAAACTTTTTAGAGTCAAAGCAGTTTTCATTATTTGTGTCAGAAGATGCCAATGGCTGTCTTTTAGTCTCTTGTTGATCTTTGTTTGTAAGAAAATATTTTGGTTTAATTCACATTCCTATATAAAATTGACATTTCTATATATCATCACACTGGGAACATTTAAAATCTTATCTCTAACTGTTATAGAGAACAATAGATAATTTCAAATGTCAAATCTGTCATGTATGGAATAGAGCTTCTTCCAGCCAATGTCTCTCTTAGAAGAATGTGCAAAGTTGGAGTTTTTGTGAAGTTTTTCCACTGTTTAAAAAATTATATCCAGCTTCATGTTGTAAAGTCCCAGAGCTTTCTTGATCAGTCTCTTAAAAGGGCTTAAAATTCTTTAAGGTACTTTGAGTCAGACACACAAGAGAAAATATTGACAATATACTCCTCAAGAGGTCAAAACAACAAAGAATAACTGGAAAACTTCAGAAAATAGGGGGACTTTGGCAAAAGTTTAGAGTAACATTTAATAAACAAAAAGCATATCACAAAGCATTAACTCAGCAAACACCAATCCATCCAATTTTAAGTCAATCAGACTTTGAGAAGAAAGAGCAAGAGCAGAAAAAAGAATATAGCTACCACTCTTGGTTCCAGCAGTGTCTCAGCTGATATAAACCCCAAAGAAAAGGTAGGGTGAAGTCACGCACTTGACTGATACTCTGGCTAAAGTATCCCAGGCTTTCCTGGGCTCTTCCCCCAGGTGGGACTTCCTGTGTGGTGGCCACTCAGGAGCTGGGTTAGGCAGGTGTGGAGCATTGCCATGGTTTGGCAACCGCTGCAGGGTGGGATACAGGCTGGGGGGTGGGACGTGTGGAGCAGGGCATTGCCTCACCAGAACAAGGCCTGACCTGTCCCTCGTGCCACACACAGAGCTGAAATGTTTCGAGGCAGCAATCCTTTCAGCCTCCCTCACACATAGTTTCATAGCAAATTATATGGTTCTAAGTTATCATCCTCTCAGTATATTTTTAAGGTCTTGCCTTGCTTTTTGTGTTCAAAAGATAGTCTTTATATTCTTTTACATGCAATATTTCTGCATTCATACACATCAATAAAACTAGCATCACATTTTTTAATATTAAAGTACACTGGGAAATACAGCTTTTCTGAGAAAATTACCTCACACACCGTTATCATTGTTTCTTGTTCTTTCAGCAACTTATCACCAAGGAAACCTGTAGCAGATAAAAAGATAAATACATTTCTTGGAAAAAAAATGTAAAAGAACATTCCCATGAAATATAATATTTAGAACACAGAGTGTTGGTTCACTTTATTTCAGTGTGGAAAATGAAGGATGACACTTAAAATGCAAGTCCATTCTCTCCAAAATCGTCTTCCCAAATCAAGACTCACAACTGTTACTAATATAAATGCATGCTATATGTTGCAATATGATTTTTTGGAAAAAAAATCTTTTTTGCAGGTGAGAAGATGGACCTTAGCAAAACAGTTTTTTCTTTCTTTCTTGTACAGTACATTATAAATTTATATATTTTCGTGTGAATGGAAGCTATAGCTTCTATCAGCAATGACTATAAGAGAATTCAAAGGAAATTATATGGTTCTTAAAGACTTCCAACTGGGTAGATAGTATGGACTTTAAAGAATTTGGAAATGCTCTGGGAAAGCTGACAGCAGTTTTTGGTACATTGGGTGCTGATGCTTTGGATATATGAGGCAAAAAATAGAGGGAAAAAAAGATTGTTACTATGAAGTAGCTCCAAATACTCAGCTGGGAAGTAGATTATTTTAGCTTGGAGATATTTCTGGTCTGTGTCACATATGGAATGCCCAGCTCCAGCTCATGCCTTTGAAATTAAAGGTATTATCCTGTCTCACTACTTTCCAGATACTTAGATTAGTACTGAAGCAACAAAATGTGTATATCCAAAGACATATGCTATGGTTATTTCCAAAAATCTGATGCTCTTGTTTCTTGTATTTGTTAGGAGTATTTACACTCTACTAAAATAATTTTCTTCCTCCTGCCAGAGGGAATGCAAAGTGCCAAGTTAATTCTCAGTGGGAAATAAATATTTTGTTCATCCATATTTTGAAAGTAGACAAAAAACACCTAAGTTTCTCTATAATTCTTTTGCTTTCAGAAGGTGATGAAGCTTCTGAATTGTGAAGGATATGAGTGAAGTCAAAGCATGTGCAAATTCAAGATGTGAATTGGAACTATGCTCTCACTTAGAATCTGTACTACCATGATATTACCAAAGACTCTGCTAGGAGGCCTTGCACTATGAAATGCCAGTCTGATTGATGTTTGCACTTCAGTTTCTAGGTCCTCACATACATTGTGTCCATTGTTTTTTGAGAGGGAAAAGAAAAAATAAAAACAAGATGTATTGTTCTGTTTATTCGCACGTGTCACAAGACACAGTTGTTTTTGCTGTTAACTCATTTTTCTTGTCACAAGGCTTAATGTTGCAGCTTTTCTTGGATGTGGAAGGAATTGTGATTCACCTGCAAAACTAGATATGGCGTGAATAAAATAAATTTCTGTGTTACAAAAGTATAGTAGATCATTGCTTTTACATTTTTATCTTAACTGCAGATTTAAACTGTGATAATTTTGTCTGTCTTAGATTAGGTATTATTAAATAGTAGTTTTGTCCTTGTACACTACTGTTTGCTTATGCAGTGTGTTTTATATTAAACAGGAATTTACTTTTAAGGATCATATATTGTTTTTCCTTTCCCAAGCAAACGTTTGGCTTCTGGAGACCAACCCACAAAAATCTGATCTCCTTTGTTTTGTAATGCAGATAATTTCACCTGTTTATGTGTCTTTTCTCTCTGGAATGTATTCTTAAATATTCTAATATATTTAGAGAGCGTTCCTGCCCAAGTTCCAGAGGCACTGTTCTAGCCTCATTTTCAAGTAGATTTGTTTCTGGTTTAGTGTAAGACTAATTTCCTCTTCATATAAATTTAACTTTTAACAAAGCACAGATACACAACGTCTCCACTGAACTCCATTTAAGAGAAGGAAAATGTAATGCTGAAAAGTTTTTCTTTTATGAAATCTGTTTGCTCATTTTGGGCTCTGATTTACATTCTGGTAACCCCTATTTACAATGATCTGGTGATGTTTTCCAGCAGACAATTTTCACAGGGATGAAGCAGTTTATTCATAAGGATATAGAGTAATCATTCACATTATATTAATAATGTTGATGTTGCATGTATATCTCTTACTTAGACATTCACAGACTGTTTTGTTCTGTTCAAAAAGCATAAAAATTTCTTAGGAGAAAACCATAGATATTAATTAACTAATTAGTTAATATGTATATGGGTATATATATATATATATATACATATATAGGTTGTGTATCTGATCCTCTGAAGAAAAAAGAAATGGAAGCATTTCATTGATATATATTGCCTTAATCTGAAGGTTAAAATGGTTGAAAAATGTTGCCCTACACATTTGAGAAAGTGCAAGGACATGAAGTATGTTTGTCAACTTGTGTCCAGTGGTGACAGATCCCAGCTTGTGCCGGGGAGTGTCCATTAATTAGCTATGAATGTAAGATTTATGGTACCTGAGAAAAAGACAATATTCTGTAGGCTACCATATCCAGAGAATCATGGACTCATTTAGGCTGGAAAAGACCTCTGAGATAACTGAGTTCAGCCTTTGACTGATCGTTACCTTGTCAACAACGCCACAGCTCTAAGTGCCATGTCCATCTCTCCCTTAAACAACGCATGGGATGGTGACCCACCACCTCCCCTGGCAGTCCATTCCAATGTTTAACAACCCTTTCTGCAAAGAAATTCCTCCTCATATCCATCTTGAATGTCCCGTGATGCAGCTTGAGGCTGCATCCTCTTATCCTGTCACTGGTTACCTGGGAGAAGAGACTGACCCTCAGCTGGCTACAACCTCCTTTCACTTATGGATTGGTAAATATTCGTGGTGAAAAAAGGTTTTAAATTTCTAACATTCATGGAATTGACTGATTCACAAATAAGTTGGGATGGTAGATTTACACGAACGGAAATTTGAATCCATGCATTGGGGGCTTCTTTTCAAGATGCAGAAGACAAAATTTTATAGTCTTATAGAGTCTCAAGACAGAAAAATCATACAATCTGAAAATTAATTTGTAGACTGCAAACCTGAAAAATTTAGCAAGTTTGATACTGCCTCTTTCAATATTATTAAAAAAAAAAAAACAGATAAAATAAAATGCAACAACCACACAGGGATAGGTTGTAATTTAAAAATTTGTTGGTTGCACTGTTTTATAAGCGAGAGATTGTCATTGAATGTGCTGCTCAGTTACTTTCAAAAGCATGCAGAGTTCAGATTTTTCTACACAAGCACCTCAAAGATCTAAACAAGAAATTAGCACAATCTGACATCTATCACAAGTCTACATACACATCAATATTTCCAATAAGTGTGAATAAATTGTAATATTTTTAGGGTCTTTTCTACAATCTTCACCATTTTAAATGCTTTAATTTGAGTAACTACCCGATGCAAGTGTGTTCAAGTATCCTAGTCTGGTTGCTGACACATTGTTCCTTAATGCAAAACATCCAGTGCCGTTAGTCATAACACATTAGGTTAAAGTGTTTTGATGTGAGTGGCCTCACTGCTTCCCAGCATGATGTGTCTGCCATTAGGAATTTCAAATAGAAGCAGCTTTTGAGGACAGACAGATGGATGTAGAGAGAGTTTTTCATCATTATGAAGCAAGAAGTAATGAAAATTCTTGTGGTGCTAGCTAAATTACTTCCAATTCACACATATGCTCACAAGAATAAAGATTTTTCTCTAACTATTTTATATGTCTACATTTAGCTAACCACACTAGAAAAACCTGGAAATTTAGATTCTGAATAGCTTTTGACTTGCATGTAAATACCTTTGCCCTTGCAGGATTTTCTCCACCAAGTATAAATTCTCTCATCCAGATTTTTATTTGTAATGTCTTTTTAAGTATAAAGAGGATTCTGTGAACCAGATTTTATTAAAAAAAAAATCAAACTAACAACCTCCAACAGCTGGAATCTGATTATCTATAGAGAAAGGAAAATCTTCCAGTTTCCTGAAATTTCACAGTCCATTTAAAGTCAGTATGAGGGAGGGTAAAAATCATTCAGACTTTTTAAAAAATATATATTTTTATATCACTTCTCAAGACTATTGCTAGTGTGTTATAAAATGTCAGTCTTAATTTATAAAATTCAGGGTAATGACAAATCAATGTCAAATGGCAGAGTAAAAACCCCTCCTTGACTGGGCACAACATATAAATAAGGTTTCATTTTCAGGGAATTTGTGTTCTTTTCTTTTTCTTTTTCTCTTCTCTTCTCTTCTCTTCTCTTCTCTTCTCTTCTCTTCTCTTCTCTTCTCTTCTCTTCTCTCACTTTAGTGCCATGTATTCCCATAAGAGTGAAGAAATACCAAGAAATATATGGAATAAGTTGATTTTGTTCACCTTTGCTTTTCATTGCATTTTTAACTGCCAGACTGAAAAAAAAATTCTTACCAAATGACCATTGTATTAAGGGAAATGCCCAGTGAAAGTGGGATCAGAGTAAAAAGAGGTTGGACAGGGATTTTTCTTATTCTTCATACTGTCAATCATTATTTGATTTTTCATTTTCATAGCATTCAGTGTCTCTGATAGTGAAGTGAATAGTAATTAGAAGCGCTAAACAATTTGAGAAACATATTTTGAAACTTCCACTCACAGAACAAGAAACCAATGGAATTATCATGAAAATAAATATCCTTGTCCCTATTTCTATTCTGTAGAATGTGCCTGGATTTGAGTATCAGAAATAAATATTCAGCCTGTGAAGTGTTTCTGCTACACATCTTCTATGCTGAAAATCAGTAGTTAATATTTTGAAGAATAAGATCTTAGCAATTCAGAGAAGGTTTCCAGGCCCATGTCAAGTTTTGAACCTTCAAAGCAATGTGAATTCCAACAAAGAATAATAATAAAAAATAATAATACTTCATAATGAAATGCACTTTATCTATACTATCACTACCATTCAGTTTTAACTATTAATGACAATCCTTCATCAAGTGCTATTAAATGTTGTTTAATACATTGCATAAATATACTGTAATTAAGTCTTAGCAATAATAGACTGCAATGAAATATTTTGTAATTTCTCTGAGAAATTAAAAATGTCCAGAACTTTTCTATTATTTAAAGTGTGGTTTATGGATGAGAATGTCAGGAATGGTATAATAAAAATATGTATCACTGAAGACTTCAAAATTCTTCATAAACACGAATACACTTACTTTAATAACCTAGATCGTGATCCCACAAAATATTTCCAGTGATTAAATTCAATGAAGCTTGAATTTATTTTCTGCTGCTCTCCATGGGATTGGTACATGGCAAGAATAATAAAAAAATGGCCTCAAATCTTCTTGAATTTTTTAAAGTTAATTAATACAATATCTTCAATACATTTAATGAAATCCTTAGGGATCTAAATACTGTTTGTTGTGGGACTATCAATGGGATCATAGATCAGATCAAAGAGATGCAGCCTCTGTCACAAGCTTTTTGATATGCTGGTTTCACAGAGCTAAATGTTGATCAGAATGCTGTCTGCCTCAGCTGGTCAAATGAAACTAATGGAAGAAAATATTAATTAGCGATATTTTAGAAATTGCTACTTGGATTACTTTGCTTGGCACTACCAAATGGCTGACTTAAGTTAATGTGCATTTCTCTTAAGGACCTGTCACAGACGTCCACATGAAGCACACTGTATGGGAAATACCAGAAAAGCTAAAAACTAATCCAAAACTTAACTAAATCTAAACTAAACCAAACCAAACCAAGGGTTCTCCCCCACTCCACCCGAAAACAAACAAAAAACTCCAAGACCCAACAGCCAACCAGCCAAAATTAAAAAAAAATGAACCAAAGTTTTAAAGAGTATTAAAATGAGTCTAATATATTTCCCAATTGAAGAGCAAATCAGATGCTAAAATGTAATCAATGATTCCTTCATATATTTCTCTTCTCCACTAAACTGTAGGTTTTTACCTGCTGCAAGCAAATTCTATACTGACTTCTAATACTGTTAGATGGAGTAATCAAAGGACCAAAGCCAGGAAAAAAGCAACAGCTGCTGCAGAAGGTGAGTGAGCAGCTAGTAATCATATTAATGACATTACTAATTTATGTGGTTGATAGAATTTAGAATAGAGTGAGGACTCATCTGTCATCATTGTATCATCCATCATAACTATGGCGTCTTAAGTAATGTGCAGGCTGTTAACAATTTTAGTTTGTTTTGTTGCTATTCCACTCGGTTGAGAAATTGTTTTTAAGACTCAGGAAAATCAAACAGTTTAGGGGGGAAAATATTAATATGGAATTTTTTTCTGTGGGAAAGGAGCAGATAGAGTATTTTTTATTTAAAAATGAATTCATGTTATTTTAAAAAGCAGAAACCATAATAAAACCATGTTCTTTCTTTTTTCCCCCTTCAGCATGTATTTAATACTCCATTCTTTGTATAGGTTCGGCTGAATTAAAAGTAGGCATGTTTCCAAAGTGGCGTGCTGGAAGAGACCGATGAGTGTGGAACTGTGACTTCTACCTCTTCAGTGAAAAAATACTAGCCCCAATCTGCAGTTTCCCATTGTCTTGGTATAATATAATATAATATAATATAATATAATATAATATAATATAATATAATATAATATAATATAATATAATAT